>NC_140740.1:74057500-74577500 GCF_050655825.1 Lonchura striata | reverse complement strand
AAGAGCACAAACAAAAACCCTATCCAACCCAGAATCTTATTTTCCAGATAGAAAAGGGTTAAAGGAAGAGGAGAGAAAAATATCATGCAGGTATTTTTGTGCAGATGTCTGCTGAAATTTTTAATAGGTGATTAAGTGTTAGTGTATCTCCATTATGAAATTTCACTTTATTTTAAAAATCAATTTGTAAACTTACTTAGTGTCTCCCCAAGCTATATAAGGAGTAGAAATGGCTTCATGACATCTAGAGAAAGGATCTAGTACATGAAATGTCTTCAAATCAGAACTTCTTTAATAACATTAAATATCAGCATCCTAATCTTATGAATGATAAGTGGAGCATTAACTTAGATAAATCTGAGTACTGAACAAAGTCTGGTGGGAAATTTGTCACAGAAAATGTACTCATATTTCATATTTCTTTTGTATCTTTTTTTTAAATCAGAATATTTCTTCTTGTGACATGTACAGCTACTTCAGAAATAGGTCAATAAATACAGATGCAATTCTCAAGTATCCAGATG
Organism: Lonchura striata; assembly: GCF_050655825.1. Classification (NCBI taxonomy): domain Eukaryota; kingdom Metazoa; phylum Chordata; class Aves; order Passeriformes; family Estrildidae; genus Lonchura; species Lonchura striata. The sequence goes on along the minus strand of NC_140740.1, from coordinate 74,576,976 downwards.
TGAGAAAGGTAGGCAGAAGTTCAAGTTAGTTTTAAACAAGGTGAGAACATGCAGTCTTGTGTTTGCTGAAAATATGCAAACTTGAGGGAACAGTCAGTTTGAAAGTTAGTGTGCATGGAAGGAGATGTGAATGTGAAAATACAATTAATGACATGTATTGAACCTTTTGTTTTGGCTAAAATTTAAAATAATGTAAAATATTTCATTCAGCAGTATAAGTAGCCTTTAGTTCCAGTGCTGTACACATTTCAATAAGTGAATGACATAAAAACTTTGTTCAGTCATACCTCTCCCTTTGCTCCTCAAGGGACTTTGCTTTTCTTATTCAGAAAAAGTCATGTCTCACGGGTTGATTAAAATTAACTTTTTTGGAACCTAACAGTAGCAAAGCAACTAATACTGGCTGGAATTAAATCAGGTAACCTTGATCAAACAATTAACTCATTCTCTATTAAATCAGTATTTACTGATGTTAATACTGGAACTAGTTCCAGTAGCTGGAATTACAGCCACTCATTTAGTGTCTTTATTGTTAGTAATTAGGTTCCTGTCTTTCTCCAGTTCTACTTCTCAAAGCTGGTACTTGGCTTACTTGTAGAAACTGGCCTAGTCTGTTGACCCAGAGTGTGTGCTCTGCATACAGCTGAAGATGCGTTCTGAGGCTGACAGCCCTTTCTGGTTGTGTGACTCCATGAGGACTGGAGCAAGTTCAGCTGCGTGTTGCTAACAGCCCAACTTAGACTGACTGCTGTATAGCCATGGCTTAGGGCTATTTTAGCAAATAAACTCTTGTAAGAAACAGGGAGAGTTCTAGCTGTTGCATTATCAGTATATTCTCAGTGGATTTTTTTTTTTTTTTTGCCATATAGCTGCAGTGGTGCTTTTGTAGCAGCTTCAGTTCACAGTTTCTTGACACCCCAATAACATTCTGTCCATTTTCAGCGCTCCTAATAGGGCGCTTAACTGTGCCCTAGTAGGGCGCTTACCTATGACAAGTGATTAATTAATTTGCACTGATGCACTAATGTGGTCATGAAGCTCTCTACTATACCTTTATTTATTCTCTTTTCATTGTGTAATGCATTCTTTGTTTCTTGAATCTGATTATGTTCTTTTGGATGTTAAATTATCTTCAAACAATCCTATATAGGTTGATCTTACCCTTGTTTGGGGAAGGATTTTATTTTGCACAATATCAGGTCTGCAGTAGTATCTCAGTATTTGCTCTGCTCCTGAACTAGATGAAGATAAATTGTTCCAGTATTTTTCAGATCCTGAAAGATGCTTTGGTTCATATCTAGTATTGCATAATCTAACATACACCTAATGAATATGTGATAAAGTGGGAGATGCAACAACAAAATTGCAGTAACAAATAATAAAGTTTGATAATGGGATTACAATGTAATAGTTATAGTAGGACATCATATTAGACTAGCTTGATATTTCTCTGATTTTCAAACTTACTCATATTACTCTTCAATCTATGCTTGTTAGCAAAAAGCATCCTGCTCCCAAGTATGGGTCTGTTATTAGGATTAAAACATGGATTACTTTTCCTCTAAAATACAGGAAATAAAGAAAATTGTTGGAATGTAAAATATGGAACTGTTACTTTTGTCTGTGACCCCCAAACCAGCATCAAGATAAGTGGGGAAAATACTCTTTATATTATAGCTAAATTCATAATTTCTAAGATACAGGGTTTGGTTTTTTTCGTGGTTAAAAGCTGTTTTTTATAAAACTGCATACTGTCTTCTAGGCCTGTAACTTTTGAGTGGGGGGCTGTTTTCACTGATGTAACTTTTTACTGTAATAGAATGAGATTAACACAATCACTTGGTTGTTAATTGCAGGCTGGCAAAAGAAAAAATTATGTATGAAAAAGAAGCAAGACAGCAAGAAGAAAAGATTGAAAAAATGAAAGCTGAAGCATGTGATGATTATGGAATTAAGAAGCAGGTAAACTATCCTAGAACTTGTCTTATAAAATCCTTATTTGTTTTCATTTAATCATAGTCATCTTTAGTTAGAGGAATTTCCTGTATGTTTTTCTAGACTCATGTTATATAAATATTAGACTAAAATCCTGACTTAAAAAGCAGCCATGGAAATTTCTTTAACTGTTAAACTACAAGGATTAAGGCTTATATATATCTGTATATGATTACTTATCACTTCATGTCAGGATGAGTGTTACTCATTAACTGTGTGGTGGGAGGCCATCATGATCTCATTCTCAGAAATACAAAGAACCTGTAGTAAATACATGGTCTGAGTGGATGTAGGTAAACCAAGTGTTTGCTGCTAACTGGAAATGATACGGCAAAGTGAGAATGCCCAAGTATTAATATGAAGGGGAAACATTTCATCTCTTGAGTATACCAATATCCTTTTGGTAAAATCACAAACCTCAGAGAAAGAAAACAGTGGCTATGCAGCTGCAGAGCTGCTGGAGTTTGTAGTGAAATAATAGATTAGGAGAGGGTGTGGTGTACTTTGGTCTGCTCAAGAGTATGGTTTACTGTCACTGTTGGGTATGATCACATTTTTCCTTGGAAGGTTTACCACAAGGATGGTGGTTGCAGACAAATGTACGTACCCTTTTGCGAGAAAAAGTGCCACATCTCCTACTCACAAGAGGAATTTGGGTTTGGGAGATGGGGGTTATTCTCTACAGAAGTGTGAAATGTCTGTTTTACTGTGGTCCTCATATTATTTCAACTAACAATGTTACCTTTTGATTATGTTTTTTGTCCAAGTATTTCCCAGATGCTTTCTCTCAGCTTCACAGAAATCAAAACTACAAACTAAAATAATTTTCACTTAATAGTCATAAACATAATCTTCTGAAATCCTGTCTTTATTTTTAAACAGTGGAAGAATAGATTAAACAAAATTCAAATACAAAATTAACAAAAGATAGGAGAAAGCCCTTTTAGAAAAAGTTAAATCAACTTTTTTTGTGAATTCATAGTCCATATATCTATGGGCTGTCTTGCTTTCATTATGCCATGGAAAGGAAATACAAATAAAGAATTTGTATACAAATAAAGATTTGTATATGGAGTGGTCCTGTCTTCTGTCTCACCACACTGAGACTTGGAAGATCTACAAAACAGTAGCCTTTCTGAAGATTGGTGCTAACAAAAATTAATGAGTTCAATTTCTATTTGTAGTGTTGTCCATTCCTCAGATTATTTGACTCTATCATGGTATTTCCACAGTGACCTGCAAGACATCATGAAAGTTGAAAACAGCGATGGCTGTGAGCTTCTGCTGAAATTTTTACATACTACTTGAAGGTCTTTTCAAAGACCAGTGATGAAAGCCTTCACAGAAAACAGTCCCGATTCATTCAGAAATTGCCTGGTCCACTTCGAAAGCAATCAGTTTCTCCAATGAGATTTTCACTTCTTGTTTATTTAGTGCACTTTCAATTCTGGAAGTTAATATTTTAGGTTATTAAAAATTTGGAGACTTCAAAGAAATTTATATGGTTCCAGGAGAGTTTGCTCAGAACAGTATTTTGGATACAGTAAAAACTTTGAGAAAAAATATCTGTAGTTACCCATTTTAAGACTTGCTTCTAGTTAATAATCTCTTAATTTCCATTCTAGGGTGCAAAACTCTTAAAATACTGTTGTAATCTTTATTTTGGTAATAAAAAGTAACATTTGAGGGGGTGGGAACAAATTCAGACTAGTAGAGTAGTTTTAACTATTAGTTTAGCTGAGATATTGGCTAAATCATATATATAATATGTATGTGCGTATTTATATATTTATATACACGCACAAATCAGTCCAGTGTTCACGGAGGGATTCTTAAAAAGCTCAAAAGCAATGCTGTCTCTTGATGTAGTACTGTTTTGATTTAACTTTCTAATTACAACTCAGAACATACAGTTTTACATACAAAAGTGAATATGGAAAATTTTACTTTAAAGTGAAAAATAGCATTCCTACAGCATATGTAGTCTTTAGAGTATGTCTGGTCTGTAATGAGGGATCAGGTCCCTTTGTAGAACAATAGGGTTTGATTCAGTATTTTTCTCCTAACTCCTTATGCATTGGGGCAACTCTTGGTTCCAGTGGACTCAAGTATTCTCTAGTTGAGGCAGACACCATTAGGGATGGTAGGCAGTTGTTACCTGCTAGTCCTAACCTGAACTGTCCAGAAAGACTTGCTTAATGAAGAGCAAGTTCAACACCAGAAAAAAAAAAAAGACTGTTTTCTTGTAATGTTGTTAGATGCTGAAGGTTTCATTGTAGTGTGCAAGAAGACTTTGTTATGGTAATAAATATTAAAATACTTCTGATTTCACACACCAGGTGCAAATTCTGCTTATAGTTTCTCTGGGTAGAAAGAAGTAGTGTAGTTCTAACTTCTTGTGGATCTTGTCTTAATGAAGTCTTAGTTTCTACTCAGTTATAACAATTCTGAACATATGAAGACTTTCCACAGAACTTCATAATACTACTTTAATAGAGAATTTTCAAGCAATTTCACTTGAGTGCAGACTAATGATAGCAACATGTAGCTTTCTGTATTTCTGTGGTCGTTGATGTTCATATATAAATAAAGATAAACATCCTTTCACAGCTCATGCTTTTATTTTGAGACTTGTGAGTGAGGAGGAAAGCAAGGTATCTGTGTTTCCTCTCACAGGGATTGTAAATATACTCCAGTGTTTTTTGTTAACTGGTAACATTTTTACTGATAAGTGAGTGGTAAATTTTCAGTTTTTTAAACATAATTCTACAGTTCCAAGTTACTTCTTGAGTAATGTCATTTCTAGATGAATTAAAAATCCAGTGGATTTAACACTGAATTTAATCTCTGCCTGTCAAAAGTACATAAGAGTATATAAAGTACATCTTGCTCATACACCGATTTTTTCCAGTATTTGTGAAAACTGCAGTATTTCTTTTGCTTTATTGAGTGAAAGAGTGCCTTCTGAAACAACTGAAAAGAAATGCGTTTGCAAACTATTTACTATTTTGGAAAATAATATGAAAGATGGTAATTTGCTACTGATCTTGTTATTGGTGGACTTCTTGCTGAAAGGAAGGTTTTAATGTTCTAGAGCTTTTTACAAGTCTGTTTAGCCTCAAAGAAATATTCTGGTTAATTTAGTTGGCTATTTACATTCTTATCTCTTTCCAGCAAAGTTTCATTCTTCTCACAGATTGAGTAAGATTAGATTAAATTTGCAGTTTTTCAGTCTCCTTATTTGCATAAGTATGTTTTGTGCCCCCTAAGAATAGATTATCTTTGTTTAATAATATAAATTCTAGCTCTAGATGCTTGGTAAAGTGGCAGTAGAAATCCAAGTGAAGACCTAATGCTTCTCTTTATGTATTTTGACAGTATCCTTAACAAAAGCACAGTTTGTTTACTGAAAAGCCATCAACTTGGAATTCTCTGGATCAAGTACAATACAGTATCCCTAACACAGACCTGGTATTAAAGATGCATTCAAACTTTATGGAAGAAACCAAATTATGAAAAAGCATTACTGTGATCCTCCTTTTCCCCTTCTGTTTTCCAAAGAGTGTTTTCCTTCTTGTCTAGTCAGATATAAGTACCTTTTGGATTCCAGACTTTATATCTTTAATGTCTTAAAGTGATCTGCTTTAGAAGAAACAGGATTAGATCCTTCCTGAGAGGAGCTACAAAGAAAACTCATTTGAAATACCCCAAGATATTACATCCTAGAGGGTTTTCTCTTCCTCCCTCAGTTTGCATGCTAGAAGAGGCAGGCAGGTGGTTTGTTGTTCACACATGGCCATTTCTTGAAGCACTCAAGCACTGCAGAAACAAAACAGTGTTTCCTGGTTTTTTATTGCAAAGTCTTTCAGGAGTCTTTTGATCAGTGTATTTGACAACTTGCCTACAGCAAGTGTGCTGTTGTATCCTGTATTTGTGGATAGCTTCTTTTGGGCCTGAAAGCAAGTAGAACTCATAAAACTGTGTTTTGTGCATTTATGGGGTTTTTGGTGTCTAAATTTACCTTAATGCTGCATCTTTGAGTTCTTGCCTTCCCTATGCCCAGGTTCTTGCTACGTTATCTGTGTCATACTACTCTATAGATCCCTACACCACAATCCTGGTCAAGCACATTGATATTACCAAGGCCCATTACCTTGATGCTACTCCTGTTTACTACTGAGATGAGAAGTACTGCAATAGTATGGATTTAAGTTACAAATATGGATTAGTCTACCAGTAGCCTTACATGGTTATTTATTGTGTGCATATGGATATTCTTTGTGTGTGTATGGATATTCTCAGTTCATTCAGAGAGTGCAAAAAGAATGTAAACAATTATTATTTCTCTCTCTGTTCATACTGTTTCTAGATATATTGTGCTATACTGACCTAAGTCTAAGTGCACCAATGCTGTGAGATGTTTTCACTCTGAGACCAATCATATTTCACCTTAGCAATCCTGGTTATAAAAAAGTAATGCTACTTCTTAATAAAGTTCAGTTCAGTTCTCTTCTCACCTTCTGACTTGGAGTCTTCATTATTCCTGTCCTGCCTCAACAGCAATATGTGCTATTAATTTTACTTAGTGGGATTACTAGATTTTGGAACCTTTGGTGTTTGTAATACTTAGAGATTACTTTTTTCTTTTAGGTCCCTGTCCTTCCACCAGATAATGGCTGTAATTAGTCAGTGGATTCTAAGTGTTGTACAGACTTTTTGAGGAAAAGTAGTTCAAACCAGTAGCACTTGTTTTAACAAACAATTATCTGCATGTCTTTTCCTTACCTCTGCCATCTTTGAGTGGATCCATACTGTTAGGATTATCTGTGCAACAGAAAACAGGCAAGTGATTATGTGACCGTATATAAAAGGTAGAGTATATATTAATTTTTTTATATAATTGGTACACACATTACTCATTTACATTTGTCATGGTTTTTAGCCCACCTCTTCTGTTCAGAGCACCACTTTTGTCTTGTGAAACAATATTGCCATTATACCCTCTGACCCAGTAGTATATCAGGGTGTCCTAAGAGCAAGGAGAGCCCTACAGAATTTGTTTGGGGTTTTTCAGGGTGGTTTTTTTTATTGCTTTTAAATTATTTGTTAGTGATATTACATATCTCTAAATCTCTTGGTTAGATGTGGGTCAGTTGGGAAAAAAAAAGCCCAAATCAACATAGTCTGCTTCAGTTTTTTGAAGCTGATGAAACTGATACCTCCCACCCTCATTATTATTACTGCATTTTTAAAAATTGCTAAATTGTCCTTATCTCAGCCCACAGGGTTTACCTTTTCTTCCTGTTATCTTCTCCCCACTAGGCTGGGGGCAGAAGCGAGTAACCTGCTGTCTGGTACTTAGTTGCTGGCTGGGGTTGAATAATAGTCTTTAGCTGGAGCGGGAATTGCTCTGGTCTGGTCAGTGGAATTGGAGTAGCTGTAGTGCACGTCACAGGGATGGGAGTGGCTGCAGTGCCTGGCATTGAAGTTTGGGTGGCTATTGTGCTTGTCACCCTTAGAGTTCCATCTGAAAGTTGGGCAGAATTTTGATAGAACTTGAAGAATAACACTTTTAAAAATCCAGTTACAAAGCTTATATAATTTGAACTTTTGACTTTAATATGTATATTTGTAAAAGTAAATAGCCTTATGTAGGATTATCAGCATTACTTGAAAAGAAATTGGTTCATGGAGAAGTTAAATCACAATGGCTCCACAAAACTCCTGTTGTAGTCTCCAGCTGTTTGCACCTACTGAATATAATTCTAGGATTTATCATCTTTCTGATTTTTATTCATCATTTCACAACTGGCACATATAAATAAAACCTGGGTAACCCTTTAGAAATCAGTCAAATGTTGTTTTGAATAGAATTATTTGGGTAGATTTGCTTATTTCTTAGAGCAGGCAGGACTGTAGCTTACAGATTCAAGATTTACGTGCCTTCCCAGGTTGCTTATCTAGTGGCACATATCAAATAATTTACTAATTTCGTATTACCTGCTTAACAAGCTTTACAACACACAAATGTTTAGTATCTGTGTGGCACAAGGAAGTAATTATTGGATAGTCTCACTCCTTTAGGTATTCTACGACATAAAGCAAAAGGCATCATACCATACAGTTTATGGCACAACTCATTCTATGGCTGTTACATTGACTAATTAAAGTGTAAAATTAGAAACTAGAGCTTTTTCTCTCAAAACCAAATGGCCTAAGTGACACTTAAAAACTTGCTGATAATATCTTGTTACACAAAGCCTTTCTGAATACATAAGTGCATTCTTAGCTACAGCTTAACATCCCTTTTGGTACAGCAGCAATAATACTAGCAGGATGATACAACATAGGAATCACAGAAGGAAAAAAGCCATTTGAAGGGGAGGCTTTCTGTTGCAGGTTATTCTGTACAGAGATGTTTCATATCTAAATATCTAACAGATTTTAATTTCTAAATAGATTTAACATTACTGATCAACTCTGCACATCTTTTCTTCTCAGTCTTTGGTGTTCAGATCCAGAAATGCTCCATGAAATAAATGTTCCCTTTCGTAAAACTGACGTTGTTTTCTTTAGGAGGTGGCAGGATTTTCAGATTCAGTGGGGTGCCAGTTTAGTAATTTTGTTCAAAGTGCATGGTGAGAATAATCTTTCTCCTAAAATGAAGCACAAGGATATGTAATAACTTTTTATGCATGATAAGCATCAAAAATATGAGCCTGCTGGCCTTTGCTTTTTATTTTTCTTTACCTTTGTCTTTCAGTCAGAGCCTCCTGCAGTCTGCACACAATGTGATCAATAACTCAATAACTTTTTTCATGCAGTAATTATCTCTATGGGGTATTATCTGAACATTCTTTTTCTTTATTACCCAAAAGATGCAGGAGATATTTATATAACCAGCTGATCCCCTTTTGGATGAAGCTGCTTCATGACAGCAGGAGAAAGTTTGTTCTAAATAGACTTTTTAACAAATGCTGAAAACCTTACTAAACTGTACTTTTTGGCTAAGGGAAAGATTATTCTAAATACTGTCTTGCATTTAATATTTGATATTCAATTAGGCACAGAGTAAATGGAAATGTGCTGTAAATTAACGGCGTTTTAAGCAATTATGCTAAGTGAATGTCTTTTAAGAAAAGAAGCCTATTCAGAAGATAGGTGCAACTGTTCTGAAGTTACTAGAATGACTACATCGCTGATTTTTCAGAGTGAAAACTTACCCTAAAAGATAATGTTTCTGTCTGGAACATAATCTAATTTCATTGTCTTCTGATTTTCACAGATCGAGATCTTACAAGAGTCACGAATGATGATTCCAGACTGTCAACGCAGACTAGAAGTTGCACATGCAGAGCTTACTCAACTACTAGTGAGTATTGCATCACACCCCAACTGATGAAGAAGTGCTGCAGTTCTTGGATAAACAACTGTAGCAAATAAAAACTGGAATAAAAGAATTTTGTGTAGGTCCCAAGACCAGCATCCTATAAGATGTATTTTGCTTTAGATAGCAGTCTTTGCAGAGTTGGTCTTCAGTCTGTGCAGACTGTGTGTGTTAGAAACTGCCCTTAATGTATGCAGACTGTGAAAATGGACTCGGAACTCCACTGTGCTAGTTCCATCATCAGAAAAATCAGTTTGTCCACTTTAGGTTTTATAGATAGTATAAATGTATAGAATATGCTTGTAGGGAACTGAAATTGTCAAGTACTTTGGTTACTACTCTTTTTATGCTATGGGCAAGTCTAAGGAGTCCTTGCTGAGTATTGCTTAACGTTTTATTAGTGAAGTGAGCAGTACTGCCCTGCTTTGAAGATAAAAATACCTTTAGGAATAAAGGGTATGTTGTACAAATAGATTCACTGAATCTATGCTATGTTTGGAGCTGATAATGCTTATTTTAAAAGCTGCCTTCTCATCAAGATTTCAGCTACACACGATGGTGCACAATAAATGGTATTGTGAGGCTAAAAATATACATCCTAACTGTCCCAGATATAGTGATGGCTAAAATGCAAATACTTTGTTAATGGAAAAGTTAAGGTGTCCTAATCTCAGTTAGTCTGTCTCTACTATTTGCCAAAATAAATGCACAGTACCTGGCAGGATTTAGGGTCTTTTTATCATTCAACTAGTTACTGAACAGTTAGTCTAAATTTCAGTGCCATGCAGAAATGGTGCTATTGATTCATAGCATGCAAACCTAAAAAAAGGAATGGGGACAGTTACTACTGCTGTTACGAATTTGGAAGTTTTCATGTGTTGCTTTCTTGTGCTTAGTTCACCTAATGTACTGTATCCTAGCATGTTTTTCAATTGTCAGTCTACTTTAGAATTTTTCTAAGAGTACTCTTGGTCTAAAGTTTGTTCTTACTCATCCCTTGGTTCTAAATATTCAACACTATCAAATAAAGGTATGCATAGGTTAAATCCACTTGTACATGACAGCCATTATCTGGGACCTTAAGCAGGACAAAAGAATTTTCCTGTACTTTGAGTAACATAGACTGTGTTTCCAAAAATTATGTATTCCTCATTTCATAGAATGGTTTGGGTTGGAATGAACTTTCAAAGATCATCTGTTCCAACTCCCTTGCAATGATCAGAAATATCTTCAACTACATCAGGTTGCTTAGAGCCCCATTCAGCCTGACACTGAGTACATGGATGTGGCACCTACCACCTCTCTCTGGGCAACCTGTCCCAGTTCTTCACCACCCTCACTGTAAAAAACTTCTTTTTATCTAGTCTGAATCTACTCTCTTTTACTTTAAAACCATCACCGCTTGTTCTGTCACAACAGGCCCTATAAAAAAGTTTTCCCAGTCTTTCTTCTAGGCCCCCATTAAGTACTGAAAGGCTGCCATGAGGGCTGCGCAGAGCCTTCTCGTCTCCAGGCTCAACAAACCCAGCTTTCAGCCTGTCCAAAAAGGAAGGTGCTCCAGCCTCTGATTGTCTCTGTGGCCTCCGCTGGACTCCCTCCAACAATTCCATGTCCTTCCTGTGCTGGGACCCCAGAGCTGATGCAGGGTTCCAGGTGGGCTCTCAGCAGAGCAGAGCAGAGGGGCAGAATCCCCTCCCTGGCCCTGCTGCCACCCTGCTCTGGATGCAGCCCAGGACACGTGTGGCTCTCTGGGCTGGGAGTGCCCATGGCTGGGTCATGTCCAGCCTCTCATCCCCAGCACCCCCAAATCCTTCTGGGCAGGGCTGCTGTGATCTGCACATCACAGCCTGTGCTGGTACCAGGGTTGCTTTGACCCAGATGCAGCACCTTGCACAATGGCCTTGTTAAAACACATGAGCTTTTCCATGGGCCCACTTCTCAAGCTTGTCCAGGTTCTTCTGGATGGCATCCCATTTCTCGGGTGCATCAGCTGAGCTACTCAGCTTGGTATTATCTGCACATTTATGGATCTTACTATCTGTGTCATTAATGAAGATACTAAATAACACTAGTCACCCTGCAGAGCCCTAAAGGACACCACTGGTCACTGATCTCCATCTAGACATTGAGTCATTGACCAGTTCTCTGGCTGTGATCATCCAGCCAATTCCTTACCCAGTGAACAGTCCATCCATCAAATCCACCTCTCTCCAGTTTAGAGAAGGATGTTGTGGAGGACCATACAGTCCACAATGATAATTCCCTTTTTACACTCTTTAAGGACTTCACCTGACTGCCACGACATTCCAAAGGTCATGGAGAGGAGCATGGCAAATGCATCAGGCAGTTCCCTTAGGGCTCTGGGAAGCAGCTTGTCAGGTGCCATAGACTTAGGTACATTCAGCTTCCTCAGGTTGTCATGAACCTGATTTTCACTTACAGTAGGAGGGACTTGGCTCTCCCAGCCCCTATTTCGTAGTCTGTCCACTTGAGAGGCATAGGAAGATGCTGCCAGTAAGACAGGAATATTGTTGAGTACCTCAGCCTTCTCCTTATTTGTTGGCGGCTTTTTACCTTTTTAAATTTAATCCCACAACAGTTAATTTTCAGAGTACTCAAAAATGTTGCTTTTGATTACAGGAAAATGAAAAGGAATTGGAAGAAGCTGAAGAGTATAAAGAAGCACGTTCCATACTGGAGTCAGTGAAGCTGGAAGCCTAGCTGTTTTCCAGTTCTCTCTTTATATGCATTAGCACGGGGTCCATTCCACAGTTTCATTTGACTATGGCTTGTTGACTTGCTAAAGTTCCCTTTATGCAAACTGAGCTTTCTCTAACTGCAAGGTGCATCAAATAAAGAATATTCTGAAACATTTGTGTGTTCCATATTTGGGCAAAAGAGATATATTTCCAGTTCACCTCAAATTAAAAAAAGAAAAAGGAGGACAAAGCCCATTTAAAGTAAGTGTAATAATTAATAGAGAGACCTTAAATCTCAACAGTTCAGGCTAAGAAACAAAGTTTGACTATGTGAGGGACCAGTAAATACTTCAGAATGAAATAGCATTATGGAATGATTTGGGTTGGAAAGGTTCCCTCTAGTTCCAACTCTGATATGGGCTTTAGAAGCACCTTATATTTAAAATAATATACTTTAAAGCATAAAGATCTGTACTGAAAGAACAGGTAGACCAAATAACCCTTCCCAGTCACTTACCTTTTTTCTATGGTGCATTTTTTTTGTAGTTTTATCAAGTATATACTCCTTGTTTGAGTCCAAGACACGGGCTGACTCCAGATCTTTCTCAATGTGCATGGCACTGAGTCGAGCCCAATTCATAAAACTTCCATGCCTCAAAATTACTCTACTTTTCAGGAAACAGGATTTAGCAGGTGACTAGTATATTGTGAGTTGCATCTGCTAATAAGAGTTCTGGACTGAATGCTTTTCTTGAAAGCACTTTGGCCTAAGTGACTTTTTTTTTAAGAAAGTTCAAACCCCAGGACATGAAAGAGAGCTAAGGGGAACTAATGGGTAAGGGAACAACACTTAGTCTGCGTGGAAGACCATTAAAACATTATATACAAAAGCTGTGTTTTTTTCAGAGTAGCTTCTCTAAAGCAAATAGTAAGTTCTGTTGATAAACAAGAAAGCTTTTTACATTAGTTTTTCTAGTTTGAAAGTGTTCTGGCATGTTTCTTAAAGGCAACACAAAGCACAGTGTACCTTTTGTGTGGTGCTAAATTGAATATTCAATAAAATTCTTTGTTAATTTGCCTGAGTTTGAGTAAACTGCTGTTTCAGTACTTATTTATGTATCTTAAACACATTTAGAGTAATGCGTACTTCTCCATCACTCTTAAGCACTGCTCTGACAGATCAACACCAAAAGATTGCTGATTGAATTGGTCAGAATGATGTACTTTAGAAGTGACCCCAGACCAGTACCATAGAGGGCTAAGAGGTGAAACCTGCTTTGACAGTACAGTTCTGTAAGAAAACATGCATCTATCTTCTTACCAGCATTGTGTTCTCAGCATGGAAACTTCCAAGTGGACACTGACTGGGTCACAGCACTTATGAATTGCTATTGAGGAAAACAGCTGCCTTTGGATACTCATTTCACCCAGTTTCTTCTACGGACCTTCACTGGGAAAGGTGGCTGGAGTGCACAAAGCGGATCGTGTGTCTCAGCTGAGAGACTGCAGCATGAGAGACTGCAGCCATTGAGTGGAGTATGGTGAATAAATGCTGAGCAGAAAAGGAAGCGTAGGGAGGTGCCAAGTCTGCTGGGTAAAGCAGGGTTTAAAATAAAAATTGCTGTTCTTCAGAAGAATACACACTTCTGGAAAACAAGGCCAAAGGAAAATTATGTGCAGTTGCTGAGTAGCACAAGAAATGGCATGTGAAACAGGTGTGACCTATAGTGGCTGAAGGTAAGTAGGATTGTCATATGGCTTAAGCTGACATTTAGAATGAAAGTCACATGGTCTTTAACTACCACACAAGCTTTAGGAAAAGTTTATTAGTGCGGTAGTTTGTAGGGTGAGCGGTTTTCGTGTCTGCCTAATACATCTGCCATTTCCTAGCTTCCTACTGCTGCATCATGGACCAAGATGATACTCTGCCCTACCACTAACTTTTCTAAAAATTAGCATGTTCCATAGTACAGGAAGTAGCCAGCCTCCCTGATGAAAATCAGGGTATGTTCACACCTGAAAATACTCAGTCTCCAGATGCCTCTAGAACTGTCTAACTTCTTCAAGGACAGCAGCAAGTTTTCAGACTGCCAACATCCTTCAGAAGAAGGAAAGAGCTAACTCTATGCAAGTATTTTGGATGAAATCCACAAACAGCCACAGAGCTGTTCTATTTTCCTACAACAACATCCTGTTTTGGCAACCCACCTTCTCCATCTCTGGTGAAACCTTTCAAAGGAGCTGCAGTCACTTGTGGTATGAGGGGTAGGGGAGGGATTTCAAGTCCTTGGTCTAACTCAAGAGGTTCAGATCAAGGAAGATGCTCAATAACTGAACCATACTTACTCCTAATAGACTGGGGTTTTCAGAATTGCCACATTTGTATGACAGGTGGCTGCACAGCTTCTGAAGACTGGGTAGTCACCAAGAATTTCTAAAATTGGATGTTCTGATCACCCCAAAAGGTACAGTTGTCTTCAACAGACCTATATGACAAAAGAAGTAGAATAGCAAGTGTGTGCATTTAATATGTGGGTGATACAAGGGTGTTCAGTATCTTCAAGGACAATATTGGAAATCAAAAGGTTTCTGACAAACGGGAAAAATTAATATACTTTTTTTAGTAAGGACATATTTAAATAAGAAAACAAAGCAAACTTACACGTGGCAGCAGCAATTTTCTACTGCACCAACATAGGAAAAAGTAAACACTGCACACCATTTCTGAGAGATATAGAAGTATTTTAGTGTATTACATTCAAAAAATTAGTTTAGCTCATAAGACATGGGCAATAAGCTTTACACTCCCCTTCTTATTAGAAAGGCTTTATCTAGAAGCATTATTGCAGCTGGAAGTTGCAACTAAAAGGGATGACAAATAAGGATTCAGAGGAAAACAGTAAGAACTACTAAAAAGACTGAAAAATAATCTGCAAAAGAAGGAACAAATTCAGACATGTTAGCCTGGAAAATACTGAGGGTAGCAGTGGTAATAATCTTCAAGCATAAACAGAGTTATAGAAGAAAACAAATTTTTCTTGGCAGACAGAGTAAGATGCAATGAGCTTTGAGTTACAGTGAGCGGAAAAAAATATTGGACAGGTTCCTTTCTTAGAAAACAGCTAAGATTGGAACAGACCACCCATGGAGGCTGTTGGAGTTAACCTCCTAGAGGTCTTCTCATGACCACGCAGCTCAGTCACTCAAGATACAGGGACCATTGATCCTGCCTCATATTTACAAATTAGGGAAGAGCATCAAAAACTGGATGAGCATTCATCCTTTCTCAACACTTACCTCCTCACTCAAAAATACAATAGATTTGTTACACAGCTGAAATTAACACCTTTGAATAGAGCACGGAGGAGATCCCCACAGTTCCCTCAAAGGAGACAATTCAGTGATATCTACCTGATATCTACGCAGGGGACTCAAAGAAGGTGAAAATGGTCTTCCTAAATGAAAGAACCAGGTGAACTAATTTTTTCTGACTTTTCACTTCCTATTCATGTTTCTGAACACTCATCAAACACACACAATATCAAAAATACTTTAGGTTCCCACTTGTCATTTTATTTTATGTGTTAATTTGTGCACAAATCAGCTCATTCAGGGCAAAGATAGGAAGCAAGTTTGAAGTATAGCTGAAATCAGAGGATGGAATTTGCAAAGTAAGAGGTGAACTGTGGGGCCTGCTGGAAACAGCTGCAAGGGAAGTAGCAAATTTAGTTCAAAGTCTCACTGTTCACACAGATGCAGAGTGGGACTACAAGCTGAGGGAAGGGAGAAGAAAATGTTTTGTCTATGGCCTAGCCATCTTAACAACCCTTCTCCCATCTGATCTCTCAAGGAACCCACTTCTAAGGACACTGGACAGAAAATACGAAGGAGGACCACTTATGGGTTCTCTTCCATGTGCCATCTTGGCTATGCTCTGTTACCACATGTAACAGGGCTCACAATAAATCCAGCTATGGGCTTAGGACTTCAAAGGTGATGGCAAAAGGGATGTGTACTTGCCACTGTCCCCAGTTTTCTGAATACAAATTCAATCACAGTGAAAAAGTCAGCTCTTGAACTGTGCAGTCTGCTTGCTAGCACATCTCAGAAGCCAGCATTTCAGTGCAAACATCACCACTCTAGAACCACTCAACATTAACATTGCCTTTAAAAGAAAGAAGAAAAACTTCTACAACAGTTTTGTTTTCTTACTGTTCTGAAGTTACTGTAGATGTTGCATTAGATGGAAGGAAACCCAGTAACCCGCAGAAAGAGCCTCAGTTAATGAGGTTAACAGAGGCTGAATAGGTTGAAATTGGAAAAATAAGCACATTATTTATGTATCAATTACTACTTGCTCTCCATTTCAACAGAAGAAAATAAAATTTTCTCATCTTTCCTAACAATCCAGAGGCCTCCTTCTGCCCCTGCATAATTAGCAGTAAATTTCACCACAGCTCTCCATAAGCAATCAAAAAGGCTACCTAATTAAAAAAGTAATTAGTTTACACAGATAGATATGAGTGGGTAGATTAGTTGATGAAAATAAAATTAAATTCCTCTGGATGCTTTTAGTGACTCAGCTTTCTGCTCTATTACAGCTTCTACGTTTCTAAAGGAGCAGGTTAAAAATGAGTAAAAAATACTTCATTTGTAAATGAACAGAGTATCTTTCAAAACCAATTTATCATATTTGGTTTGTCTTCTGTTTTCAACAAAGAAGATAAACTTCACATTTTATGAAACATAAGAATCAGTGCCTCCATAAAAGGACTAATGAGTTATGTTTAATTTTCTCAGGTCACTTACACAATACCTAGGCACCAAACGGAACCAATGCTGCATCTGTAAAAGGAAGGTTTGAACAATAACGCCCAGAACACTGCAGGATTTGTAAGAAGCCAGAACAGCTCCTGATACCAGACCTGACTAAGGGGTCTTTTACCCAGTCATCCTGCCATCAACAGAAGTCAGAGAAAACTTGTTGAGCAGGACTGCAGTTTTGCTGAGGGTAAACATACACCCTCCACACTCCTGCCATTTTCCCAAATGAAGGAAACTCCATTGCATTTTGTGGTGGCCGCAGGGAGCTGTACTTTCACACTTGAGTGGGGGGTTATTTTGGCCTGGGGCCCAGGGTCCCTCTGACTCTGGCTGCCAGCTGCCATAGGTGTCCCGGATAGCACTGGGCTGATAAGCACAACCTGTCCAGGTCCTTCAGGCAAGCTCCCAGCCACGGGCAATCTTGGCAAGCAGCTCAGCTCTTAAGTGAGATCAGCTCTTTAGTTAGATCAGCTCTTTGGTGAATTCAGCTCTCCAGTGATTTCAGCTCTTTGCTTGCTGGGTGCCTCGCAGACGCATAGGAAGAGAGAGGATAAGGCTGTATGAGGTTCCACAGCAGTGTCTCTATTGGCAGCTCCTGTGAAGGGTCTCAGTGACAGCTCTTCTGCCAAACTGGGCAGAAATGGGGGTTTATATAGGGTACAGGCGTGTTGGAAATTGTCCAATGGCCAGGGTCAAGGCGAATATGACCTATGGTCTTACAAAGAGATAACGAGGATCCGAAGGTGGAAGAGGGGCTACTCTGGTCCAGTCATCATGACTAAGCCTTTCTTATCTTAGGCAAGTGACCACCAGGGAGGTCTTGCAGGACCTCTGACTGCTACAGGGGAACACAAAACCAGTAGCCAAAACTCAATGGAAGACAAGTATAACAAATAAAATAGTAATCCTTGATGATGACTAAGAAGCTTTGTCAGAGAAACCAGTGAGTTACGAAGCTTTCTTCCTCGAAGGCTTTATCATGGCTAGCTAGTGCCTACTGATGGGCCTCACATCCATGAATGCATCAAAATTGCAGTAAGAAACAAGGGAGTACATGGGAGGAGACTGCCTTTTTAACAGTATGGGGGGAAAATGTGATTAACTAAACATTGGCTGTTAAGCAAATTAAACAGCTGCAAACCTAGGTTTTATCCTTTTAAATTAAGAAAGTTATAACTGAAACTACAACACAGATATAAAAATACACAACTACTGTATACTGAACTTTTTGAACCATTTGTTTTTTAATGTGCCATTAATAAACTCTCATTTTGTTTGCCTTTGCTATTTTTGGAGTGCTACCTACCAATTCAAGGAATTTTGAGTCAACTGGCAATTTCTGGCTATGGACTCATGAGAATCCACTCGGAAGACATCTGAAATGTATCCTCAGACACAGTAGATGGAGCCAGTGGAGAGGAAAGAAAAGCTTTTGAAGTGATGAAAATTAAGTAATTTTCACACCAAAGCTAACAAACCTCAGATTACTTAGTCAAACCAGTTTTAAATTTGTAATTATCAACAATGTCTATACACTGTTCACCAGCCTACACAAAGTGAGCTGGTGAACCTTGTCCATTTCTGAGTATCACTGACAGACCTAAAAAGGCATCATATTAGGTCTTCACTGCCAGGGTGAGAGGGCAGTGAAGGCTCCTTCAAAGGAGCCTAGATCTGAGCTGACTTGGAAACTACTTTTCTTTCATTAATTTTACCATTAAGAGGAGTGCTGCCAGAGCAACATCACAACTTCACAGAAATGAGGATCAAGGTAAGAATGGTGACATTTTTTCAACACTGGACATTCTGTGGATAAACAAGATTCCAGTCCCTTCTGCACCAAACATAGCACCTTTCAGAAAGGCTCTAATTAACTTTTAATAAAAAACTAAATTGGAACTAGACCAATACTCTATTTAGACATCCAAATACCAAACTTTACTCAAAAATTACATCATCAGATGCCTGTGATTAAAAGGACTTCACAGCTGGCTTAATGTCAAAGAGATACGCTACTCTTCACATAGAGTTCCTTCAGAAACAGAGAATTCAATTCCCAGTTTACATCTCCTTCATGAAGCTCAAACAGGAAAATGTAGGGAATGTTCTGCAGGTCTGCAGGCAAAAGGAAAACCCACACTGTGCAGATGCTTGACTAGCCAGACAGACAAACTGTACTTTGTGTTAGATTACTAGGCAAAGCAGTAGACCACTATTACCAGGACAGGTTACCAATAGCACCACAGTTTCATTTTATTATTCAGAAAATGAATTTTTCCCTCCAACCCTTACTTCACTTTTCCACACACACAAAAAAATAAATTAAAAAACACCCCCACAAAAACCTAAGTGTTTCAAGTTTGTTCTCCCAGTGGTGATGTCATGATTATTTCATTTTAGTACTTCTGTCCTTTGGTATAAGTGAACAAACGACACTGAAGTGTAAGCTGAACTTTAAGTTTACACACAAGCTTCAGAACTTTTTGACAGTTTTAAGCAAGGAAGATAATCAATCATCTCAGGATTATAGAGTATAATACAGGTATTTAGTACTGTTAACTAAGCAGAAGCAATTAACTCCCTTACAAGAAAAAAATCACACATTGCAAGATTAACACATGAAAGGTACTTAAAATCTCCACCTGTTTTTAAAAGTCTTCTGCACTAGAGCCCAGGTTGTAAATGATGGTAAATCTGATTAAGTGCCTAGATAGACAGGAGAGGGCACAATGAAGAGGAACGAGCTGAAGTGTCTATTGCCTGGTAGTTAGTCTAACTCTGGATTCTCAGACTTGGACTACAGGCTGAAGATTAACCCAAATGCACACCTCAAGCCAAAGAGAATCACTATGCCTTCTGAAACCCAAAGCTGTTCAGAACCACATACATTAAAAATAGAAGCATGGCAAGATGATCACAAAGGATAACATTATTTCAATCCAGGATAAAAACCTTATAAAGATGTTACAAGACAAAACATTCAACCTTTCAGTTTCCTTTTGATCTACAACTAGTTAAGAGAATTTAACTAATGCTTACATGGAAACTGGCCTGCCTTGAGTTCTTATTTCCACTAGGAATCTCAATAAACAATCCAAGGAGCCCACTACTGTTTTCAAACATTGAATTCAAAAAGGAACACACTCATCTTGACTGTATCAGGCTATTTTAACTCTGCCTCTCTAATTTTCTCTCTGCAGAGCAAAAAGCAGGCACACTCTGAGGACAGCACAGGAGAGAGGAGCAGTAACAGCTGGGAGCCATCTAAAGTAAGAAAGGCCGTTTGCAAAGAGGTTTCCTCCCCCAGCATGTCACCATCCATTGGGATAGACTGTCTCCTGCTCCCACTCACTTCTTCATTAGCTGTAAATAATGTGGCTTAAGAAAGAAACAGAACTTTGTTTTAACATTCAGAGAGATAAGCATTGGACAAGGAGACTTGATTTGCTGATTACCAGCAGCCAAGCCAACAATGGGTTCTGGTCTCTTCCCAGCTAGGACACCCCAACACATTACTCTTTATAGTTCATCACCCTCAAAGAGTGGAAATTACTAACACCACCCTTGCCTCCAATGCTATAGAAAAAGAAAACCCAGCACTTGCACTTGAAAATCACTCTCACATTGCCCATCTGAGCATGAAAAGAGCCATAATTATGATGGAGCTCCTGGACTCACTGAAAAAGGCCACTTTCAGCCCAGTATTACAAGATGGCACTACTGCCATCATGTTCTGCATTTTCTGTGTCTATCATGTCAAACTCTTTCATGCCACAACTCTCAGGTGTGCATTCATAGAGGTTTACCCATCCAAGTAATAACTATTATTCTAGGCTGAAAGTAATTCACCTAGAGCAGACTTCATTAATGCCAGGTGAGAATAAACCTGGTCAGACACTTACCATGCCTGTGGCATTTTATTGCTCCCCTGTGTTGACTGGAAGCCTCTATTACTCAAGGACCATCCCATGCATGCTTGTCATAAGTGAGGAACCTGCAATCACAAGACCATGGGCACAAGAGCCTTCTTTCTCGGTCACGGTCAGGCAAAGGAGGTTTCAAGGCTCTCATAATTTCATGTCTGGTCACTATTCTATAGATAAAATATTTTTCCTGTACCATACTGCAGTTCCCCAAACACATTGTTTCTCCCAACATACAAAGTACCTTCTGCCCATTACAAAATCTGCTACCTTATTCTCAACCAGAACATAAGGAAAAACTGGTTTTCCCATCTTCCCCAGCCACAGAAGATGCAAAACTCTGAGTGCTGGCTCTCAGCTTCCCTTGTGGCACTCTGCTTACACTAAACACCTATTATAGATAGCCTGTGTTTTCCATTGAGAAGGGACAGCTAGCTTTAAATGTGAGGAAACCCACCAGACTTAAGTTGAGGGTTTGCAAGTCCCTGCTAAGCTGAAGCATTAGAAGACTGTACCACATTCATTACAGCTTTAGGAGACAGAGATGCTTCTTTGTGCAGGATGTAATTTCAAACACTGTAAGCCATGACTGAACTACCAACCACTGGCCAGGAGGAGAGAGACGTGCAGGCAAAAGAGTTTGTGTCAGTGCAAAAAAGAGAACACAGACTAAATAAACAATGGTGGAAATGTTCTGAAAATTGTAGAAACCCAAGAACTAAAAAAGTGTTTGCTGAGAAAATGTCTCTTTTTCCAACCAGTAAGAGTCTCCTGATAATCTTGATTTTCTTTTTCCTAAACATTTTCTGCAATATCTCACAACAGAACCAAACATTTAAAATTGAAAAATGTTTTCTCCTAGAAGAAAAAAAAAACCAATCAAACAACAACTTGAAGAAACAACTTGTCCCTTAGAACTAGCATGGTTATGGTCATAAACACTGCCAACAGGATATCTTGTATTAGAGTCTGCCTGGTAGTGGCAAGACCCCATCGTGGTACAAAGTACCAAAAAGGGAGACAAGTGTCACTGTTTTGCATGTGTGTGTATGTATATCCATCTTAAATATATATCTATATTTTAGATAAGACCTTAAGACTATGAAGATTGCTACAGTGAAAACACAGAGGTCAGTCAGTTTAAAAAAAAAAATCCAAAACAAGTAAAAAAACCAAAACCACTTCTCCATGATAGAAGAGTAGGCCAAGTCTTCAACGCGGGGGCCACCAGTGCTCCGGCAGCTCTCCTCCCCTGCTGCCGAGCACGGCCTCCCCTCACTTTGTGCTACTGTCACACAGACCTCGTTCCTCGTCAAGAAACCTGACCTTTATATCTACCACAGGCATCAGGCTGTAGAATGAACTGTTTTCTATGATAATGAGAACAAAATGTAGGTTCCATCTCTTTAAGTTACCAAGTGCATAAGCAGAGAGTGACAAGCACCCTAGCCTTTATTTTAGTATTTCACACGCAAGCCGTTGGCTTTGCCGTTTTTCTCGATTAGACGACAAAACACCACTGTAACTGTTAAAAAACGAGCACGAAGCTAGGGCAGCGGGGTGGGAAGAAGCCAGCAGCACGCTTCCCCCCGCCCGCACGGCCCTCACGCACCCCGGCAGGGCGCGGCGCCACCCCCGCGCTGCCCGCGCCGCGCATGCGCGGCAGGCGGCCGCCGGCGCCTCCATCTTGGCGGCTTCGCGCCTGCGGCGCTCTGTGGCGAGCGAGCCGGGACCCATTTCCCTAATTGGCCGCATCGGGAATAATTCACGTTCCCCGGCTCTGCCGTTCGGCCGCGCGCTGCCGCTCGGGGTGCGAGCTGCTCAGCCGGTCCGCGGCCTCACTTCTCCCTGTGCCTGGCCGCCGGGCGCGGCTCCGGCAGCCGCTGATGGTCGGGGCCGGCGGCCGCGGGGAGCACCGGGCGGGCCCGCGGCGGGGCGGCCGCCGGCGCTGCCGCTCTGCCGCTCGCCTCGTTAAAATGGCCGCGCTGCCGGCTCTTTCCGCCAGCCGTACCCGGAACGCATCGCCGGGCGCTGCCGGCGGGCGGCGGAGCGCTGTGGCCGCCAATGCCCCGTCCTCCGGCGGGGGCGGCGGGGAGCCCAGGGCCCGGGGCGGGGTGGGGGACGGCGGCCCGCGGTCTCTGGGCCCGGCCGGGAGCGGGAACCCCAGTCGAAGCCCGGCGCTGTGTTTTCTCAGCAGTTTAGATATTTTGTGTAACTCCCAATATTCACCCAAGCCTCATTACCACCTCCTAATGAGACCCCTTTACTCCGTGACGTGCAACCGCTCCATCTCATTAAGGAAATCGCTCTTCAATGCTGATTATTTTATTTGCAGCCATAATTATATTTCTTTCGGCTAAATCACGGTTTAATCGAGCCCACATGGAGGGCAGCAGCACTAATTACAGCGGGAGATGCGGTGGCGGCGGCGGCTCGCCCGCCCGGCCGGCGGAGGAGGCGCGGGCGCGGCGCTCCCCTGGCGCGGCCCGGCCGGGGGCAGGGCGGAGGGCCGGGGGCGAGGAGGTGGTCTCAAACACAACAACTTATTACTTCTAATTCCCCAACTGTCACCAAATCACCTGCACGAAACAAGAATCTAATTTGTTAAGCTGGCATTTCTGCAGATGGAAGATCGATTTTCTCTTTAGATTTCTCTAATTGAGTGAATATAGACGCCCCGAATTAGCTGCGCTCGGGCAAGAGGGGAAAGGAAAGGGAGAGGGAGGGAAAGAAAAAAGTCAACAAAAATCATCCTTGTAAAATAAGCCATATTACCTCTAGGATTGCCCCCCAAATAATAAAGGAAGGTGGATCGAAAGGTCCCAGATTGAGTGACAGTCATATTTCTGGAACTAACTGGTTTTTAAAAGAAAAGGTTAGGGCGGCTGGAGAATGCTAAGTAACGGCGCGGGAGAGAGATGGCTGAGCTCTGAAATTGCTTACAGAATTACATTTGTTTTTCTTGTGATTTTATTAAAAGTCACTCCTCATCTCCAGAATGCGTGAAAATATCTACTTTCCACTCAGATACACCACATTAACTTGTTGGAGGCGAATTTGTTTGTTTGTCTATTTTATTTATTTGCCAGATAAGATTGATGCAGTCTTATTAGCGCTATATCTAGTTAGAGGAAGAGATAAGGATGAGATGTTTTCTTTTTATTCCAATTACTAGACTTGTCACCTAACTGAATAACTGATATATGATTATTTATCTTGAGTAAATAGAAATCAGAAAAGCAGCCAACTTAACACACACAAACAAAATATGTATGTTCCTTATTACTATATACCACCTATGCAATTGAAGGGATTAAAACTGTGGCCTTAAAAGGGGAGAACGTTAAATACTCCATCCACGTTAGCCTCTGGTGTATATTTTGTCATTGGTACGCTTGGCGGATGGGGATTTTAAAAATACAGGTATGTGTTTAAAAAAATTCCTCAAGGTTCAGTAGACAAAGTCTCCCCGGAAGTGTACTGTTTGGCTAAAATGAGATGTATGTGAAAAATTATTTACACCAGCGCTCCCTTTGCCTTTCGGGCAGCCCAAATAATTCCTGTCCGACTGCAAAAGCTACAGCACAGCGCGTTACGCTTCGGCTGCGCATTTTTAAGTTTATGAACTTAATATTATGTGAAAAGCTTATGCATACTTAGTGCATACATGCGTTACGAAGCTGGATGGAGAGGGGGAAGTGACTTTTGTGTGTAAAGAGTTTGCATCTGGTCGGGTGAGAGCGGGCAGGGGCGTCAGGCATTCCTTTATATTAAAATAGCTTTTTCCCCATAAAAGACTGGTTGTCATCGCTCTGATTAAAATTAATTGATAGAAGCCATCCTTTCAATCTAAAGGAACCGCTTCGCTGTCGAGAGATTGCCTGCAGCCTGCCCGGGAGGATTCAGTCGCAGGCGCTGCCTTTGGCTCCTCTGTAGCCGGATGCAGATATTTACATGAATAAGAAAATGGGAAAATGCTGTACTTAACAGTGTTTGAGGAGAGGTGTCAGGTGGTCCGAGCTCTCCCCGCCGACCTTAGGGAGGCTGTTTTCAAGACACCTGACGGCTTCGTTTTTGATCAGCTGCGAGCGTTCTTGACTCGGATGCCTTTAAACTTCACAAAGTTGCTTTCAAAGAAGTGTATTTATAGCGGCGACAAAATGCTACATGCAGCCTAGTGTCGTAAAGCGGCGATGATCGTCACATTTAGCTCTGACTAGAATGTATAAATTGGGATCTGTAGCTGCTGGCAGCCTTGTCCTTCGTTTCCAAAGAAGTCATATTTTCGAGAGGGTTGATTGAAATGAAAACACGTGTTTATGCTTTTCCATTTCTTAACTCCAAATTACCCCTAACGAAAGTATATAGTTTGATTTGTCATTTGTGTTTAGGATATGTCGATGTGGAAAAGTAAGCAAATAACACTCAAAAGCATAGCTGTAATTTACAATGAATTAAAATTGATTCTTTTCATCAGGCAAGAAAATAGGGAAATGTGAGGTCGTTAATTATTGAGGGAGGCGCTTCTCATTAAAGCGAACAATGTTACAATGCAGCACTGAACAGCGGGAATGTGAATAATAATATCCGATATTTCAGCACTACTGTCTAGAAAAAAGAAAAAAAATTAAAAAAAAAAAAAAAAAGGCTCACGAACAAGCCAGCAACCAAAAGTTGCATTTGGTAAATGCTATGAGCGTTGCTACGTGTAAAAACCAATTACGGTGCTCTGCATACAGCAGCCGGTTTAACTGGATGGATGCTCAAGAAATACATAAATAAAATATCAAATTACAAATCTTATCAGCCATTTATGCTAAGCCACCCTGCTGACTTTAGCAGTTTAACCTTATTTTACTGTGTTTCTCGGTCCAAATATAATTATTCTGATAAAAGAAGGTTCTGTTTCTAAATCAGAGCAGAATTGGTTAAATACACTTGTTTATATTACAGCCTCATTCAATCAGGGCTTGAGTTTAGCGGGAAGGGGAGAGGGGGAGCTCTGGGGTTTGGAAAGTTCTCTACCCTTTCTTACCAGGGTCACAGCGCTGGAGAATTAGGGTTATATTACTCCCAGACGCGGCACGCCCCGCTCCCGCGGCCTCGCTCGGGCGGATCGGCTGGCGGGGGCGGGGGGCGTTCAGGGGAGGGCAGAGCCAGCTCCGGCCGGGACCCCGGGATCGGGCCCGCCGGGCGCCGCCGGGCAGGGCACGGAAAGGAAGGGATGGGATGGAAAAGGAAAGAAAGGCAAAGGCAGGTGCGGGGGGGAGATGATCTCCCAGTGCCTGGCCTCTTGGCAGGCGCTTCTGTACGAAATTCAATCTCTATTTTTTATGAGAAATAAACTGTCTAAATAAATTTTATTAGGGGCAACCAATATATTTTCTGGTACTGCCCTTTGTTCCAGTTCTACGTGTGTGTAACAATCTAAAACCTATTTATTGAGGAAAAATCACTGGATCCGTCATAGAAAATCCTTTTACTTTGCTCTGAAGTGATTTCTGAAGACACTCGTGTCACTCTGAAGATTTTTGGCCATTGTGCTAAAGCCTTTCCTTGTTAGGAACTTCAGTTCCTATGATCATGTGGGGAATACCGTAAATTGTAACAGGGAATGGAGTTGACTGGCAGTTTTCTGGCTACACTGGGAAAATGGAAAGATGACGGGGAATAAAATCCTTGTAAATACATCTCCGACGCTGCCCAGGTGAATTCGGGCACTTGACAAAACAGGAGTGCGCGAAAGCGGAATGTGATTAGGGTATTTTACATGTGCCCCATTGTAATTTTCTTCCTGACACGCGTTAGTGTCAGCCCAGTTCGCTCTTTTCTCTCCCACAGACTTCCTTCTCTGATTTCCCTCCTTCCCTTAAGACAATTGCTATCTGAAGTCTTGGAAGAAATGATTTAGTTTGTTTATACTGCTATAAAAATCAAGAGCAATAGAAAAGTCATAAAATGAAGCGCGCTATCAATCACACCGCAACATTGTTATTCAGCAGTTACTAACAGAGATTGATAATCCTTTGATTTCATCCCATTGTTATTACTCTGATGTGTCTGCACATTAACTATTACACATTTATTTATCGATCTGAAACATACAACAATACGGAATAGATGCAGACGCACGCCTTGCCACCCTGCCCACGGCGCGCTCGGCAGCAGCCGGCTGCAGGCACCTGGAGCGCCCGCACACTTGTGCCGGTACATACAGCCAAAACTGAACCCCTGACGCCCCGGCCAGCCCTGGCCGCTCGCCTCACCCCGGCCCGGGCAGGGCCAGACTCCCGCGGCCACGAAAGGCTGTGCGCCTCCGGCCCGTCTCCCCAGCGACTCCGCCGGCTCCGCTCCGCGGGTCCCGACGCCCGGCAGCGGGCCGGGGGGCTCCTCCCAGCAGTTCCCACCGCCGGGTCTTCCCCTCCTGCCCTACAGCTACACACGGAGAATAATTTCCAAAGGAAAAAAATCACAGCAAATATGCTATCTCCGCAGTCACCCATCCAGCCGGGGAAAAATAATAATCCCGAAACTCCCACCCCACCTCCATCTCATTTCTTTCTCTCTCTGTCTCCGGCTAAACTGTGGCCCGGCTCTGGGTCTCTCTCCCTGCTCTGAGCGGCCGTTCCCGAGCACCCAGGATCTTCGCAACAGCCCGAGGTCTCGAAAGCTGAATTGAATCAATGTAGCCTGGGAGGAGGGAAAAAAAAGGCAGCAAAACTGCCCTAGAGATCGGTCGGCCGGTTCCTTTGTCTCCTTCAGTCTCTGCCGAAACCACTGCACATCTGAGCTGCAAACAAAACCACTCTTGCATCTGTTCGCATGCAGTATTTACAGTGTTTCGTGTAAGTCAATTGGATGGCGGAAAAAAAAAAAGCCATTGGCTCCGTTTTATTTAACATAGACTTCACTGGCCTCGCTTTTTGGTGGAAGCTTTATTTGCACTAAATGAATAATCTTAATTGCATCACTTTTGAATTAAAAATCAATGTTAATCAAGTTGGAAGTAGTAAATATCAGTTTTCATTGTGCCCGCGTAGATGGTATTTTTCTTGTTTTGCAAATAAAAATACAAGTCAAATAACTTTAAAAGGGCATTATGTTCTGCTACAAATACAATTGAAACGGATTGTTTAGGAGCGGATCAGAAATGGTACAGAATTTTGCACTTAATTTCCTCAGTTATCATTTACAATAAGAACCTCTTGGCTTGACAGCCAAGTCTAAACAGTAGTAAATTAGTACAAATTTATACTGATTTTACTCTAATAATCGTAATAAAAGCTTATAGATTTGGCACTAATTACATAAATGCCTAATGATCTTGAAAATTACTCTGGTTAGAAATATATTACTAATCTAAACTTTGTTGTTGGCTGGCTTTGAAAAATCAGAACATTAGAAATGGTTCGCTTCACTTCTGCAAAGCACTTTAAATTGTTCAAGTAGTTTAATATATTCAAGAGGAAAATAAAAAGCATTTAACTTTATTTACTGCTTTAAGTTGAGTTTGTAGGCTAGCCGAACTTGGAAACTTTACCCGAAAAATAGGGCTTACGGGCGTTAAAATCCTGGGCAGAGGGGGAGGCAGAGCTCCCCGGGCGGCCGGGACGCGTGGTGCTGGGCTCCCTTTCCCCTCATTGCGCTCTGCCTCGGCACCGAGCGGGGCCGGGCCGAGGTGGCGGGCAGCCTCGGGGGCCAGGCAGCCTGTGCGGCACGGCCCGCTGCGGGAACTCGGGCAAGTTTCTCCTTCCTCGACGCCCAGCAGCCGTCGGGGCTTGTGTGGGTGAAAGCCTGGCTGCAGCCTCCCCTGCCGCTCCCGCTCCCGGTTCCCCGGGGCCGTCGGCCAGCGAGGCTGGCGCTGCCCGACCCCGCGCCGCCCGCCTGCCCCGCTCGCAGCCCTTGGTGGGCTCTAAGCTTGCGAGACCCCCGGGAGACTGATCGGTGAGAGGGTGCGCTCCGAGGAGGCACTAAAAACAATAAAAGCCGATAAATCAGGGGCGACCCGGAGCGGAGTGTGGCAAATGTGCATTTGGAAGAGAAGGAGAGAAGGAGAAGGCGGGCGGCCAAGGCGAGCGGAGCAGGGTACGGGAGCGCGGGCACGGGCCGGGCCGGGCCGGGGCGGCGGGAGGCCGGGGCGGCGGCAGCGGGCGGGCGGCGGGCGGGCGGAGCGGGGCGCTCCGGGCGCTGACATTTGCAGGCTGCCCTCCTGATTGGTCCCCGCGCCGAGCTGCTCACGGGTTCATTGAAGTGTTAAGCACCTCCCCGTCTCTCTAAAGGACATTATAATGCAAGAGACCCCCTTTTTAACCACACACCGAATTTTCTTTCATTTAGACGATCTATATATATATATATCTATATATATATATATCTCATATCTTATATCTATTTTAAATAACTTAAGGCCGCTAAAATTTGGGGGGGAACAGCCTTCGCCCTGGAGCGGTGCGCGATGCTGTCTCACGCCGACCTCCTGGACGCCCGTCTCGGTGAGTTTCACCCGGCACCCCCCCGCCCTACGGCGGCTGCACCGGCTGCAGCGGTGAGCGGGGAGGAAGCCGGGGCAGGAAATTGACAATTTGTTCCTTATTTTACCTTAATGCGTTCTAAATGGGCTAATTCCTTTAAAAGTAATTGTACTGTATTAAAGTTTAATTTGATTTAACATAAAAAAAGAAGAGACTGAGACCTACGGTATATGTAGATCTACAGCGAGTTGTGGATCATTTAATTTTTCTTTCCCCAGTTTTTATATACATACCTACATATTATTATTATGATTATGATTATTATTTTAGGACAGATGAGCTCGATGGTGTTTACGGAGTTCTGTGTGGCCTTTTCTTGCTCGCCCGTTTGCTTTTCTCCTTCCCTTTCCTTAAAAAAAAAAAAAAAAAGAAAAAAAAGAAAAAAGAAAAGAAAAGAAAAAAAAAAGGGAGAAATATCTGTATCTATCTATTTATATCTATTTATGGTTATTCATGAGTTTGTTTAGAGAAGCGGAGGGAGGAGAGGGGATCGGCCAGACTGACCGAGGTCCCGGCGCATCTGTCGTGGAGGTAACGCTCCCGGCAACAAAGCGGTTCGAGCCTTATTTCTTTCTCTCCGTCTCTTTCTCTTACCAGCTCCGCTGGAAAATCCAAGTTGAACCCGTGAAAACTTGCTCTCCTCCTCTTCCCTTCCCTTGGTCTTGCAAGGGAAGGCCGGGCAGGGAACTGGTTATTTCAGCAGGAAGAGGAGCTGCTCGATGTAAAGTTTTCTCCCCTGTGCCCGGGTCGCGCCGGGCCCGGGTCTCTCCGTGTCGTGGAGCCGAGCAGGGCTGCGGGTCTGGCGGGCGGCCGGCCGGGGGACGGCGGGGCGGAGGCGGTGGCAGTGGTTGGATGTCTCTCTCCAGTTCAGTGCACTGGAGAGGGGCTCTGATGGATCTATGCTCAGCTGCAGCCGAGTGACTGCCGCTCCTTTGCTTCCGCAGGGATGAAAGACGCGGCCGAGCTGCTGGGACACCGGGAGGCGGTCAAGTGTCGGCTGGGCGTCGGGGGCTCGGATCCGGGGGGACACCCGGGAGACATGGCTCCCAACTCGGACACGGTGGAAGGGACCACCCTGCTGCCGGGGGAGGACATCACCACGGTGGGATCCAACCCCAGCTCCCTAGCCGTCAGCGCCAAAGACCCTGACAAGCAGCAAGGCCAGCAGGGCGGCCAGAACTCCAGCCAGGCCGGGCAGCAGCAGGGTCAGCAGAAGCAGAAGCGGCATCGCACTCGCTTCACGCCGGCTCAGCTCAACGAGCTGGAGAGGAGCTTCGCCAAGACTCACTACCCGGACATCTTCATGCGGGAGGAGCTGGCCCTGCGCATCGGTCTCACCGAGTCCCGGGTGCAGGTATGAAAAGCCGCCCCCGCGCAGTGCTTGCCGGCCCTTCCACAGTCGCACCGACGGCTGCGCGGCCGGGCGGCGGCGAGGCCAGGCACAACGGGGAGGGGGGTGGGTGCCCCAAACCTCAGCCCGACGGCTAGGTAAATAACGCACCTCTGAAAGCAACAGTTTGGTCAGAAAGCCTTGAAATCAGACATGCGTCGCTCCCCTTTCCGCGAAAATGTCACCTTGGGGTGTCCCCTTTTCCTCTATCCTACCCACCTGCAGCGCGGTGTTCCCGAGCAGGGCATAGGCTGAGCTTCCCTCAGCTCCACGGCCCGACCCGCGGCTGGAAGGAGTCCGGGGAGGGACAGCCCGAGAAGAACGATCTCAGTTCTCGCAATAGCCTGGCGCTAAGAGCCGAACCTGCCGGGAATGACCCATTTTCCACCGGAGCGGAAGCCGGTGGCGACCGCGGGGCCGCTGTCCAGGTAGCCGACGGCAGGGCCGCTGTCCAGGGTGCTGATGGCGACACGCCGGGAAGGGGCATCTGCCAAAGCCCACCGCCCTGAGAGCCGAGGTGGGGTGCAAGGGAAGGCATATCGGCTCGTAAAAAGGCACTTCGATAAAAGCCAGTTGTGTTTGGACTCGGACTTTCCCCATACTGGCTTTTAAATTGCCTGGGAACGGTGGGGCTAAGTGAGTGACTTCAACATTGAGGGTGCAACTTTGTTCTCTAAAATACATATATATATACACACACTTACATAGACATATATGCACACAGGACAGGAGGAAACTATTTAGGCAAATAAATGTAAACGAAATTTGGTAAAGGGGGAGAAGGATCAAAGCGCTATACTGCTCAGACGCTGCTGTTTCGCACATAAGATTATTTTAGCGGCTTTCTAGGCGAGTCCATTCCAAGGAATGAAAGCCTGCATAATAGAAGCACTTGTGGGATGCGCATCCCGGCTCAGTACAGTGCACCGGGACTGCCGCTGCTGAGGCACTTCAGCGCAGTCATTGTTCAAAATCCCTATCGGCAAGCACAGGCTCCTCAGCTAAATAAAGATACGTGAAGAGAAATCCCTAAATGAACGTTTTATGAAGGAAAACAGATTCCGTTCTTGAATGTGACAGAAAAAGCGCGTCTGCTTTTAAAAAGTAAAACAATTTGATTCAGCCTACACGGAACTATAATTAGTTTAAATTAAAAAAGAAATTAGATTCACAAATAAAATATAATTGGACAACTGACTCTATGAAAAAAAGAAAACGAGGTCTATTAAACTTTATTGGGTTTCCCAAAGGTTAATGATACCAATTTCAATATTAGGAGTGTGGTAAATGAAGTAAAATATAAAATTGAAATAGTTATTTTCTAACAGCACATCAAAGAAATTCGTAGAAAAAAAGACGAAGTGTTTTAATGGCCTTGGCATAATCTTAAACCAATGCTAATAGCTCGAGACTGCTGATAAAAACAGTTTAATAGAGTGTCAATTTAAATTTTTTTTACAATAATGTTCTGTAATTTAAAAAGTAATCAGATCAACATAACCTTCTTAATTAACACTTCAAAATGATTAACATTATGTAATCTAAGTCAAAAAAGTATTTAATATATTTACTTCACAATCCGATGTATCACTGGTCCTTGATCAAATTTAAATTAAACAATAATTAGTTTATGTTCTTATACGAGAAAGAACAGTTTTTACAGTTTTCTTTATAGTTAACAGATAGCCCACACATTACTTTCAGTACATGGGCTCCACACTGATTAAGGAATGCTCCAGATGCTTAATTTATAGCGGCTGTATCTGTTTTTAAGGGTTTTAGATGCTAGGATAAATCACCACTTTCCTCATTTTAGATCTGTATTTAATGTATATGATACATTTAAATAATTATTAAACTGGCTGATGCTTAAACGGGAGTCCAATTCCACATCTGATATTGCTCTGCTTTTCAAGCTGCTGTAATAAAACCATTCTTTTTATAGCATGCCATTATTAGAAACCAATTTCAGAATTATTTATAACCTGGAATGGCTTATTAAGCAGCAATGCGAGAATCATGCAAATTACGCGATCAAATGCAATATAATAAGCATAATCATTAGTCTCTAGCACGGATTAATTAACTTTCAATATTTTATTTACATAAAAACTAAATCAGTGAAATAACTTCTGCACAGTCAGGCTTGCCTTCCAATATTTTATATGAACAAAAATAATGTGCTGTAATTCCATTGACCGTGTCCCCCACAATGGTCCCGTCACCTGCCACATCTTAATAGGGGACAAGCTGAGAGTATTTTCTAGTTTTCTAATGGAATGAGAAATTGCATTTTCTTCCTCTCCCAGCACTATTAAAGTGTAATGAATTCGGCCCAGAGTTCACGGCTGGCTGATCGAAATGAACCTGAGATCTGAGCTTTAATACAGCTCTCCAGATTTCCTACCAAATCTTCACATTAATCATCTGCTGGATTCCAATGAGATCTTCATAAAGCTTCGGCTTCTTAAAAGAAAAAAAAAAAAAAGAAATAAAAAGGAGAAAAAAAAATTTAAAAGAACATTAAAAAAAAAAGAGAAGAAAAACAAAAGTGATATTGTCTCCCTTTCTCTCTATCACTTTCCCCCTCCGACCCGTTTATAGCTGGGGAATTAAATGGGCTATATATTTTAAAATACATTTACAGTATGTCTATATTACTGTAACAGCAGATATCATCAAGGTAGGTTTTTAGATTCCAACCTCCATTAGATTCTCACTGTTGTATTAATAATTTTCAGGGGCTAGTTGCATTTTAAAAGGAGTTCAAAGTTGCCAAATGCTCATGGTTAATATATTTCTAGAGTTGTCATGTGTGCATTTTCAAAATCTCCCCCAGGTTTTCCTTGCATTTTAATCTGTCATGCACCAGTTTTCAACTGGAAACATTCACATTTTAAAAGCATATGCAGCGCAGCTATGAACTTAGGCGATCAGACCTGATGGAGATTCTTTACACCACCAGCAAACCATGAAACATAAAAAGATTTTGTAGCCGCAATTTGACTATTAGCCCTAAAACATAGTTTAACGCATTTTTTCGATTATTCATATAATATTTAGCTCCCTCACGGCCTTTCATTCCCGCTAATTGGCGTCCGCCTTTCTCAGTCTGCTTATGGAGCCTGAGAGGGTGGAATTCGGCAGGATGGGGCACTGCGTTCCCTCGGATTTTAGGTGGACGCGCTTTCTCCCACCTCACGACTGTCTCGGTTGCTTTCGGCCGCGGTGCGGAGAGACCCACCAAGCCACCCCTGCCACAGTGCCACCACAAGCACCCACTCACCGAAACCACCCCCGGTTTTGTTATTATAGGTTTGGTTTTGTTATGTTTTGGGTTTTTTTAAAACCCAAATGCGGGCGGTTTGTTGCGAGGGTTTCCTGGCCGGGCCCGGGTGGCACGGGGCGAGGCGGCTGGCCCGGGGCAGGGCTCGGCGGGAGCGCGTCCACGCAAGGGCCAGAGACATAGGCTGCTTGGTTGGTTTTTTTTTTGGGGGTTAGTTTTTTTTTGTTTGTTTGTTTTTTAATTTTTTTTTCCCTGTGGGAAGGCCAGGCTCCTCTCTTGGAGTCTCCCGCTCAGGACGGACAAATCGATCGCTTTCGTTATAAAAAGTTCCAGCGGTTTCGTCAGCCTGTGATGGGGACGCGCGTGGGGCTGCGGGTGTGAAGAGCTGCCGCGGCCGGTGGGGGCGAGGCTGGCGGGGGCCGGGAGCCGGGGCGGGGGTCCCGGCGGGGCCCCCGGTGCTGCGGGGGGAGGTGGTGGTGGCTAACGGAGCGTGTCGCTGCCCGCCGCCCGCAGGTCTGGTTCCAGAACCGCCGCGCCAAGTGGAAGAAGCGCAAGAAGACCACGAACGTGTTCCGCGCCCCGGGCACGCTGCTGCCGACGCCGGGGCTGCCGCAGTTCCCCTCGGCCGCCGCCGCCGCCGCCGCCGCCATGGGGGACAGCCTGTGCTCCTTCCACGCCAACGACACGCGCTGGGCCGCCGCCGCCATGCCCGGCGTGTCGCAGCTGCCGCTGCCGCCGGCGCTGGGACGGCAGCAAGCCATGGCGCAGTCCCTGTCCCAGTGCAGCCTGGCGGCCGGCCCGCCGCCCAACTCCATGGGCCTCTCCAACAGCCTGGCGGGCTCCAACGGCGCCGGGCTGCAGTCCCACCTCTACCAGCCCGCCTTCCCCGGCATGGTGCCCGCCTCCCTGCCCGGCCCCAGCAACGTGACGGGCTCTCCCCAGCTCTGCAGCTCCCCGGACAGCAGCGACGTGTGGCGGGGAACCAGCATCGCCTCCCTCCGCCGCAAAGCACTAGAGCACACAGTCTCCATGAGTTTCACCTAATGGCCGGCGCCTCTCCCGCGCCGCCCCCGCCGCCGCCGCCTCGCCCCGCGCCCCCGCCTCGCCCCGCGCCCCCGCCTTCCCCCACCCGACTTACCAGGGAGTCGACTCAGGATCTGAAATCAGACAACAACAGACTGGTTTGTGGGCCGAGAAACACCCCCGACCCTCCCCGCAGCCCCCTCTTCCCCCGCGCATCACCCGCGCACCCCCGTGCCCCGGTGTCCGCCCCGCCCGGCGGCGGGGGGACTCGCGGCCGCGCCGAGCCCGGCTCTGCCTCCTTCCGTCGCCACGACCCGGCTCTCCCGCCGTCCGCCCGTCCGGCTTTGGCTTTGCAAAGAAATGCATTTTTGTTTCTGTTTTAATGATTTTTATGGTTTATTTAGGAGCGGCGACCTGCCGCCGGTTCCTTCCGCTGCGAGGGCGCCGTCGGGGGACGGCCGGGGCGGGTTCGCGGAAAGTACGGAGACCCCAGAGAGAATCAAATCCGTTTTGATTAAGCATTAATGAGCGACAGCGAATGTGATGGGGTAAAAAAGAAAAAAAAAATCAAAAGCTTCTTTTTGTAAAAAACAAAGGGGATAAAAGGGGGAAGAAAACAGCGCGCAAGAGCGCTTCCCTTTTTCGGATCTTTGATTTCGTGACAGTTGAGTTGCCGATCCTCCCTACCTTTATTTACGCATTTATTTACGTTCCTGCTGCTATTGTCCCTCCGCAGCGCCGGCGGAGGCGCCGCCGCGCCCCCCGCCCCGCCTGGCCAGGCTCGGCCCGGCCCGGCTCGGCCCCGCGGCCCGCCCGCCTGCATGTGCCGGTCACCCCGCCGCAGGGCAGGGCCGCTGGAGGAATGAACAAACGATGTGAAATAGGATGTTTTGTGTAGATAAAGCATTCTTGTTACATACTGGTCGATTCGTGATATGTTTTAACTTATTGTCTGTGCTTATTTATTGAATTTTGGGTTACTTAATAAATGTTTGAGCTAATATAAAACATATTACTTGACTTTTCCGGACACGTTTATATCAAGTTAATGTGAATGGATAAATAAAATCATTTTCAGTATGTGATATGAAGAATTATAGATTTTGATGTGGCGTGTGAGATATGAGAGGTGTCTTCAACTGCAGGCAAAAAAAAACAAAATAGACAGGACTTCCTTCTGTGGTATTCACTGAGTCCTTTGTCACAAGTTTGGGGATAGTTTGCTTGCTTAACTTTGCATTGATGCCTTTCACTTGTCACAATTTTAATACTTCATGATTAATAAACTTTTGTTAATCTTTCTGCGTGGTTGGCCTTTAAACTGCAAGTTACAAAAAGTTGTGTGGTGAAGCAGGGCAGGGCAAGGGATGAAGGAGAGAGGGTCAGCGGGAGGCCGGGGCAGGCAGGCAGTGGAGAGATGATCAGTTTTTTTAGAATGTGAAATGAGGGCATAGCTGCTGACAAAGCAAGCCCCATGGAAGAGAGAACTCTAGCTTTACTCCCATGCAAACTTTGATATGGGGGGAAAAAGAAATGCAGTACATTGCCAAGCATCATACAGCCAGGTTTGTGCTTTTTTCCTTCTTCCCCCCTCACCCTTGCCTTTTATGCAATACACTAAGATCTCTCTCCTTGTACATCAATTACACACCTCTTAATTACACACCTGAGAGTGCACGACTCCATAGGCACCCACAGAAGGGTCCTTGCCTGCTCCAAAGTGCATATTACATATGCATATTTAATTTAAAAGAGAAATAAAAGCAGAATAAATTATTGGTGATCCAGACCACAAGTGAGTCCTCTGGGAGTCACCTGAGGAAAGAGCCCTACACCCTCCTGCAGGAGTCTGCTGCTACAGGTGCTGTATTAGCCCAGGATGCTCCCTCCACCTGAGGTAGTCTCGGATAGGCAAGACAGGTCCCATACCACAATCCATACCGCAGAAGCACTTGGGAAAAGAAGTCACTGTGTCCTGTCTCTCCTTCCAGCTCTGCCTCTAGTCTCTAGCCCAGCCTTGGGCAGAGCAGCTGCCCCTCTGCACCTGGCTCAGCTCCGAGATTGAAGTCTGTGATCAGTTTAATTCAGCTATCAAAGACATGGGCACACAGGCTGCTTACGGAGCAGAGCTGGTGAGGGTCCCTCCAGCTTCCCTATCCAGTGGGTGACCCTGCATGGGCCAAAGGGGATGTCCAGCCAGCTGGGATGTCCCTCGGTTTTCCCAGTTCCACTGTGTTCTCTTCCCCATAGTGTGGCCTGCCAAAAGGGCGAGAGGTCTCCACTTACATGCAGAAGAGTGCAAATCTCACTATGCTTCTTCCAAATGTATGGAAGGTTGTTTACAAGCACATAATTTTTACAGCTGCTTTATATTGCTATAAGCAAGACAGCTTTATGATGTAGGAATGTCGTAAAGTGTGATATGGAAGATCTTAAAAGAAGATGTGCTTTTTAACAGTGGAGAAAAATGGCTGGGGGCAGGGGATTGAGACACAACCTGTAAGATCCAGCTCCTGACACTGAACATTGCAGCTCTGTGAAAGGGGCCTTACAAAGGTCCTTCAGCTTAATGCTTGCTCTTAGAACATCCATCATTTCTTCCCTATTCTATGCAACTGTAGTGCTGGTTATGAGGAAAGCTTTTTGATCCTACACAACTTTGATACAAATTTGATTTGTTTCCATAGCAATAGATCCTTGTGTTCTGAGTCCTGGAGATTTTTGAAATTATATGTACCCTTAGCATCCACTGAAGCTTTGCAGCATAAAACATCTAAGCTGATGCTCTTATGTGTTTAACATGGGTGGAAGGAAGACCACAGGCTTCACTCACATATGCTACATGCTTTGTCTGGATTATTTTACTATAAAGTCTCAATTTTGCTGATGTTAAAAGCTAAAAATTAAACAGCACGAACCAGTTCTATCTAACAACATGAACAGCTTTGCTTCATTCACGTAAAGTGATCAAAATAAATGAGTGAATTCCATACAAATGGAGAAGGAATAGTTATGCTGAATAACAATTAGCCTATTACTGAGTAAGTAGGTAACACTAGGCACTGGGGCTGTTACCAGCTGGGCTTATTTGCTTATGTTAAGGTACATTTTAGCTTTAAGCTGTTCTACGCAGTGTGCAAGTAGACTGAGATTTATGTTCTTATGTATGGATTCATTTCCACGTAGGCACATATTCATATAATTTTGCTTTCCTCTAAACACAACATCACCCCTAATGTCTAAGGAATATACATAAAGATAATGTCACTGAACTTTTCATTTGCTCTCTTGATGAAATGCTTTGACTCTCTCTCTCTCTCCTCTCTTCCTCTGCTCAAATCCCCATGGAAGGCAGAATCTGCTCTTACCCACTTCTGGAGATTGCAATCACTGAGCAATTACTAATAAGGGAAAAAGTTTGTGCAATGCAAGGGATCAGGTAACATTGCAGCATGGATTATATTATTGTACTAGCAGTAATGATCCCTGCTCTTAGAAATGAAAATGTGGTTTGTGTTGTGGTATTTAAATTTTCATTTTTCAGAATAAAAATCTCTGCACATGAAAATGTATCTTGCAGTAATGGAGGTATGGCAGTTAACCTGTCAGTTGAAAGTATGTAACCTTCCTTTTCTCCTTTTCATGACAAAGGTAATCTCATCTGAGGGCATTTATGTGAAGAAATAACAGCATGGCATGGTGATACCACTGGCTCATTAATCCTGGCATCTACTTCCTGCAGGGCTTCTTGATTAGTTAGATTCATTCATCAGGTATTTCAGAGTTTTTGATTTCTCACCACTGGTTAGGTTCACTGAGTTCAGGCTAAATTGAGCCAGAAGCAATGTTTATTAGTAATTTTATATTACAGACTACTCTAATAATTCAGTACAAATATTTCACCTGAAATATATCCATTCACTCTAACACCTTATGCAGTTTGCAGCAGTATTCAGGAAGATCTGAGAGAATGCAGTGGGTGATTTGGCAGTATTTTCTAAATTATTAACATGAGAGCTAATAACAAAATCTTCTTAATTTCCAATACTGGAATTCTTTTCATTCTAAAGCAAGCTCTGGCAGGGAGATGACCACCTCTTGCCTGCTGTTAAGGTGAGCTCAGGGTAGTTGGTCTGGGAAGCATGGCCTTTCACATAGAGATGAAAGGGAGAACAAAGGAATTTTAGTTTTCCCTCATATGTGTTATAAACTTAGGAAAAATCCAAATGATACAGAATGAATGGGAGAGGAATCTTCAGAAATTAGCAACATGTAAAGTTACAGGTATGTCTCAACATTTTGATAGCTAAAATAGAGTTGCTGCTTGGACAGTAGAGACAAAGAAGAAAAGACCCTTATCTTAAAGCCCATACAGACCTGGCAGTGAATTCAGCAGATACATATGTGAACATTTACAGGGCTTGGTACTCAAAATTGCTCTGCCACTCAGCTTTCTCACAGTGGAAAACTTTACTTTCTGAATGATGTAAGAGAACCACACATGAATCACATTCAGGTATCTGACCACACCTCATGCCACATGAGCTCATCCACCCAAGTAGGAGGCAAGACCTGGGGCTTGAGAGCCTGTTTGAATTCATGAATGCATGTGAAATACCCAAAATTTATTGGGCATGAGATAGCCATGTCTTAACTCAGAGAAGCAGATGTAGAACCCACTGGCTCCTTTTAAACATCATGGACCAATTATTACCCTTGCATCAGTGGAACTAGGAAAGAAAAACAGAGGTGGCTGTGGTAGTGGAAGGGCACAGTAGGTACAAGAGTTCCAATTTTTCACCTGATTACAACAATAGCGGCACGAGTCAAAGGGGATAGTCTTGCTTCAGCAAGAGTGAAAGGGGATGATCTTGCCTGGATGCTGCAGCAGGGGATGCTGCTTGATTAATCAACATACTTTTATTTAAGCTGTGCTTGAGGGACTTATGAATAGCCATGTAAGGCCTTCTGTGAGATTTAGTTCTACTCCTCAGAGAAAACTGGTAGGATGATGTTTCCTTTCCCATGATTCTCAAAGCTGGGGCTCATGCACAGATGAGTCTATCTTTGTCTTCCACCTGGGATGTTGTACAATGGTATGGGTGGGAGGTTGCCTCTCTTATCTGCCAATAAATTGTGTCTGTTTCAGCTTCTCCCACGACTGTCTTTGAGACTCAAGAGTGCTGCTGCACCCTTACGTCTCATCATTCATCAATGCTAATGTTTAAATAAATTTTTCAGAGCTAAAATTATGCTTTTAGAGGTGTTGAAGTTTGCCAGAGGAGAATCCCTCTCCAGGAGCAAGGAACCCAGAGGCATTTTGCAGAATTTGCCTTTGGAGGTTATATAACAATTCTGCAGAGATCCTTAACTGCCTTCGAAGGTCGAGAGGGAAAATGCAGAATATGCTTAATACACTGTCTCTGAGGGTGATGTTCTCTCCTGACCCCCACAGACAGTTTGTGCCTTGGAGTATGAAGTTTGATTAGCCTTTTCTCTCAGCACTGGAAGCATCATGGTAGCGATCCAAAAAGTGCTTTGGGAAAAAACAAACTCTGGACTTTCTTTCACTGACCTCCCGCTACAGTGAATTTCATAAGCTGACAATGCACCCTGTAAGGACACATTTCTTTTTTACTGGTTTCAATTTATTGCCCTTTAATATAATTTAAGTGGCAGCTATGATTCCCTGTGGCTCCTTTACAAGCTTTTAAGGTTTATTTTTTTGCTAACCTTAAAAAGCACATTTCTGAACAGCTCTGAGCACCCCCCCCCTGGTTTTGGTATCTAATAATTAACAGGGAGCACCAGTCTCTGCTTCAAGGCATAAACATTATTTTATAATGAAATTCCTATGTACTGTAAGGCTGTGATTTTGAGATTCCTATCTTATACCAAAGTCCAGGCAAAACTTGATTTATCTGTAACACAAAGACTTCTTGTGCCATTGAAACTGAAGGATTTGGTTGAGCCATAGTCACAGTCCATGTGGGTCAATGGTACACTGGGAGAGTAGAAGACATTTGAGGAAGACTTAGAGTGGTCCAGCTGTTTGCACTGGTTACAGCCATTACAGGGTACTTTTCACAGGGCCCTTGAGAACAGGATGAACTCCACTCAGGAGTCCCTGGGAAGGAACAGGCTCTCATTTCAGCAATATCACCCATCTTACAGGCTTGTGTGGCTAGGGAGATAGCCACTGAATTCAGATTTATAAACAAGTCCAAGTGTAAAAAGGTATTTCAGCATCTACATGGCTACAAAATGTCACCAGAAATTAACCAGCTTTGCTCTTTCAACTGGAGAACAAAATGAGAAGTCTACAGAAGGTCAGACATATAAAAATGCATTGAAATGAAAAAGGAGGAATATTAAATTACTAAATAAAGAATCATACTTGGTGCAGCTTGTGGCTCTAATATTTTTGTCTATTTCAAGCAGTAATTAACACCCACAACTGTATTCATTGTAAGCTTGTGATCTTCAGGTCTTGGTAGCAAATAAATGACTCATACTTTATTTTTTAAATTTTAATTACTGTAAGAAATACTTGAAGATAATTCCACTGTATTTTATATTATTGCCACTTTGTCCTTTCTGCTTTAACTGCTCTGCAATTTTAAGCTTATATTTGCTCAAACTGTGACTGGATAGATACCTGCCAGTGTGGGGGATGCTGCTGGGCTCTGGGGGACTCTGTCTAGCAAGAGATAGCTACAATGGTGATGTTTTCTAAAGGATGCAGGATTCTGTGTTATTAGCTAATTGCTCTGGCCTGTCTTCATCTCTGACAGAGGAAGCTGCTGCCTCTGACCCACTCATCACGTGCTTTGTATCCTCATTTAACTCAGACGTTTCTCATTTCAGTTGAAGATGATTCTTGTTCTGTCTACAATAAATTGCTCCAACAGTCATTAATTCATTATCACATCCTCTTTTGGCTTCTTCAGTAGGGTGTTGTCATAACATGGCATCCCCAAAGGGGTAATAATTAGCATTGAAGGCTGATCAATCACTTTATTATACTATATTTAGTAAGAAAGCCATCACCCTTACAGACAGTCATGATCCAGGTGGACTCAATTAGTCCTTCAATCCAAACATCATCACTATTGGCCAATCAAGAAACCACCCTTTGGTAACCAAATCTCCATAAAACATTCCACACGTTCACAACAGCAGGTGCAGCAAGTGAAGATAAGAATTGTTTATCATTCTCTTCTCTGATCTTTTCACAACCTTCCCCAGGACAATGCCTGGGAAAGTTGTATGTTGCTCTCTGTGGCCAGAGGGCTGATGCCACAGGGTGTAAATCTATAGATTTCACCCATGGATTCCATAGTCAATTAATTACATCCAAACCACAGTGTTAGCCTGTTGCTCATTGGTGCCTTCCATACACACCCTCCTTAGTGTTAACACTGACAGCAGTTGGTTACCTACTAAATGAAAGTATCCAGTGTAGCAGGTACTTGTTTGAAAAGCATCTAAGTGTTTTAATACCTAAGTCTCCTCTTCAAAGTAATGTAGGTTGCCAAATTTTATCAATTTTAATACTCTTTTTTCACTAGTTTTTTTATCAAACTCCACAACTAGTTAACAACTTTCTTCTTTATCAAATAATGTCCTCCCTACTTTCTCTATCTATAATCTATATGAATATACAAAATTTTGCTTTCCACTAACCTCAGCTGGCCACTTTTAACGTTGCAGTAGTACCAGTCATTCCAGAGATGCTTTTTCTACCAAGACACAAAGCTCCATCTGATGTTTAAATCTCATTTTGATCCTTATATTTTGCCTCAACCTCCAGTCTAAGATACAAATGCAAAGCGCAGCACTGTGAGGGTTACTGTGGGAAAATGAACTCTTGTCAGCCAGACCCACAACAGATCCAAAGCTGTTTATGACCCTCTGTGTGAAAGATTATCTACCTGCCTACTCCTGCTTTCACTGCTGTCTCTAGGATTTTGACACATCACATACTCTTGTGACTACATGTGTGAATCACTCCAAGTGAAAAGCAATTTGAAGCACCTTTCCTGGCTATGCCTGTTGCCCTCACCTTCAGTTGTCATCGTGGGTACCACTCAACTGGTGAACCTCCATAAAATGACTTTGATATATCTAGGTTACTCTAGGTCTTCTCATTTCCAAATTGGCAGAAAAAATTCAAACCATCTGGCACTTGACTCATCAGCAAATTGTTTAGTTGCAAGCCTTCCTCCTTCAACTTACTCAGGGCAATTTTAATTTGTGCTGTCTTGTATCAGAGTCTGTGCAGCAGTGGAAAATCCCAAAGATGTCGTGTTGACCTCAGACATTCTCTAGAGGCTCCCAGGGAAGCAGTTTGACTGGCAAAGGCAGCTGGAGTCCCACCTGCACTCTGGCTGAGAAATGCTGGCCAGAGTAGCTGTGCATGGGGCCAGGCCATTACTTCCTCAGATTCTGAAAGACTAAGATTGTCAGGGAGTACCTCCACGGGATGCCTCTGTTTGTTTCTGAGTCTCCCTGCCATGTGCAAGAAAGCAACACAAGAAGTTTTCTCTCTGTTTGCACTCCTTCCGAGGAATATCCACAGTTCAACATAGTGCATTTAAGCACAGACAGCTGACATACTGCTTTGACTATTCTGCCTTACAACATAATCCCACAGAAGAAGTGGCTCTTGTTTACCATGGCTTTACCAAGGATTATAGCAGCACTCCCACATTTGTTAAAGGTGAGTTTTGCTTTGCACAAATTCACAGTTTATTTGGGTGTCTGCATCAACGCAGCTGAGGTTGATTTTTGAGGTAGTGGTTGCTGAAGCTCTTCAAGGTGGAGTTATTGGTGTCCAGGCTCTCTGACTATTAGATTCTCTGAGAATATTATATTCTCAGAGATTTTTACATGAGTCATTGGACCCTGGAAGCATGTAGAAAATCCTCCAGTACTCCTAAGTTCATTCTTATCAGCTGAATTTAGACTTCAGTTTATAGAATTTTGGGTAGAGGACAAGAGGCATAAGAAGTGGGCAACAGCTTTCACAGCAGGATGAGGGGAACCCATTCCTCACAATTGCCTAAGTGGGGGACCAGGCTGCAGCAGCATTGCTGACTTCAGTTTAGGTGGCACAGCACATACAAAAATGCTAAATTTCAGCAGTATCCCTGCACTCACTCAGGATGTATCTCTGAGGACTCTAAGGAGTGACAAGAATAAGCCAATAGGAAAAAAATCCCACTAGCTTTATGATGAATATAGGTTTTCTGTACACAGTTGGGTGTTACTCAAGCACTGCTGAAGGACTTTGTCTTGCCTGTTGGGTAGCAGTGTCAGGGTTTGGAGTCCAAAATTCAATCCCTTGACATGATTCACTGGCATTAAGTTGTATTTGGTGAGTAATAATATCAATTGCAAAATCCTACTATGGTTTATTTACTGGTCATATTAGCATGTGAGCTGATTCACATTGCCACAGAAAACCCTTGTTGCATATGAATGTTATTATGCTATCAACTGCTTCTGATATCTCACAGATTTTTTTTTCTATTTTCTCCCTCCTAATCTATTTTTTTTAGGCCAACAAACCTGCTTCAATGCCAGCATCTGCCTTTCTAATAATGTAACTATTTACTGCATCATTGTGCTCTACTCTCATTTCATGTTGTCACACTCTCCATGACAATATTTGAAAATTGTCAAAACCCTCAGTGAGAAATTTGTACCAGAGAGAAAATGAGAAACACAAGTGGTGCAGCCAGGTTATCATGAAAAGGCACAGAGGCTGTCGTCACGCCATGCCTCTCTTGTGTGA
The DNA here is from genome assembly GCF_050655825.1 of Lonchura striata. Classification (NCBI taxonomy): domain Eukaryota; kingdom Metazoa; phylum Chordata; class Aves; order Passeriformes; family Estrildidae; genus Lonchura; species Lonchura striata. Next base: position 74,532,119 of record NC_140740.1, on the reverse strand, counting down.
CCTCCTTCTGGACTCAGGCTGAGACTCTAAGACTGCCTCTGCTGGAAAAACTGATGCTTAGTTTATTTTTGGTGTGCTTTCACTATAAATGCTCTGAGTCCCTCTGGACAGCTCTGAGCTGTGTTTGCATCAACATTCTTTGTGTTCTTCAGTCAACAGAGTTCACTACTTTGTCCAGCAACAAACGCCTATGCAGCAATCAGTGAATTATTATTAAAACAGGAATTGCGTGTATTGAGTTTTATCTTCAGGACTGAGTGAGTCTAACTTAGGTTAAGAGTCATTAACTGAAGCAAATGTGCTGGATAAAGGAGAAGCAAAAATAACTGAGTGAATATGCTTGTTATCAGCAGGCATTGAATATTTTCCTGAGCTGAGTCCCTAAGCAACTCTACCTATATCTGTCATTGTGCCCCTCAGAAAAAAAAGAGGTCCCTGGGTTTTCCATGGCTCCTTATCAAAGCCCTCCCACTGTGTGGCTTCTGCAAGCTGTGGTAGCCCAGGACATACTACAGTCATCGTAGTATGACTCAAAGTACAAAGAATCATAAATTTGGGCAAAGTATTTGGGACAGGGTGGCTACACACAAGTTTGTCTCTAGCATGCTGGGCTCTATTTCCATGCTGTTTTTCAGCTGCCATCACACATGCCCCAGAACTTCACCAAAGCTACCCATGTGCCAGGTGGTGACTGTCAAGCTGCTCAGCTGTCCCAGTGCAGAGGGACGTGCCTGCCACCTACACATCTCCTGCCTCCCCAGTGACAGCATGTATCTCAATCTCCATGAGCAAATGGAGGCACTGGTGTTATCCCAGTCCATTCACACTTCAGAGGTCAGAAACACTCCTCTTCAGGTGTTACACTACAGTCCTCCACTGCATAGATGGGGATTAGCTGCTGTAGAAGATGCTCCCATGATGCTGCAGAAGGCTGCAGCTCAATCATTGCTCAGCTGGCTGACACTTGATAGTGTCTGTTTCACTGGTTAGCTTGTTTGTAGCAATGTGCAATCCATTTTTCATTAGGCAATGTGCTAGTAGTAATGGACAACTCTTCTGTAGCTGGTGGAACAAGAAGTCTCCCAACCAAGATATACAGAGGTCTACTTTGCAACCAAACAGTTTAAGAGTGACCCAGACAGACTGTTCCTCAGGTGTCCAACAAGCCTCTGGGCAAAACAAGGTCATTTATTTCTGGAAAAAACATGGAAAGGAATTAGGGCTATCTGCTCTCATTTTTTCAAAGAAAAATTTGTAGCAGTACACATTTAGAGTCTCTCTTCTCAATAAAGAAGTCAAATACAAAAGAGTACTTAAAAAACAAAAAATCACTTTAGATTTATAAGACACATTCCTGCAGGATGTCTGCATATCTTACTCCATGTAATAAACATGATATTGCATCACATTTTATTTCTTGTGGTTTGAAAACCCACCTGTGAAGTTATGTATTGCCCTATACATAATGTGGTTGTTTAGAGGACTCTTCCCGATGTGACAATGTAAACACATACTATTGAAACCAGCACATATTCACAAACCCAAACAAAAATACACATTGAGTTACTACAATGTTCAATCAAAACAACTGTCAGAATGTTTTTGGAATAAAGCTGGTTCTATTTTCCCAGTTTTGTTTGGCTAGTCCAATGAGGCTACAAAATACCACCAAGTATTAAGGATGTGAAGTCAAAAAGATTTTTTTCAGCTCAGCTGTACTGAATAGCAATTACACATTCTGAACAATCATACAACTTCTTTAATCAAATGAGGTAATATGAAATTGGCTAGATTTTCCTCAATACTTTCAACTTCAGTGAAAAATACAATAATTAAACTCTCGGTACAATGACTTTCAAACCTCTGTGCACTCTCAGCCCCCTCTCTTCTTTCTTTTCTGGATAATAAATCGTTATGAAAGCTGCCACCACAGCTGAGACAGGTTGTGAAATTGTTTAATAATGTTGACTCAAGCAGTGACATCATTTGGAGACTCTTGCTTTTCTTGCAACGTCTTTAAAGACAACGGGAAGCTGGTGGATGTTACAGAGCAGACACAGCCCCCCGCAGCAGGAAGGAAGGTGGTTGCTGCAAGGGGAGCTCTATTTCCCCCATGGGGATTGAGGTGAGCCAACTTTAGGGGAGGAAATCCCAGCATTGTCCTCTTTGTCCTTCCCCGGTAGTCTTACAAACCCTTCTTAGAAACGTATCTCTTGGAAGAGGGACAGAAGAGTTAATGCCTCATGGTTTGAAGGCCAGGGAGGGTACCTAAGCAACTTTTGTCACCCCAAGCAAAATATTTTCATGTGCCTGGAGAATAAAACTCCCCAGCTGGAAAGCAAACCCCACAGAGCCAATTGCTTTTCCCTACTGAGGTGATCCTGCTGCACCAGGTCCTGGCTACTTTCTGAACATGTGTGGGGTCGGCAGTCAGATTCCAGGAACATCTGCTTTACAAAACTGATAATTTCATCAGGAAAACACAAATCTATTATAAGAAGAAGAAAAAGAACATGACTGTGAAGTTTCTTCCCACTGTCAAACCTTATCATCTGCAAATAACATTAGACTAATTCCAGTGAAAATTACAGGCACTATTTTGGGGGGAAAGCACTTTTGTTGTTCCTTGTATGGGAGGTGTTGTCAGTTGGAGCATCCTGGCTCTGTGGTGTGACAACCACACCACATTTCAAAAGGCAGTTCAACCCCCAGAAAATGATGTAAAATAATAACAAACTTCCCAAATGTGTTGCAGTTTCAAAATTATGTATATAAGAAACTTGAACATTATTATGTGTTTGAATGGATGTAAAATGTCTGTCTTTCAAAAGCGAGGCTGCAATTCTAAGGATGCCATGGAAAGAAAAAAAAATTACTAGCTCTAGTAACAGATGTGAAATTACATTAGATAAATATAATCATTAGTTTCAGTCTCACCCTGGTTAATTTGTTTGTGGAAATGTGCAACCCATTATTCATTAGGTAATTTTTCACACATTGATTAGAAAGCCATGTCGAATTGTGACCCCGCACATTGGGGTTTGCCTATCTTGCAGTGAACTATAGAGCTTACAATAGTGGAAATGGGGGACAAAATGTTTATCTCAGGCTGATTTTGTGCCAATAAGTAAAGTAAATCAATAGCCAGTGAAGTGTGAACGACATTTCTCTGCTGTATAATATGGTTTTGGGGGCAATTTGACATGCTACAAGGGGAAACAAGGGTCTTGAACAGAAAGGTAATAAAAGCAAATCATGCTGGTAACTGTTACTGAAGTCTTGTGTTTTTCTCTACATGGGCAGCTTTAAGATGAGAAAAATAATGCATGTAGCAGTCCAAAACCACTGTGACACTCCCCAGATTTGTTAACATTGGAGATCAAAACCAGATGTGGTTGAGAGAGGCTCAGGTCTCTGGAATGGATGCTGGCTCTGTGTTTAGGCAGACCCCTGGGCTGTGCTGGCAGTGCCATTGCTTCCCCGACAGCACTTGCCTCTGCTGACATCTTTCTTCTGCAGTTTCCTGTCTAGGGGGTTAAATTCTGAGGCTATAAATAGTTTTGCATCAAATCACAGAAGCAGGTATTCCCACATCCCCATGAGACCACCACAGTGTGCATGCAGCTTATTTTAGGTGGCATTTGCTGCTAGTGCATTTCAGCAGAACTTCATCAGCTTCAGTTTATCGGTTTGCACAGCAAGGAAACTGAACAGCAGACTCTTCCCTACTGTTAACTTTGGTATTTTGCCATTGTGAATTGCAGATAAGTTAATGAAGGGAATAAGGGAGAGTGACGTATTTATAGTTGTTGCTATCAGCACTGTCTTTTATATCCCTACACAACCTATTCTTCCCAGAAGACAGTTTGGGCAACATAGGTACATGATCAGTGGTTTTACACAAGTACTCATTGTGGGATACCTCGTTTCATCCCCACTCTTCTTGAGTCAGCCAAAAATTAATGGGAATAAACTTCGGGATTTTTTTTTTCCCCTTGTGTTGGCATTAGTGTTGCATGCCCTGCACAGACCATCATGGCATTTGAAGCAGTCTAAGGTAAAACATAATAATAAACTTGGTCAGGAGAAAAAGCAGTATAATATACCCACCCATCCTGTGACAGGAACCTTTGGGCACTCCTGTGCCCTTGACAGCCACTACAATGAATTTTGGCCAGAGCAAGCTACTATGAAGAAATTGTTCCCCTACACATCAAAAAACTTTGTGCTTTCTAGTTCCTCTCATCTTCAAGTGTCTTCAGGGCCTGGGCCAAGCTGGCAGAAAAATTGCTGCAGTAATGAGGTCTTTTTGCCCAGGTGCTAAGTAGTTTAAGGGAAGGCAAGGTGTTTGACAGAAGGTTGCAGGAGGGAGAGAGGTTGCTATAGAGAATCCCTTCAAATTGAGAAGCTGGCAATTCTATATTCCCCAAGCTGCTAGGAGTGGTGTATGGCACGACCCCTCTGAGAATGGCTGTATGAGTGCCTGCCTGCCACAGAGGGGGCAACATAAAGTTCCTATCTATCCAGGAATGAAGATCCTGCAATCAAATCACACACCCTGTATGCTAGAATTGGAAAGGCTCAGTTCCTGACATATTTTAAAATAAAAATAAATAATTGATGTAATTAAAAACCCTCATCTTAATATCACTCAAACATGGCTATTAATGGTGCATTTGGGTTTGCATAGAAATAAAATTAAATTGTCTGAAAGAGACCTGAAAGTCTAAAAAATAATAGAACAACACCTCTATTAGACCCATAGGAGTCTCGTCTAACACCAAAGGGGCAAAAGCAATATATATCTGTCAATCTATAAGATACCTCTGCCTGGCATTTTATGCCTCAGATGTGTTTTTTAAAATACAGATTAAAATAACTTGTGGTTTTGCCCATAATGCATACTGCATTAAGGCAATTAACATTTAATTAACAGCAGGTTTTCCTCGGCAGGTCAGATTGCAAAGGGCTCGCTGTTGTTGCCATAGAAAGTGGAAGGCTGGGCTGTTAGATTTCCAGAAAAGGAACAGCTGGTTTTGAGCCCTGACAGTCTGAAATCATCCTGAGTAGTCTATAATGCTCCAAAGGACAAGGAAAGGAGGAGGACGTGGCTGCTGCTGGTGTCACAGAGACCATCTCAGGCTGCTGGAGAATGTCATCTGCTTTATAAATCAGTGTGCTGTTGTTAGGGTATCTTTTTAATTGAGCTGACAGTACAGCTTTAAAACTCTTATAGGCATTCAGTGAGCTAATTTAACTGTTTTCCTCCGATATGCTTTTTAATTGTGTGAGCAAAGCAGTGCAATTATTTCTCACACTTTTGCTTTTCATCTGTTCTTTTTGTTGTTTCTCTCCTCTTCTTTCCAGATTCTTCACTTTCTCTAGGTAGTTATTTGGGGCTTATTGTGAATATTATCCAAGGATACACAGATGCACAAATTTCATGAAGGAGTGACATCATTGCTCTAAATCGAAAGCTGCTATCAAGGTGGTGCAAGTAGTATTTATAAAGGGATCTTTAAAAAGGACAGAAATACTGAAATGAAGATCAGATAGATGTAGTGAATCTGTAATAACACAGACAAAGGTCTCCTAGGGAAAATGAAAAAAACCAACAAACCTAAACCAAACAATCTCAAAGAGAACTTGGAAGAGCGTGGGGGCTCCCAGAAGGTGGTGGAGTTTGTCTTTTCTCCTCAGTAGGTGTAAGACAAGGCTCTAAATCATAACATCAGTGAAATGCAATAGCAACAACAACCAATTGTCATTTTCAATAGTACGATTGAAGGCTTCATGTTGGGGAAGGAGGTTATCCTGGTATGCTCCCAGGCTTTGGCAATTGCAGGCAGAACTGTTCTTATAGTTCAAGGCAGTCTGAGAGAGAATGATTCGGACTAAAAAGCATTCATGAATGGTTTTGGCTGTGGTTTTATTCCTCATGTATTTCCAGAGAAGAGCAGAAGAACAGCTTTCCTTCTCTTGGTAGGTAATAGATTTTTACCATCAAAAGTAATCCTTCTGTCCCCCCATACCTGCCTATGTTTGATAGAGAGATGAACAGGAGAACTGTAGTGCAAGGACAGACCTCAGGGAAAATGTTCATATATATGAAAATGTATATATATATGAACAATATGTTCATATATATATATATATATATATATATACATATACATGCATAGACACACACACACACACATATATGTATGTACGTACATATATATATAAGTATGATGAATATGGTATACTTATACCCCCAGTACAAGGTGTGAAACTGGATAACCATTTAAAAATTTCATGATGTGGCTTCTGCTCCTCAGATTATGGAGGAGATAGCCACACGAAATTAATGAAGAAACTACTCTGCTGGCAACACAGGCATGAGCAGCAGCTCTGTCTGCTGTGAGTACCATGTCCAGCCTGCCCCAGCGGCACTATGAGTACACTGGCCCAGCAAGACCAAGATAACCCAGATAAGAAACCCAGAAGTGGAAAGATGCTGGTGCTCTCTGCCTTCCCATGTTGATTACAGGAACTAAACCCAGAGTATGTGGATCCTTTTGGACTGCTCCTCCTTGGAAGCTCTGGGGAGCACTGCAGTGCTGTGGGCTCCAGAGGTGCAGCTGAGAGTCAGGGCTAGAGCATTACTGCATTCCTGGAAGATCTCCAGCTCCTCTCTCCCTACCTGGGTGGCTCTGTTTGGTGAAAAATACTCCAATAAAGTAAAGGAGGACCAAAGTGATTTAACACTACATTTGTCTTCAGAAAAAGCATGGGTATGCCTAGGTGGGACTTAGGGCAGTTAACGGTGGTGGTTTCTCTGAATGCCAGCATGCCTGCCTGCAAAGTAGAGGGCTCTCAAACCATGCAAGGAGTACAATGCAGAGAGGTGGACATAGTCAATTTATTTTGGCTTGTTACTGTGGTTAACTGAAAGAAAGTGAGAACCTGTCTTCTTGGGAAAATCTGTGCAGAGTCAGCAGGGCAAGACTTTCTGGAGCCATAGCTCTTCAATGCTCAGCTAGAATATGGGCTAGTGCAAGGCAAAGATTTTTGATTGCTGTTTGGGCAAGGCAAATCATGCCAAAGCTACACCCTTATGAAAATACTCTGTCCAAGGAGGTGCAGGATCATGGAGGTTTCTTAATAGTTAGATTGTTTAGTGACTTCCCTTCTGCCAGGTCAGAGCAGCACAGGACTTTATGTCAGCCCCAGAGGACACGCTCTTGCCTGGGGGTAAACAACTGCAAAAAGAGCAAACTGCTCCTGGACAGGTTGCGTTGCTGCTGAGCTGGCTGTGTAGGGCCCAGATGTTGTAAATTGGTTTCCATGCCTTGTCTCCCACCTTCCCATTTTTCTTTTGTTTCACCATTATTATAAAAAATTGGTAGATGGCTAATATTACAAGTCCAGGGCAAAACTACTCATACGTTCAGTGTAAGGACATTTAAATATTTAAAGCAGATGGTTCCCAATGACCTTACATGTCTCCTTTATAAATGTATGTACTGTCTTATACAACCATCTGCATCTCAATATGCAGCTCATATGTTTCCAAGTGTTTCCTCGTTAACCAGCAGAAAACTTCATCTTCCATCTGATGTGAGATAGAGGTTCAAGCTCAGCAACAGTCCTGCAAATCAGCACTCCAGGTGGGAACAGCAGTTACCCCAGGGCAGTGAGGTGTTGGAGCCTTGCACTTTGCATTCCAGGTGGATCAACAAGGCTAGAATTTGGAGGATGCAGGCAAGCTTCCTTAAATGACCTGAGCCTGAGAAGTCTGACAAATAATTTGCAAAAGCATAGCCACTGGCATTGACAGGCATACATCTTGCCTGATGCACCTGCATCACCTGGCAAGGCTATCTGTGAAATGCAAACCAATGCAGAGCAATGCATGATTTCCTATCCCCCTAGATCAGCCTAGCTCCCCGCTTTTTTCTTGTACAGAAGAGCAGAGCTAAACTAGTAAAAGCAATTTTCCATTCTCTGAGAGACCCAGGGGAAATGAGCTCTGATCTTGTGCTCATCTCACACTCCCTTGATTCCCTCAACTGGCAGCTTTCCTGTGCAGAGCTTCTCTGTCATTAGAGCAGTATGGTTGCCTCACTCCTTTTAAAGAAAAATCCTTTAATTTTTAGGACTCACTCTGTGACTGGTCGTGTGCTACCTGCACTTTTTTTTGGGCAGGAAATAATCTAAAAGAATTGTTCATAAAACATATATAAGTGGCAGGTAGATGGAAAGTGGCATGCCTCTAATTTAAATTTCTATTAGAAAAAAATACAGAAATGTATTACATGAGATACTGCTAAGAGTTGTATGGAATATTGTGTTTTAAGACCTACTGTAGATCTATGTCGGTGCCTGTGAAAGAGAGGATAATTAGTGCCCGTACTCTCAGTCATATCAGACTAAAGGTAATGGGGTGTAAGAAATGGTTCATTAGGCTCTCTCAAGTACTTTTACTGTGTCCATACTATTTATACCAGCAGAAAAAATTCAATGTCTTTAAAATCAAGTCAAAGCATTCGCCTTAGATTCTTCAGTTTAAGAAATAACATTGAGTGATGATCTCTTAAAGTCAAATAGAAAAAAAAATGTACATAGAAAAGCCCCTTAAACCAGTTTTATTAGCATTCTGTGTCACTCCAAGGCTGTCTACATGCCTATGCAAATCCTGCCTCCTTCATTTGTGCTCCCCTCTGTATACTTAGCCTACAAGAGGGAAAATTTGTGGCTGGAGTAGGCAAGCAAACAAAAGCATAGCATTTATTTTAAAGAGAAATATGCATTTAGAATATCCTTTGCTTTCTTGTCTGAACAAAAGAGCAAACTGTGTGGAGAACAGCAACAAATGTGGGTAAGGGAATGGAAAGAATGACTGAAAAAAAGGGTTAAAAATATATGTATGTCCCCAAAATATACTTGACTACACAGGGGAAGGATATGATGGCATGCTACAAATGTTTGAAATGTACAGCTATCAAATGAGAGGGGGAAAGTTATTTAGGCATAAAAAAAGAGATGTAAGTAGGAGTAATACAATGAAGTTAACAAACGAAAAATTTAGGTTGAAGAATCAGGAAAAGCTTCCTGAGAGCAAAATATATAATACAGCTCTGGAGCAATTTCTCATGGGAAGCAGAGAAGCTCCATCATATGAAGCTCTATGCATTTAAAACTAAATTGAAAAAGCATGAGAAAATATAAGGAGAATAAAATATAAGGCACTTTCTTGTGCACTGGAATCTGGAGTGGATTGTCAGAGGCTGCTCCCCTGCCCTCTGTTTCCAGTTTTTTCTGGTCCTTGGCTAACAGTGTGCCATTTGTACTTTCTAGAAAAGTAACTAACACAGCAAGGGTAAATTTGGGAGTCAGTCTATTAGCATAAATTACACTATGTATCTACAAGATAATAAGGGCATAGCAAAGACACATTGTACTAATACTGCATGCAATTCTGAGTGCACTTCTGAACATCCTCATTTTTTGGTTTGCCGACTTGGGCACCTCCATTTTGAGAATTTGGCCCAAGGTAAGTCCTTAAATTGGTGCCTTTTTGGTCCCTGGCAAGGATTAAATGAGCTGTGTTTGGCACCATACTATCCATAGGTGAAATGGGTGATTTGCTAACACCAGGTGTGGAGCACCCGCAGCTCCCATGGGGTTGAACAGGGAGAGGTAGTGCCCAGCTCCTGTTGGTGGCAGATGCTTCCCATGGCTTTTGGGTCAGCGTCTGGTTTTGCACCAAGCCCAGCAACTTGAGCTTGGCATGGCAGGAAAACACTTCACAGGAAAAGGTAAGTGGGAGTGCAGGATGCTTACAGTGACCTAAACTTGTGTCCTTTTGCTTTTGGGCACCAGAAAGGAGCAGCATAAATCATTCCAGTCCCCTTAGTTTTATATGTTCTTCATCTGACCTACCTAGGGCACACGCTGGCCCAGTTGCCATATTGTATAAGGACAGGTAGGACACTCAACTCTTTAACATACAGATAATGAACACCTGCACACAGAGAGAATACACAATTAAGGCATCCTGATGAATTTGCTATCACATAACAGACATACAACAGGGAGTAGGCATATCCTGAAAGAGGTAAGGAGTAATTTCCTACCTATGTAGAATATACACCAGGTACCTCTAAGTGCCAACTTGAGCTTACCACTTGGTCTAACACTTACATGAAAATGTAAGCTTGTAACTGTAAAATACTATTGGGAGGTTTAGTTACAGTACCATCATAATTTGTCTTTTCCCATATTTTAGAAGGTGTGGTGCTTGGTCCTAGAAGATTATGTTTTTTTCTTCACGTAAAACTTCTCCAGCTTGACTAAAAATAATTTGATGTGAAAAAGGGATTATATCAGACATGCTTTGTCTTTATGTATTCACAAACAAATGATTGTTAACCTGTAACCTCTACAAATAAAAGTGTTAATGATTTCCTGTGAAATCATGGGAAACAGCTCATGTGTGTCAGATAACCCTGTTCCCCAGAGCTTTTCTGGTGACAGTGACCACCACAAGCATGTGTAGCTATTTGTGATGAGGAAGCTCAATGTTTTCCATCCTTGCTCTGGTCTTCCACTGAAAGAATTTTTGTTTACCCTGAGAATTTAGATTTGTTAAAATCAGCCTCTGCGGTCCTTAGCGAAAGAGTAGAAATGCTCAAAAGACTCCTGAATGCCTTCAGCATTGGTTGGATCTCTCTTTCCTGCACTAGGACTGCAGGACTCCTCCAACACTGCTTTGTAAACCAAATGCTGAGCTTACAGCACTCCCTACATCTGATGTTTGCTCCAGGAAGGCAGACTGAAAAATATTCTGTATTTGTTTAGGAAGCACCAGTGTCTCTTCAATGCAGAAGGCAGAATGAAAGCTGTCTTCATGTGTTAGCATGAAAAACATTTATCAAATGTTTGGTGAAATTCGTGTACACTTGCTTTACCTCAAATCCATTCTATAAATCAGTCTGAATTTATATTAGTTTAATGAAAATTACCCTCCTAACTGTGGAAATGTTTGGGGGACCCACAATGAGCCATGATGCTGCCATGCCCAACCCATGCCAATAGAGAGCTGGAAGATCATGCCTATATGTAAGGGTTGAAACTCCTTTTGTGTGAAAGTGCTAAATGGTGTTTCCATTGTGTTTAATGCACAGGGTTGAAAACTCTGGGCTAATTCTTGCTAGCACCAGGTTTGGCAAAGGTAGGTCAGGTCCCCAACAAGCTGCAAAAGCAGGGGAAATACCAATTCAGGTGCTGCACCCTGTGTGGAGGCACAGCACTTCCTGGGAATCTACAAGGAGGACAGCTCTTCTGTGGTCATGCACAGCTGCACATTACAGGTGTCTTCCTCACTCTTCCATGACTCATTTCAGTAAAGCAAGGTATTTCTGCACAAAACCACCCTTTGTAGTAAACTTTCAGACCATTACACAATTTCAGACAGGACACCTTTAACAATAAATCACTCTTCATACTCTTCATACTTTGTGGCTTTCTCTACTTACACTCCCCCACCCCTCCAAAATTCAGGGGAATTCCAGAACATTTTGCAATTAGCTAAGGATTATATTTCCTTATTTTTATTAATTTTATGTAAAGTGGGATTTATCAGTGGAGCATTCATTGACACTGACTTCAATTTATTCTGATGAAACTGACTGACATCTGTGTGTGCTGTTCATCAGTCATAATTTAAACCATTCTTAATTGCATTAAATGTAAATTAAGACATTCAATTTCAGCCATTATTTTTCATAAAACACTGTGAACTGAATTTTAGTGGGTCACGAGATCTTACATTCAAAATAAATAGGGTAAATTTGAAACTTACCATTGATGTTCATATTTCACCCTTTGTCGGCTGTATTTCTTTTGTAGCTTACTAGATTGGAACAATTAATTTTCTCTCTGAAGGGAACATGAATGGCTAAAGATGATGTAGCTGAGTTTTTTAACAAATTACTTTATCATTTATAGAGCTTGCTTGTTACTACAATATATTAAATATATTAAGAGAAAACGCAATTAACCTTTCATCTAAACCAAATGACAAATTAAAACAGAAAACATAAACCATACCAGAATCAGCCCTCTGATTTTGAATTCAGAAGGCTATGCCAATGGATTTATTTGCTGAGCTTCCTCAAGCAGGTCTTGCAAAGCCAAATCTGTCCAGGAATGGGGCAGCTCATGCTAGAAATAAAGGGAAGACATGCAATCCTTGGCTATAAAGGAGAGTGGTGTTCAGTGAGTGGATTGAGACACCATCCAGGAAAGGTTGGGTATTTCATTTTTGCGAGCTAAGACCAAAGCTCCTCTTTAATCTCATGGATCTCATGGTCTCAAATATCTGGCACAGCAACCAGCAAAACCCAACAGTGACGAGGTGATTTTTAAAAAATTTTGTATGTTTTGCTTCAGAATGATGGGTTAACTGAATATTGTGGCTTAACAGGGAGAACATCCAAGCCCAGATAACTCTGTTTTTTTGAGTGGAGCAGCACGGCATGTCTCTAGCCTAACATAACAAGCTTGGCTCATGGCAGGGAAAGCTGCAGTTGCCCTTGGAGCAGCCCTGCCTAGCCCAGCCCACGCTGGAGAGGACAACCTTCACCCAAGAGGCAGCTTGTGTCCATGGGACTCACCCTGAGACGGGCTAGGAGGCCAGTCCTGGTACCTGTGCTGCTGAACCGGTTGACACTGTGGGGCTCTTAGGGAATGGTTGGAGGGAATCTTTTTCTGGTTTCTTGCTGTGAGTTTGGATGGTCAGTTACCTGCCTGTTTGCCACTTTGCATTTCAGCACTGCTGGCCTGGGAATGTTGGCTTGTTGGTATAAATGGATGTCCACCGTGGTTTAAACCAAATGATATACCCATTTGAGGACCCTTTCCAGCTCAGCCTTAGCACCTGCCTTGTTGCTCCTCTGGACCACTCCCTAGAAGGTGCTGCTGTGATGCAGTGCTCACCACCTAGAGCCAGCTTTCCTCCCAGCACACTGCTAAGGACATCCCTGTTACATGTCTAAAACTCTGCTGTGTCCCAAATCAGAACTCTGCTCTGGTATTCAGCCTTACAATTAACTGAATAAAGGCTACTCATGTGGCTACAGATCTTCAGGATGATATGCAGAAGTTAGCCAGCAAAGGGAGGACCACAGGCCTACCCTTACACATGTAGGAAAAATTTATATAAATATTATCTATGACATTTACATTCCCATGCCAGTTCTACTCCTGGAGAATGAAGTGTTGAAGTAAGTCTGGAGATGGGTAGTGATGCAATCATTCTCCCAGTTTCTTGCTATTAATATATGTCTCTTACTCATTTTAAAGATGGAGTAAATGAGAGTACTGAATATAAATGGCCTTTGTAAGTCATTGAGATCAGTGAAGCATGTCATTGTTTGCAACTTGAATTCCATGAAAGCACTGGCTAGCTGAGAGGCACACTATATCCTTTTTTTTCCTCATAAATAAAAACCACAAACAATATTCAGTATGTTTAATGATAATTATAAAATAATACTGTGTACAATGAGTTTCCAAAGCCAGAACTAGTTGTGAGTACTTTATAATGTGACCTTACAGTGTCATCTTTAGCGTACGTGATGCCTATATGCCAGCAATGTATAAATTATTTCTCTGGCTGTACGTTAGCAAACATTTGATTATGATTTATTTTGGGGTTCTCTGAAAGATGAAGTAAGTTCTTTAATATTAGCATTACTAATGATTTTAATGAGGCATTAAAATGTTGCAGTATTGTAGGAACATTTTTCTTTTTTAATATTATTTCATTAATAGTTTACATGAATGTTAATGTTAAATTGATTATGGAACCTGAAAGAGTAATCCACAAAATGTCAAAGTGCCATTAGCACAGTGAAAGAGCTCTCCAAAGGCAGGGATCTGGTGAGAGCTAATGAGATATCTCTGTACCACATAACACTGAAGCAGCTTTTTCTAAAATTAAGTCTGAAAATTAGGTTTTAATATCCTTCACTTTGGGACTCTCCAGCCATTTGAGCGACTGAGTGCTCAGCCTCATGCACGCAAAAAGACAGACCAGGAGTGGGCCCAGAAACTCCTGCAGAATTTGGTCTTATGCATGTAGCCCCAGTTAAAAATCTCAAAAAGTCAATGGCAAAAATATTAAGAAGAAGAAAAAGGTATTTCATAGGATGTGATGGCAGCATTATCCACCTATTGACAGCTCTGCAGAATGGATCATGCATAGGAGTCTAGGGTTCACTTGCATTATGTACTGTATGTGTCATTGTTAATTTGAACAAAAAGGAGCATATTGAACTCTTTCTGTAAGTTATGAAATGCAAGTTTTTAGAAAACACCTTGTTTTCTCAAAATACCAGAGGGCAGATGTATTCAGAGGAACACTTGGAAATATGCTACATCAGAAAGCCTAAATGGCAGTGGGGAGAAGGAGGTCTGGTAAAGGTTGTGACACACACATGTGAGATTCTCTACTGATTCACAAATTTGGGAGGTAGGACTATTTCAAGAGTCTTGTTCCACAGCAGCTTTGCCTTAAACAACTGGCACTTGCGCAGCAGATGAACCAAGGTCTCACTGACCTTCACAGCTTTACGGGAAAAAGTTAATGTAAAGGTGGAACATTCTCAGATAATGCCATTTACATGTTAGGTAAATCCATGCTTTCACATGCTGTGCTTATAGGTATTGAATTCCCAGTGATAGTTCTATTGTGGCTGGGGCAAAAAACATTTACATCCTAGATCTGTTATCTTCTTATATTATAAGAAGTGAAGAGGTGAACTGAGTAATTTTATTGTTCTCCCCTAACTTGGTTCCATGCTAGGGAATATATTAATATTCAGGGATACTAATTTGTGTTAATTCATCATGTGCAGAGCAAAACAAATATTGTGTTTTAAGTATGACCATCAATACACATGCCTGCCTGCAGTCTCTCATGAGCCTGTCAGCAGCTGTGACATTCCATACCAGATCTTGACTACTGATGTCCAAGCCTTTCTTGCAGCAGCATTTCCAAAGTCCCAATTTTACCACCAGGACAAGCCTTGTTCCAGCACCATTTAAACAGACATTTCCAGAAATTCAGGTACTGGAGTCTTGTGACCATGGGGACAGCCCCAGGGCAAAGTGCAAGGTGCAGGGGAGGTGGCACTTGTATCTCCATGGGTGAGGTCCAGGCTTTGGCCAGGGCACAGCACAATGCACAACACAACAGTGCACTTTGATGTACTTGAACTGCATCCTAAGCCCTCAACTCATGGCAGACAAGACCGTATTGAGGTATTGAACTTCTTGCAGTGTCTGAGTTTCTGCAGAGGGGAGGAATGCAGTGGAATGGGGTTGACAGATACTGGCTCCCTTACGGGGGGTGGAGAGAGCTGTGTGCCGAGCTGCAATCTGGATGTTGGCAAGGGGCCAGCCTGGCAGCTCTGGGCAGTGTATGATTTGACAGCTCCAGGTGTCTCTCTCAAGGTCTTCCAAACCACCACAGTGCTCAAATGAACCCCAGGAAGCAGCAGGTGCTGGAGGGAAAGCCCTGTTCTCCACAGCCTAAAATTGTACTGTGTTAACCACATCCCTTCAAGTCTTCTCCCTCTGAGCCAAGGCTCAGGCAGATGCCCTAGAAAGAACTCAGCCTAGGTGGGACTGCTAGCCTCTCACTCTTGTTCAGGTAAGGCTTTTTGTGGTCTGATAATGGCAATTTATTAGCCCTAAAAGACCCTTATGAATAGAACTTCTCAGTCACAGATGAGGAAACTGAGGCTCTGTAGTCTCCAGCCTGATCCTGCTTGGCCTCTGACTGTCAAAACCTGTGAAAATACATTCATGGGCCAAATGCGGCCCCCAGAGACCTATGTGTCCTCTCCTATAGGTCTTTTCCTATAGACAAAACTCACAGAGTACTCATTACTGCTGGGAAAAAAAAGGGCTTGGAAAAAATTATAATAAATCCCTGTATTACAAAATTCTAGAGTGGATGTTACTTCCTCTACCTTGCCTATAAAAATTCCTTGGTTGATTCAATAATGTATATAATCATAATGCATTAAATCAATGCCACAGCTTTGCTTGGTTTTTTTTGGTGTGGTTTTTGTTTTGTTTTGGTTTTTTTGGGGTTTTTTTTGGGTGGTTTTTTATTTTTTTGTGGTTTTTCTTTCTTTTTTTTTTTGTTTGTTTGTTTGTTTTATTTTTTCCCCATAAGCAAGGAAACTGATTTTAATAATTTTCCTTCACAATGGCTTTTTTTTACCCCTTTGGTCAGAAAAGTGCTTCAATGGTTTTACCCAGGACATAGACTGAAGTCAGCAAAGCTGGTCCTGAGCATCATTCCACAGCCAAAGTGCTCCCAGGTTACAATTACCCCTTGCTATTCTATGGAGCAATGGGCAGCAAAACGCTGTTTTAAGTAGTCTTGAGAATGCACTTAGCTGTCAAGAGGCGGAACTAGGAAGCAGTGGCCTCTTTCCTT
Organism: Lonchura striata; assembly: GCF_050655825.1. Taxonomy (NCBI): domain Eukaryota; kingdom Metazoa; phylum Chordata; class Aves; order Passeriformes; family Estrildidae; genus Lonchura; species Lonchura striata. The sequence continues at coordinate 74,515,618 of NC_140740.1, read as the reverse complement.
TCATCTCCCACCTTATAAATTAGTGATGGCAACCTTACTGATTAAGCCAACAACTTTAAAAAGCAGTTAAGTAGTTAAAACCTAGATAATTTTCCAATTATAAGGAGAGAGGTGATCAGCTGAGAGAGAGAGACTGTCCTGGCTTATAAGCAGAATTCCTCATTCCACCTCAAGTCCATGCATAGTTCTTAATTTTGATTTCAGTCAGGATTTGTTTTCAGAAACTGATGGTATGATCTGGTTCATTATACTTAAGAGGGCATGCATTTATTATACCAATTGTTTATGTATCTGAATATTCCAGCTTGTATCTAATATATGGAAACTACAATAGAGATCCCCAGGAAGTCCTGAGTGCAAGAAATACATTTTTCCTGTTAAGATCTGTTTTGTTAAAAATAAATGATAAGATTAATATGAGACTAAGTAAACAAACAAACAAATAAATACTATAAAACTTGCATTACTCCTTATAAGGGGGAGGTGGAGGCAAACATGATGGCATTTCCCCACATTCATAGTCAAAGAAGCTACAGCCAGTAGATTTTTCCTACATGGATTGCATTGTCTTGGCCCTTCATAATTCCTAACTTCAGTGAATAAGCAAAGAGTTAACCTGGAATCCTTTGCCATTTGCAATCCAGTGTGCTGGTTTCTTGCAAGGGAAAGCTCAGGGTGAATTCATTTTCAGCTGAATATGTCATTAAGGAACAGGATTTATTAATGACTTATTAATGCAGACAGAGTCAAACTGAACTCTGGTACAAATCCTCTGGTATTCAAAGGAAATAACTGCTCCTTAGGATATGGGCTGTATAGAGCTAGTTCCTGTCTTCAGATGTGGATATATAGGCAATATTAAGTATGCTGTTTAATATAGTACACTTATATTCATTACCACTCAGAATAATAAAAACTCCCCATTTTACAGTGACATTTATTTACTGCTGAACATCAGCCGAGGTGAAAGAACTCCCACTTCACTTCTGTATATAATCTCAGGTTCTGTCATTCACATGTAGAAAACTCAGCTCTCTATTTAGCACAGTGTTGGTGAAAGATAGACATTTACAGGGCCCCTCTGCCCTTGAGCTGTTCCATTAGTGCATGGAAAGCACCTTGCAGCCTGTGACAAGCGCAGCAGATCGGCACTAAATCAAAAATCAGTGCCAGCCAGGGATCTAAGCCACCATGAAGGTCACAGCCATCAGCTGCATGCCATCTCAATCCAAACAAAACACACTGGATACAGGGGGATTTTCACTACTCACAATAGGAGACAAACACATCATGTTAGAGTAATCTCCTGATAGCAGCAAAATGGGTAACTGACCTTTTAAATACTTTTGAGTATTTAATAAAAGTTTGAAGACAGGTAAAAGAGGTATTGGTAATTTTTGGGTGCTTTTTGTAATGTAACTGAAACATTGGCTCTGTGCCACAGCAACCCAAAATATTAACAAAGAATTTCTTTCCCAGAGCTGGGAGAGCTCATATGTATTAACATGCTCATGAATTAATACTCTCTATTATTTTTTCCCCCTAAATATTTTCTCCCTATTCTAGTGAATGCAACAAAACTTACTCAAGCAACCTTAAACAGTGGATTAATCGGAAAGATATTTAAGTGAAGATAGAGTTGTGCACAGCGTCTTTCTTGAAATTGTGACCTAAAGGAATGTCCAGATTTGCATATTCTAAGAACAGCACAAATCTAAATGACCAGAAATTAGAGGGATTGTAGATTAAGGGGTTTAAATAGGCAGTCAAGACATGATGTACTGCCAAAGTTGAAAGGAGATGAGGGGAGCTTAAACAGTAGGGTATAAACTGGCCAAGCCATGTGTCATCTCTCAGCCACACTGTGTGTCCAGCCATGCTACACATGAGCACCCAAACCGTGGATGTGCCAGGTTGATCTTCCAGCTGGGCTCTGTGCAGGAGATGCCTGCATCACACACAGTTCTCCTCCTTCCCTTCACAGAAAGTGGAGGAGTTGAAAATAATTTCCCACTACAAGAGTCCTTAAGATCAAGAGGGCAGAGAAGGAGGAACAGTAGTGAAAGATAAAAAAATAAATAGTTTCTTCCCCTGTGTCCACCAGTGGCCTGCTGTGATCTCCCTGCTAGGTCCTTGGCCTGGAGTTAGGAATGTCCTTTCACCTCACAGACACCAGATTGCAGTGGTACTGGCTTGACTCACAGAGGACTGAGCACACAGGTTCCTTCTGCTAATTCCCCTTGGGTTCACAGAGAACTTGGAAAAAATTTGGGAATTTGGGAGTTAAATTCCAGCATCAGTAAAATAAATTCCAGGTGATTTTGCTCCTTTTCTTTGGATAGATTTTGAAGTAGACCCCCCCAGGTGAACCTTAGATAAAACTGCCTTCCTTTCCCAGGTCTCTTCCCTCAGACTTTGCTCAAGAGGAGCCATTATTACTCCCCCAAGATCATGATGTGCTCTGATTGATAGAGTCTTATTTTCCCAGCTCTAGAGCAACTTATGTTCTCCATCCAGAAAGAAAAGAATACAAATGAGCCTTTGAGTTTGTATTTATGTGGAGGACAGAATGCCCTCCTTCCCTTCCTTCACTATACTAAACTACAAAGCTCACATACAACTGTGCGAGAGGAAAACAAGGCCCACTGGACATAAAATAACCTGAAGGGGGAAGGTAAAACTACTTCCCTTTGGAGATCTCCACCTCCTGCTTTGGGAAGGACCACTCCTGTTAGAAATATAAGACAAAAGGAAGGGCTCTGAATGGGTAGTATAGAAATAAAATTTATGTAATCTACTTGAAAAGATCTATTGAAGTGTCAAAGCTTATTTTAGCTATGGTATCCAGGCTCTGTCAGACTAATTGGCTGCCTCATTAATTATACAGAAAGCTAATTTAAATAAGATACAAACCAATGCACTGGGTCAGGCTATGGATACAGCAGTGGATACATTTTCTTATAAGAGTGTAAAAAGCAGGGCACATACAGAAGTAATCCCCCCATACCACACTTCCATGGCTCATGAACTCTCATGTTTTAATACCACCAGTGGACCTACCTTTCAATGACACTGCCTATTCCTTTTTTGACTATTACAATGTATGTTCCTAAATAAAGGTGAAAGACTTGCCAACTTGTTTTTGGGACATGAAGATTTCTCTTTGAGCAGAGTATTTTTAAACATGAATAGCAGGTTTACATTGTATTGCTGTTCTAAATGCTCATTTTGCTATTAAAAAACCATGTATATCCTTGTACATGTGACTGATTAATAGATATTTTTATACACGTTATGTGCATCTTGGTTTTGTGTCAAAATTACACCTGTATACTCACACACGCAAACACAAGAGCACCACAACACATTGCAGGATGTCCCTCATATCAGGTGCCAGCTGAAGGCAGTGTGTTTGAAAGCCAGGTGCTAAGAGGCCATTGCGAAGAGGAGGAAACCCGACAGACCTTTCTCCCAGCCGGAGAAGTTTTCCGCGAATGCTGAAAGAAAAACACCACCAACAAACCGGTCCTAAACATGCCTTGGATATGTGCGCTGTGGGCGGCTGCCATCTACTGGCACCGGGGACGAGCCCGCCCGGGACTAGTCCTCGGCTCCTGGGGCAGGCTTTTCCTCCTTTCAGCTGACACCCAGGGTCAGGACTTTGTCTTCCTTGTGCCAGAGCTTTCTGTACATCCATAGACATATCCGAGTGGCATTACTTTATTTAAATTCCCCTTAATCGCAGTTTTGTATACTCTTAAGTGAGGGAAGTGCTTGAGAAAGACTCAGCATGAAGTGTCCTTTCCCTTTCCCTTTCCCTTTCCCTTTCCCTTTCCCTTTCCCTTTCCCTTTCCCTTTCCCTTTCCCTTTCCCTTTCCCTTTCCCTTTCCCTTTCCCTTTCCCTTTCCCTTTCCTTTTCCCTTTCCCTTTCCCTTTCCCTTTTTTTTCTTTCTTTATAGTTAATAAAGTTTTTGTATTCATCAGTCATCAGGAGTCAGCCTGGGAGTGTGCTCTGTTTAAATGCTCTGGCTTTTCACTTAATGTATCCCATCTGTTTCTGAAATAAATTGCAATAATCCGTGTTTAATGTTAATCAATGTATTACTAAATATGCAAATTATATTAAAAGACGTGGTTTGAAAAAGCTTTCATTTGTAAATATGGTAGCTGAAAACAGGAAGCATATCTAAAAGCCATTTAGATACAGTAGCCTAACTCTAACAGTGTGGCTGATTTATAAAGCGGTTTGCAAGTTGATCTTTCTCCCACAAGGGGATATGTAAAACTGTTGCATATCAGATTTTGTTAACATCTGATGGGTTACTGCTAACAGTGTAAAGGCCTAATATTCACAACCATGTCTCTTATTTAAATTAAAGCAATCTTATTCCAGCTTTCTAATTTTTGTGCTCATCCTAACATATGAATTTACATGAAGAGTTTATGAATCACAGTGAAAGCAATTTGAACAAGCTTTTCAATCAGTGTTACATCTTACTGCCTGATTTAGATAATTCATTGTCTAAGGGGCTCTTCTGGCCTCTCATTCTCCTTTCCAGGGGGCCCAGTCTGCGAAGCTGGCTGTCCCTGCTGCTGTGGCCACAGTCCCTCTCCGTGCACCACTTTGCAGGAGGGTCCTAAGCAGGGAGGATCCTTGTGGTGCTGCTCCCATCACCAGAGTGGCTCTACACCCCAGCTCACAGAGGCCCTGTGGCATTTCTTGTGCCACTGTGTCAGACATGGAGGGTCATTTGTTGACTTTCCATGGAACAGTGTAAAAGCACGTGAAAAAACATTATAAGCAGGACATGACCCCTGAGCCCAGAATCATGGCACCGAACAGAGGAAAGAAAGTAGTGGTGTGTGTTGGAGAGAAAATCCAGCTAGGAAGATAAATGCTGAGTCATTCTGCAAACAGAGGTGGCTCTTTGTGGTCTCAGCCCAAGGTTACCCACTGCCTCTCTTGCCTCTGTTTTACTTTGTTTTTCTGTTCAGACTCCTGCTACCCTCTGGATGGATTGCGTGATGTAACCAACTCCTATCCATGATGGAGCAGCCCTACCTGGAGGAGCCAGCTACCACTGACAAGCGTCGGTAGAAGAGGAAGCTGTGACCACTGCAGCAGTTGCTCATGATGAAGCAGAGGGGAAGCCCAGGTGGTGAGGAAAATGTAAACTATCTTTTGAGATAGTGTGCCTTGGCTGACAGCGTTTTCTCAAGTGTGTGTTTAGCTTGACAACACTCCTTTCTTTTCCCATGCTGTGTTACAGAATATCCTTGATGTTTCAGGATGTAAAGTAAGCTCTGAACAGAATTTTTTGAAAGTTTACCCCTTACCTGAGAGAAGGCTAAGTCATGCTCTCAAGGTCAAGCTTGAGAGGTGGTTTGTGATTTGTTTTTCTTTTATATTCTTCTTTTATTTCTTTTTCCTGTTGCAGCTTCTTGTGAAGCATCCAGTGAAATTTACTGAATTATACCAGAGTAGGAGGACCAGGAAACTAACCTATGGCTAAACTTATCTGGACTCAATGGAGATCTCTTGGGTCCTTACATATTTGCTCTAATTTACATATCTTTGGGAAATGGGCCAAAATATTGAATTAATTTTAGAATAAAAAGGACCAAATATGGACCAGTTTTGACTGTGCTTCTTTTAAATTACTATTTGATTACATATTATTAAGTGTGATGGCTTTGCCACAGTTTCCATGTTTTACTCCAATATCTTAGACATCCTGGAACTCAGATGTGATCTACATGTGTAAGCAAACCTCCCAGGAGCTAAAAGTGGGAGCAAGGCTAGCAGGGAACTGTCCTGTCAACTGAAACTGCTGAGTTCCTCATGAGCCTGTATGTGATCAGTGCCAGAATTCAATAGCCCTGTGTCCTGGTTCAGGGCAAATTTGGGAGAGAACCCCCAAAGGGCTCCTCTAGAAGGCAGATTCAATCAGCCCCTCCCCCATCCAGTTTGGGAAAAATACCTCCTTGGATAAAAGTGGAAAAAACTGTTTATTAAGCAAGCAAACCTAAAGAATATTGACAAATAAAAGCTCTCGCTGCTCCAGAAGAGAGACAAACCCAGAAAATCCCCTCCCAGGCTGAGCTGGGCTCGCTCAGCCTCTGCTCAGCCCTGCGGCGCTGGCAGTGCCCGGCCCAGGCCCGGCCGCTGGCGCAGGCGCTGCTGCTGCTGCTGCTCCGGGGCTCATCCAGAGCAGCTTCAGGGGGGACAAGGAAAGGAAAAGCCACAGCCAGGGAACTTCTGTGCCTCAGCTAGCTAAAACTAACTAAAAGCAGAGGAGAGCTCTGTCCCGCTGTCTGTCCGTCCGCAGACAACACAGTCCAGCAGCAGGAATGTGGAGTCAGTGCAGTTTCTGGAAACAAACTCTGCGCTTGTTCTCCCCCCCTTCACTCCTGGAACAAATCATAAAGGTGCAAAACTTATTATTCAGCATAAACAGAACAGATGACTGGGGATAAAACCATCATATAGTCAACCCAGGACACCCTGCAACACCACCTATCAGCCAAAGTGAGGGAGAAAGTGTGAACAGTACTGATGGACTGTCATGCACCACACGCAAGTATTTCCTTTTTTACCCTATAAACTTAATATAACTGTTTCATGAATTCAAAACATGAAAAATAAAAAAAACTCCCTCCTTTATTCTGAAGAAAATATAGGAGGGACAAGGTTACAAGCTATGTTCCATGAAGATGTAAGACTGTAACAGCTATTGTTGAGTACTGTGCTTGTCTTCATGGCATGGATCTCTGAGGGAAGGCTAAGTTGATGAATTTAGCCTTAACTGAGATTTACCTGTTGGTTCCTTGTGTATGGTGCTTGGGGGATTGACAACACAAGTCTAGGTACCCAAAGGTAACCTAGGTAAGGTGATACAGCAGCCTTCATCCCTCTGGATGGGCGGAGGCTCTGTGTGAGCTTATTCCAGGAGGCATTTTTCATTGTCACAACCCTAGAAACTGGGTCCCCACTTGAGGATCTGATGCAGCAGCTTGGTTTTACTTCTTTGCGAAGTCATGCCCTTCCCTTGTGTCACGAAGCCCTAGAGTTTTGCCCTCAGCACTCTTGGGATTTTGGTGATGGCACTGTGTTTGGTGACTGAGATTGCCCTTATGGAATGTTTTAATCTCATTTAATCAAATCAAAAAAGTGAAAGTAGCAACAAGGTCTGGAGTGAAGATTCTGATTCATAGAGGATTTATTGACAGTACCTTTGAAAGTACTGTTTAATATGCAAGGTAAACAAATTAAAAATCCCAGCTTGTGGTCCAAGGGCATTCACAAATTAGAAATGACCCCCTGCCTGCCATGAGAGTGCTAATGATGTGAAAGCTGAAAGGAAGTGAATCCTCTTGGGAAAAGAGAGTGGGTCAGAGGGGCTTTTGTAATCTACCAATCTGCTTGGCTTTGACAGGCTCTTTGTCTAACATGGGAGATGACAAGAGAAGCTGAGGTGCCTGGCAAAGATGAGAATGTCTGTCTACAAGCATTACATCTTTTTCATTTTGTCTTCACTCAGCTGTTGATATCTCTTGGCTGCCTGAGCCCAGGCAAAACACTTCCCCTTGCCTGCAGCTAAGGGGAGAAAGCAGCAGGAGCCTCAATCACTATCAGGGAGTATGCCACAATGTGGGGCTGAAATCACAGACTCAGTAATTTTGTTTTGTTTCACACCTGTTTTAGGAGCAAAAGTAACCTCTAATCCAGACCTGAGAAATCAAAAAGGTATCCACTACACCCCGAGGTCATATCTCATAGTCTGACATGCAGACTGGAGTGCGGGTGGTGGCAGTGCTGGTGTCAACTGCAGCAATTCACCGGTGTGATCTGAAGGGAGAGTTGGTCTTGACCAGGATCACAGCTAGGAACCAGTCTTTTCTACACACACTAAGCTCTAGTACCTTGTATAAGGAAGCAGAATTCTGTCTCTAAGGGTTTTTCCTTACAGAAAAACAATTTTACTTGACTCTATGAAGATTCTGAGTGAAGTTCAAGGCCCAATAAAATTTAAAAAAAAATCCAAAATAACTCCCAACCAAACCAAAAAAACTAAAACTAACAAACACACAAACAAAAGACATGTCATCGCCTTCAGATAATGCTAAGGTGGATATCCAGATGCATACACAGGTGGATATGCATTGAAATCCAGATGGATAGCTAGGAAGTGCAGGCAGGGGACCCTGACTGTTCTTTGGTTATGAAGAAAAAATACCTTCTCTGTTGAGAGATACCTTTTCTTTAGCTTAAATAAGGGAGTTTTAAACAGAATGGGTCAGTCAGAATTATAATACTGTGTGATTTAATCTGCTGTTTGCTTGGCTGTACTTGCTCAGCATGAGCCGCTGGATTTACCTGAGCCTTGAGCTGTAAGCTGTGAACTTCCACCCAGATATATTGGAACAGAGTTGGTTTGCTTGGTACAATGTTGTGTTTTATCTTTAGTTTGAAAAGAATATTAATAACACACTAATGTTTAGTTGCTGCAGAGTGGTTTTTATCTCTAAGTCTAGGCCTTTTTTTCATTACTATGTCCTGACTGATTAGTGCACAAGAAACACAAACCAGAAGACAAGGAGGCTGCAGCCATCAGCAGAACCTACAGTTTGACACGATAAGAGCAGGTAACAGCCTGGCGATGGGGAGACAGAGAAAGAATCCAATCAGATGTTAGAAGATCCCAGCTCAAAAATCAACACAACCATTGGACTTGAAATCATGTGATGAGTGTGTGAGGGCAGGTGCATAAATCATGGGGGTCTAATTGTCCAGAGGTTTTTGTTTCTGGGTCAGCTTAAGGTGATCTGTTGCTGTATATTCTATTAAATGATTTATTTTTATAAATCTGACACCTTAGATTCTGCTGCAGAAAACCCAGGATAGAGCCTGAAGGGGGAAGTGCACCTGAGAATGAGCGTGTGTGCAAGCACTTGGTAGGGAGCCCATCAGCCCCACTGAGAACAGACTCCAGTCCTAGCAAGGAGACCCTGGGTGCTGTGTGTGACACTCCTTGGATGGTGAGAGAATTCTTGGGCTGTGGCTTCTCCTTTAAATCCCTTGAGTTCTCACTTGAGACTGAATTGATGATAAGGTACCATTTGGATATAACCACAGATACAAGGAAAAAGGTGGTGGTGGTTTCTGAGCCCATATTCACAAAAAAGCACTTGCAGAAATCACCATGCTATTCAACAATCAAGTCTGTTTTTAAAAGCTAGTGGTGGAAAAGACTTCAATAGCAGTGTAGCAAGCTGCCTGATTAGTGGCACAGCTGCTTAATCTGCTTTGGAAATTCACACATTTCAAAAGCTTCTCCCGATTTTTGGTTGTTTAGAACCCTTTGAGTTGTATTTCCTGGAGGCAGTGGCCATTGACAGCTGCAGAGAGCCTTCCTTTGGTGAGCAGCACTCAGCACTTCTGAAAATGGACCTTAATCCTGGCACTCCACACCGAAACACCCCAAAATGTGGTCATTCAAGATGAATGCTACTGAAATTTATTCTTCAAAGGTCCTCTGGCATTTAGACCCTAGGTAGTTCTTGATGGGAAATGTGTTTAACATGTCTCTAGATGAGAAGAGCAAGAGACCAAAGATTTTTCAACTCTTGACTGAGTGAGTCCTTGCCAATTCTGTCTCATCTTCACCCTTCCCTAGCTCCTACTTAGGAGGTTACCCTTGAGCCTGCCAGGGTGCAGAACATAGTCAACACTTTGGGTCACAGTACCACATCATTTTTATCTGTTCAAGAGCACCAACTCCTTCTCCATCATTTTTGAAGATACTTGGAGGCAGGAGAGGAGCAATGGACTTGGTGTTTCCCCATTCTCTCACATCATGCAGGAGCTGTGGTTAGCTCCAGGGCAGAAACATATACTTCTTGTCCCCTAATTTTTTCAGACATGCTGAGGCTTCATATCTGGTGGTTCCTTGTAAGAAGCAGCTCTTGTCTGTGAAAAGCAATAACTGGGCTTTTGTCTCTGCAATTGCATGCTGAATGACAAAATGCTAAAACCATCTGTTTTCAAAGTCTACATTTCAGTCATATCAGAAATTTCAGTTTTTACTTATGTAGGTTCCCTCAAGTGCAATCCTCTCATAAAATTACACATGGTCTCTGGTAGAGTCTTCTTTATTTAATTGTGTTGTGGAGACCCTGGGTTGGAGAAAAGCTGATAAAATCCCATTGCCTCCTTCCCCTGTTCCTGTGTCAGTTCCTGTGTCCCTGACTCCTTCCCTATTCCCTGATTGGCCCTTATCTTTATAATGCCCTGAGACCAGGGTCTCCCCGGGCCCTTGGGGAGAGAAACCTGGACCCTTCATGTGTGCGTGCCTGAAACTCTGAACATCTCACCGTGCAGCTGAATTAAATATCTGTGGATACCATGCAAAGGCTCTTCTTGCTTCTTTACCTTTACTAGCAGCAATTCAGGCTGCAACAAATGGTGACCCGAACAGGGACCTCTTCTCCTAAAAATATCTGCACTAGACTACCCCAAGAATTTGGGTTTTTTTCCTCAGTATGGTGAATTTGAAATTTTAGTTCCTTCCTTCTTTTACTCTTGGGTCTTGGGAAGAGATTGGGTTCAGATGGAAACAACATTCACCCACGCAGAATAAGAAGTTTACTTCCACCTTAAAAAGTCTTTTCTTCAAGGAGATTTTTGTTTGTCCGAGGGGGAGTTGAAGTGTTTTGTACACTGGTTACTTAAGCATTTTCCTTACATTTTATGGAACTCAGTCCCAACCAATGAATTTTTGGAAGTAGCTTGGGAAAAATTAACAACTAGAAAAAAATTCCATGGAGAATTCTATCTTTTATTTAAGATGATAAAGAAATGCGTTCTGAATCTTGAGGAACATTTAAAAAATGGTGAACCACAGCTGAAAATCCCTCTTCTCTGTTCCCCTCTTCGTGCCCCTGCACTCCCTCCCCTGTCACAGGGAAAGACTCCAAGTTCTCCCGTCTTCACTCCTGCTGCCCAAGTTAGCTCTCCCTGTGTGTCTGTGGCCAAGTCCCAACGTGGCTGCCAGTGCCAGGAGTGAGATGAAGCTCAGACAGCAACGCCTCAGCACCAGCACCAACATGTCCAGCACCACCAACACAAACACAAATCCACTGGCAAAGGTAAAAAAGTCCTTGCCATGAATGTTTTGGGGACAGTGAAATGGTTCAGTACGAAAAACAGATACGATTTCATCACCTGGAATGATAACAAAGAGGATGTGTTTGTTCATCAGACTGCTATAAAAAAGAATTATCGGTGCTATGATGCCTGACCAGTGGGAAGAATGATATGAACTCCATGATATTAAAAGGCTAATTAATTACTTTTTACACTATATTATACTAAAACCATATTACACTATATTACACTAACAAGAACTATCACTAACTAACTAACTAGAAAAATCAGTGACTCTCTGCTGAGAGTCCCACCACACATGTGAATCCTATTGGTCAATGAATCCAAAACACCAACACCAGTATCCAATTAAAAAATCACCTTGGATAAACAATCTCCATAAGATATTCTACATGTGCACAACAATGAGCAGCGGCAGGTGAGATAAGAATTGTTTGTTCATTCTTTTCTCTGCTTCTCTCACAGATTCTCTCAGGAAAATTCTTGAGAAAGCCAAGTCTCTTTATGTTCAGAGGATATGTGAATACCACAAGGAATAACCCTGGGAAATACCTCCACAGTCTAGGAAATGGAGAAATTGTGGAATTTAATATAATACAAGGAAAAAAAGGCCCCCAAGCACCCAATGTAACAAGACCTGGTGGAGTTCCAGGTTCATGTTTACTGCAAGGCAGTAAACATGCACCAAACTGCAAACCTGTGAAATATTATCCCTGTCATAGAAGTCCTCCACACACCTACCAAGGAAATAGAACCCAAAACCAACAACCATCAAACCCCAGCAGCAGCCTAAAAGCCAAAAGGGTGCAGAACACCAACGAGTTTTCCTGCATCCAAAAGTCTACCTTCATAGTGACTGAACCTTCCAGTCCAACAGGTCCCACTTCTTCTAATATCCTTCCCCAATTCCTGTGACCTCCCTGCTCCCTTCCCACCTTCTCCTTTTCCTTTCCATTTTCCTATTACCCCTTTTTTATCTTCCCACAAATTCCTACCACCTTTTCCCCCTTTCCATGGCCTCCCTTCACTAATCCTTTCCCCCAGAGTGCCTTTGTAATACCAAAGGGAGGGTGATTGGGAGGGAAAGAAAGGAAAGTTTTATTAAAGTAACCATATTTTTATTAAAAGTTAATGATTTCTATTTGGAGTTTCCAGCAGGCGCACCACCCCCTACATTACCTTGTACAGAGTCTATCACAGCTAACAACTCTACCACAGGTGGCAGAGAACCAGTCCCTGTGCCAGTTGGCTCAGAGGCACTTCCATGTGGTATTTCTGTTCTGATTCAGACACCCTTTCTGTCTGGTGGGATAAGCATTTCGCCCGAAGTGCAAAGGAGCTGTAGGGACAAAACCATCCAGCATCAGTGGGTCAGTCAGAGCAGCAGATCAACTCTTTGATGCTACAGATTTCAAGGAAAACATCTGGCATTGAAGTACAGCTCTGCCAGTTCCCACTGCCCACCCACTGACACACTCAGAGCCTAACCCAATCCCACCCACCTAACTCCACTATCCTAGCTCCAGAACTGGGTATCAGGTCCCCTTTGGGCAGTTACAGATAACCTGGAGAATCTTTTCAACGTATGAAAGAGTCAAATGGGTTGAGAGGGGAGAAGTACTTACAAAGTCCATGAAAAGAGCAAGAACCCAGCTGATGCACAGCACAGCTGGCTGGATAGCAGTTACAGAGAGATCAGCCGATCCATGGCCTGTCAGAAATATGTACAAAATTCAGATGTTTAAAATGAACTTTCATTACTCACTTGGTATCTCTCAGTATTAAAGCATCTGAGGCTGGAATCACAGCAACACCTGGAAAGATCTCCCCATGGAGAGCCCTGCAAGTCAGGCAAGCTGCAACAGGGCATACAGAACAGGAACACCAGACTTGAAAGAAGAGAAGGACCCAGACAGAATGGGTGGGTGGAGAGAGAAGGTAACCAGCACGCAGAAACCAAAACTGGGAACAAACTAAACAAACAAGATTTGTTTGACTTTTATTAAGTCAAATCTGTGTCCAGATTCTTAGACTCAGTGTTAGAATGCTAACTAAACATATTTCTGAGATTTCAGCAGGCTATACAAATATGTTTAAGTATGGCTTTCTGATATTCACTTTTAATGAAGACTGCAACACAGACCTTGCTTCCTTTACATTCAATACCAGTAAGATTCTACATAAAAGCTTTTAAGGGATTATAATACTGATTGCAATAAATATCTGCAGGGCCTCCTTAAGCTGATTGAGTGCGCCAGTGAAAAGTAGCAGAAAGGTCTCTGAGAGGCACCGTTGACTGCTTCTAAGTCTACATATATTTCCACAGATCTCCACTAACTGTGTATTGAAACATTTGAAGATGAGGTGCTGTTGCTGTTGGTGGTCTCTGCCCTCTTTAGATACAAGTCTAGTAGCTTCATCTTGCTTCCTGTGCATTGTGCAATATGAGGTTTCAGTTCTTCTCCAATTGCTGAATAAATAGCCACTAGGCAAAACACACTGGCTTTTCTGACACTGGTCTCCATGTAATTAAAATCCTGTAACAGTTCTGGAATGGTATCAGGTAGGAGTGGCTGCAATGATTACTTGGAAATCCTCTTGATGACTTGTTTGCATTTTGATGGCAGCTAAATTAATTGGATAACCTGCAATCTGAATGATGGGGCAAAGCACCTTGATGCACTGCTCAGGGTGGATGGAACTCGCCAGGGTGGAAGCAGCTTCTTCAGCAGCTCTGATGACCTCCTTGTGGGAATCCTTATGTGCTTCCAGTGTTTTCATTATAGTCAACTCTGCATAGTTCTTGAACCTTGCTGGCTTGTTCTGCAGGATCTCCCTCAGGACTCGCAGTGCCAGGGCTCTGATCGAATGATCTTTGTCTCCAAGTGTTTCCAGCAGCAAGAGCAGAATGGTTTTGAAATGCTCCTCCCAAACTCCAATATTATCTTCCCTTGTGGTCTTTAGCAACTCCAGGAGAGCTCCTTTCCATTCCTCCACTTGCTTGTTGTGGTTGGAGAGCTCTTTCAGAAGATCAGCCACCAAATCTGAATGGACACTTGGTACATCCCAAAGCTGATCCATGTTGTCATGGAACACTGCTTCCTTCAGGGCAGTCATGTTATAAGTGTTAATAGTTAATCTTCTTTATGTAATTGGAGATGAATAGTGAGAGAAGGTGAGACTATGCCACAGATTTTGTAGTCTCACAAGTCTATGGACCAAAGATGAAGTATGAATGGGTCTGCAACATCACATTAATATAATAACAAGGTCAGGAAGGAGACCCCAGATATGGAGGTAGAGAGCAAAATTATATCTGGGAAAGAAGGAAAAAGAAAGTTCAGAAGGACCAAAAAGTACATAGGAATACTTGGTTTCTCACTTTCCTGACTCGTCTGGGAATGAACAGACTAGCTATTGAAATCCAGCATAAAAATGCATACCATGATCCTTGATGTTAGAGTCAGAAAAAAATTCAAGATGTTTTTTAACATTTTTAAACAGTGAGATGAGTCAAGCCCCGAAGTGGCTGGACAACATGTGTGCCAGATTCAGTCATGTGAAATCCCACCACAGAGGACATCTGCCTTTATGAGGATATGCTGCAGTTTGTGTGAAACCTTGCTATGGAAATGGTGAAGTGTTGTGGTTTGTGTTATATGGAAGATATATAGACTATATAGACTATCTATATATAGATATATATAGACTTTCCAAGCACAATAAGTAGCTCTTTCTGGGTTATTTATTTCTGAAGCGACAGATTTGTTTGGAAGGATGCCTAGGAGAAAAGAAGAGAAAATGTTTAGAAAGGTCTGAAAGTTTATTAAAATGTCCCTCAAGCCAGGACACAGAGGAAACAATGCACTACTCAAGAAAGCAGTATTTAAAAAGAAGAGATAACCTTGCCAAATGTTGGTATCACACAGCCTGTTCCATCCTAAGAGGAGGAGACATGAGGTGCCACTGGCTTTTGGAGCCCAGGTGACCTCCAAAATAGTCCAGGGGCAAGACTGTGGAACCCACCAGGCTGGGTATTGCCTGAGCTGGAACCTCTGAGCCAAATGCCCAGCACTGGAGACCCCTGAAAGGGAGATGAAGATTGAATAAAAGAGGCAGGAGAGGCCCTCTTGCAGTGTGAAGTCCAGGTTTCTTGGGTGAGGCAAGGATAGGGTACACAGGAGAGGAGAGCTGAAGAGAACACAGGCAAGCAGAACCCCAAGCACCGCTGTGCATGAGTTTTTAAAACTTCACAAAACAGGGAGTGGACACAATGAGAATAACTCTTAGGGTGGTTTTCAGGGATGCCACAAATCAGGGTAAAGGGAGGAGAGAGGGTTCCATCTGGGATTGGTCCTGGAGGTGAGGGACAGGGAACTTTCCAGAGCAATGGGTAAGGTTTAGGTTGACAGACAGGACAAAGGGGCTGGGTTGCCTTGACAGGCAGGGAAGGGTCTGGAAGGAAGGAAGGGAGGAGATTCTTTGAGGGGCAGCTGGGTGGGAGGGTACAACTTAGGGAGAAACAAACTTAGGGACAACATGAGGGGATAACAGAACATACCACTTTAACATTCAACCTAATACAACTTAGTAAAATAAATATGAACTGCCACAAGGAGGTGTAGTGTAATTTTGAGGGTCCCTGTTAAGTCAGAGAATCCAATTATCCTAAAATGCATGTTGCTTTTACACCAGCTTGTTCTGTTGACCAAGGTTCCTACTATCATTGGTCATTAATTTTAACAGCTTTTGTGCTCCTTTTTTACCCTTTTTACAATGAAAAGTATAAGAGAACAGGTTCTTGTGAATAATTTACACACTTAATGGAAGACTGCAGGTCTCACCTAAATTTTTTTGTAGTCCAGATGCAGTATTTGCTTGTACTTGGTCTGGAAAACAACCACAGCAAATTTCATCAAGAAGGAGGCAAGGAAAGCCAAAAAGCAACAGGACAAATGACAGAGCTGATTAGCTGACAGTCACACACTCAATGCTACATCATCCAGACTCTTCTAGATTAGCAGAAGAGCAAAATTAGCCTTGAGAACACTGTATCTAAGCTTCCAACTATACATTGTGCAAGGATGTGAGAGATCAAAG
The DNA here is from genome assembly GCF_050655825.1 of Lonchura striata. Taxonomy (NCBI): domain Eukaryota; kingdom Metazoa; phylum Chordata; class Aves; order Passeriformes; family Estrildidae; genus Lonchura; species Lonchura striata. Next base: position 74,499,351 of record NC_140740.1, on the reverse strand, counting down.
CCAAAGAAAATGGACAACTCTCCTGACTGAACTTTACACATTGCTTCAAGGGGGAATTTGTATGAAAAGGCAGCAAAGAATATGGCCAATAGTACCACTGCCTTCTTGCAGCATTTCAGTAGTTTCATACAGAGAAGGGAGTCACAATTGGAAAATCATTATACTTATTGACACAGTATGAATTATCATAGAAATATTTTTTTAACTATGGTATGCATAGAAAGGAATTTCTCACTAGCTAATCTTCTAAATCATTATGGCTCATCAGTATTAGTTTTGTTTTAACTTACTATGTAAACTTGAATGACATTTTATTGCAAACTGCAGACTGAAATGCGAAAGGAAAAAGCTCCTCAATATCTGGTGCTCATATAACCTGTACTTCAGTGTATTTCTTAACTAGAGGCTGGACTTTGCAGTTAGACAGTATTTTGTCTTTCATGACTGAGCCTTTATCCATCAGATATTTAGTTGCCTAATTTCCAGTAAATTCCTTTGAATAAATTATTAAAATAATATGCTCAAGTATTTGGCTTTATTCTGTTAATCTGAGCAGGAATATTTTTTGAATAATAGAAAGGACATGAAATCTAGTTATCAGCATGTAGCCCACAGTGTTCAGGCAACACTCCTACACACAGACTTGTCTTTTAATATTTTGGTGACAATTTTTGGTGACAATTCAGACACCGTATATAGCAAATGTGATGGAAATATTTTGCTAGATTGGATCTTGTTAAATAAATGCTGAAACTTACCCATTACCACCATGCTCATTTCAGACATCAGAGAAAGGTATATGTGTCTTTGATACCCATCTAATTATATGTCCCTGCAAGGTATTTAATGGCCTTCTGCCAGGCTGGTGCATGACAATGGGAACACAGGAAAGAATTTTCCAGGATAACCAACACTTCCTAGATCTGTATAGGCCCTTTCTGAGCCTGCCTGTGTGCCATTCTGCAGCCCTTAAGAGCTTCTCTGACCAAAACCTTGCTTTGGATTAAAAATTCTTCCCAATTCCCAGCCTCCTCTACTGTCTCCATGATACACAAGGGACTCCTGTTGTCCCCTTTTCATTTATGTTTGGTTGAGCTGAATTTCTGGTATCATATGATATGATGAGCCTTGGGGTTGACTGCTCTGTGCTCACGCAAGGGTGTGAATTAGTGTTCTCTGAGTGGAGAACCAAACATGCAGCTGACATGGTGCATCAGGTCTTGTCTAGCATCCTGTATGCTGGTCTTTATAAATCTGTATTAGCAGTATCTCACCATTGTAGCTGTGAAGATTAGCTGTACATTTGCACCACACTGCCAGTGTACTCATATTGCCACAAACTAAGTGTCACCCCAAGGGAATCAAGCAATTAACAGTAGAGGACATTCAACAACTTCTTTGGCAAGGCAAGGTAATGAGTAACCTATCCTCTCACTGAGATTACTTAATGTGCTGTAGGTATAGAAGGTATTTTGCTGTAGCTGCCAGAGTATTCACTAGTGAGTCTTCTTCCATTTTGGACCTCTTTGCTACATGTATGAAATTTTACTGTGATCAGCTGTTAGGCTATACTTTATCTCCCAAGAGGAATTTTTTTTTATTATTTTTTTTTTTTTTTGGTAAGGGCAAAGGATTCTCTCAAGCATTTCTGAAATAGGGAAGAGAATACACTGTGATGCATTTCAGACTTACTATAAAGGGGACAGGGGGTTAAAATTTTATGTTTATCCATAGTACTTAAACATATCCATAACTAAATTTCACTAGAAAACTTAGGATGAATAAATGTGTTTGACAAATGTGAAAATAACTAAACAGAAATGTATAATGTGCACAGTGCAAGACAGCCCAAAGGGTAACTCATAAGCCTTTGTGAACAAACATACGTGGCTTTATTTCAAAATCTGTTTAAACTCAAGAAGTTTTACATTTGTCCAGTCCAAAGCCCAGAGACACCACCTTGCAAGAGTCTACTATAAATTAAGGCTTGGTCCTTATACTGAAAAATATACAGGAATGACTTTTCAGAAGGATTGTTGAGAGCTTTAGGGTTGAAACACAATAAAGACAGATGAAGTTTGAATTTCAAACATTCCATCTGTGCCTTCTGGCTACTTAGAGTCTTACAGTGCAGCACAGTTTGGGTTTTGCTGCTTTAGGAACTATGATTGATGATACTCTGACTTAATGACTCCTCCCACTCTGAAAGATATCCAGGACAGCATGTAGGTCGATTTTTATTTATGACCTAATACATACTGATATATTTTAAGCAGTAATTTAAATTAGCTCCATTTGCTTTATTAAATATAATTACTGTGTATTTGTGCTCCATATCCCACTGGAATCCTAAAGAGGGACAAAGATTCCTTTTGTCCGAGTGCTGCACAAATACAAACTAAACCAGTCTGCCTTCTGAAGAGGTTGTAATCCAAATATAAGCAGAGGTTGCAAAGAGTTGCAGGTGGGGCAGCCCATGGTGCACATGACTAGGTAACAGTTTTGGTCAGAGCTGTAAGGACAACTTGCAGCACATCAGTCCAGTAATTTCTAAGGAAGTTGTACATTTTGTTGCAGAGAAAAATTGGAAGAAAGGATTTTAAGAGTGATTGTGAAGTTTTTTTTGTGGGCACTCCTCCCACATGTGCCAGACAGTATGGAGGAAAGCACGTAAGTATTCACTAGCAAAGTAACATCTGGGTATGAGAGAGCTGAAAGGCAATAAATACTGTGAAAGTGACACTAGGCCCCAGCTTTGAACTGAGAACATGATGGGGAAAGAAATGCTTCAGCAGGGAGCAGCTCAGCTGAGGAGTTATGTGAGGTAGTTTGAGTAAATCTCTGTGGAAGCCATCCAGCCTCTGGTGAATGAGGAACCTGAAGATGAACCATCAGCACCCTCAGTACATAAACAGGGTGCCTAAACTAGGAGGTACAAGTTGTGCTCTTTGCAAAGGCCTATCTGGTACTCCTGGAAGGAAACAGAAATCCAACTGGAATCACACTAGTTTCATGTAGTCATAATATTGAATTCTGCCTGGATTTCATTGTAAGCCAGAATCAGTTAATATACATGTGTTGTAAGGTATTAGTCACAATTGGATTTACGATTTTCTCATAAATCTGTTTGCAAAGTGTTTTACTGCAATTGTGATTTTCAAAATTCAAATGGTATATTTTATTGAAAACTGTTACAGGACATCATCACGTTACAGGCTTCAGTATCTGCAATATAGTATAATTTTCATCATTTCATCAAGCATCTATCAGATTTCATGCTGAGTTTGAGGCTACTGCATTTGAATCTACAAAACATGTAGAAATTGGAAACCTCAAAAAACAACAAAAAAAAAGGATCAGCTTGTGGCTTTAATTTCTTTGTTCAAATGTACCATGAGGTTGAAGAAAATTTCTTTTTAAACAAAAGAATCAGATCCACTCCTTATGAAAACAAACGATTTGGAAAAACAAGGTTAGAATGCCACCTGGGGGCTTATATTGCCATCACACTCCACTTTAGATCAGAGCAGCATGCAATTTGTACTGTGAGATAAAAAAAAATTGTTCACTCCATTTTCTTCACAAAGTACAGTCAGACTTTGAGGAATTCATGCAGGTGTTATTCCATTTTATGTCACTTACTTCCTTAGACCTTCAGCAAGAACATAATACAAGAAATAGGCAATGAAGAGGCAAACCAATTTGCTTTGTGAAGAGAAACACAGCATTACGCACTGTATGAGGTAGTCTATTTTTCACAGATAAATGTAAACCAAACACAAGAAACACAAAAATAAGTTTATTTACTGACAACACACAGAAAAGACTGGATTGCATCAGATGGAGAAGGCCACAGTTTGTCGGGGCAGGAAAGGGATTGTTCAAGCACAGATAACTGCAACATCAAAGTACTAAAAATGGAAATACACAGACAATAATTTAATCTGTTAAAATAGTGTTAAAAATAAGACTTTCCTCAACTTTAATTTCAGGGATTGGGCCAAAATGACAAAAATGGGAGCTGATAAGTACAAATTAATACAAATGAAGGCTGTTAGGATGTAGCTAGGGTAGCATCCCCACACTACTAGTATTCATCTACGCTTTTGGTGAACTTTTCTGAATCTGACCAGACAGGAGAAAATAATACATATTTTGCACATTTAGATGCTAAATCTAAGACCAAGGGGAGAAGGGGTGACAAAGCCTTTTCTTGCAGCCACAAAAATCTAGAAAAATACAAAACTATTTATTTTCATCGATGAAGCTGAGCCCACACATTTATTTGGCCTGTGAACAACTCCAGAATTTCATGATGGAAGCTGCTGAGCCTTTCATCAAGGTGGGGAAACATTTTGCTCAGATACAACACCATCACTGCAGCTGCAGAGATCTCCTTTGGATAAAGGGGGTCAAGTTAATTACCATCGGTGGTTGAACTTCCATTCCCTCTTAAGTTTCTGGAGTTTAGATTTAGGTTCACCTAAATCAAGCTAATATCCCTAGGCCAGCTCTAGTGCAACCAGGATTCAGGCCAAGAGGAGGAACTCAATGTGTTCAAGTGGTATTGCTGGTTGATCTCCTACCCTTCTCCTAAACCTCTAAATGCCAGTGATTACTTGGGAGATAGGTGGTCATGTGACAAAATTAATTGAATCCTGTAAGGAATGCCATGAGGATGCTCTGGTGGTACACTGCATATCTAAAACAGTGCCCTTTAACTTGCAGGAGCCACAGGATCCATTTTTTCTCAGCACTTTTAATCACCTTCAGTCACAAAGTGAACTAGTTAGACAGCATGGCCTTAAGCACCAGAAAGATGCAAGTGACATTTATTATCCCCCATCATCCAGCACCGCAGTTCTAACAGGGTGTGCAGAACTGAAATGGATAATTTCTCTACAGGAATAATACATGTCTGAAATTTTGTATCACTCACCTGGCCTGGGAATGCAAAGTTAGCCATTTCCTGAGTGGGTGGATTTAACCACCATTGAATTCAAGAAACAGCAGCATGGATTTTTAAGGGTTTTGTACTGGTTGTGGAGGACTGTAGTATATGCTGTCCATTGAAATATAATTTATTGGCTGCTTCTAACTCCGTTTCTTTAATATGTAAAGTGTTTTGACTGTATTTGATCTTGGCAGTGTGTGAAATTCTTGCACGCACTTTTCAACTGATCTATTTATTAGACATAAAGGAAAAAACAGTGTGGATTAGGCATGAATTTTGAAACTGAATCACAATGATATCTCACAGATATATGGTCTGATTTAGAGAAGTCACCTTTAAAATAATGTTTTCTAGTACTTCCTTTGTAAAAATCTCTCCAAGTAATTCTTAGAGTAAGACTGATTGTAAACTGTTCGCCTGTTCCTAGGAACTTTATTAAATGAATAAAATCTACAGAAAAAATTTGAACAGTGTAACTTGAGGAAACTGTAATAGGCTTTAGCAATTTATAAGACGTATACAAATAATGTGACATACTGGAAATGTTAGTTAATTGAACAGAGATAACCTAGTGACAGTTTCTATGCCTAGTCACTACTGCAGAGGCCAGGATCTCACTGAGGCAAGTTAAAAGGGAAGCCATCATGCTAGAAGGTGGGAAGGAAAAGTATTCCTATATTCAGATACTAAGTTCTGAGGACAAGAAATGTCACACTGGTGGAAAAGTGTGCTCGTGTAATCACAACATGTGCTGCACAATTCCTGCAGTGAGTGTTATCCTCCAACACTCCATCATTTTTGCACAGTTTAAGAGCCTGAGCATGATGCTTTGCCAATGGTTGACAGCCATAAATTGCAAAAAACACTGCAACTTGGCCTAGCAAATGCAAGGCTGTGATCAATTGCACTCTTTACCCAGGCACCACAACAAACACAGCACATGTACCAACCACGCTGGGAAACAGAGAAGTTGCTTCAGTTTCCTGGAAGTGTACAATACATTAGATGCTTGAAATAATAACAATAAAACTGTTTTTTTTTAAAGATTGCAAGAAGGATTCAAAAAAGAAGTGTACAGAAATTTATACAACATACAAAGACAGAGAAATGGAAAATGGAGAAAAATTCTGGAAGCAGAGAGCATTGTTAGTTTAAAGAAGGAATGAAAAGATGCTCAGAAGCAGAATTCTGAAGTCAGTTCTAATTAAAGAGACAAAAAGCACTCTCCTGAAGTCCATCTGCAGTGGGTTGACCCTGGCTGGATGCCAGGTGCCCATCAAGCTGCTTTATCACTCCCCTTCTCAGCTGGAGAGGGGAGAAAAAGTACAACAAAAATCCCATGGGTCAGGATAAGGATGCAGAGACATCAGTCACCAATTACCATCAAGAGGAAACAGACTCAATGTGGGAAAAATTTAATTTAATTTATTGTCAATCAAATCAGAGTAAGTAAGATAATGCGAAATATGGGGAAGACATTTTACAACACCTTCTCTCCATGTCTTCCTTCTTTATGGGCTCAACTTTACTCACAAATTGTCTTCCTCCTGCAGATGCGCAGGGTGATGGTGGAACGAGGTTGTGGTCAGTTCATCTCACGTGGTCATATAAGTCACAGAACTGTAAGTACTGTTATGCTGTGCAGTCCTTCCTTCCAATAAATAAAATGTAACAAAATGACTCAACACTTGCCAGTTTGGAGAATATACCAAATTATTTAGAGACACTGCCAGGGACCAGATTGCTGATGACAAAACTGCTGATTACCATGGAAACCCTGGCAGGTGTATCTACATGCAGCAAGTAATTCCACTGGCTGTGCCCTTAGTCTGCAGGAGCTGCATCTCTAAGATGGAAGTCAGCATGATTGAACTGAAATAAAAAAGCAGAAGTCTGCTAAAGTAGATAAACAACAGCTTTAAGACTGGTTTATGATTGTTATCAATTTCAGCTGGTTACAAAACTGCAAGGAGTTCACAGCAGTTAAAGAATGGGAAAACTCAGGTTACAACAGTATTTGTTGAACTTAAGTTACTACAGTGTCATTTCATCCTAGCATGTTTTACACGCTCAGACTGGGCAACAGCAGATGTTCAGGAGGGGCAGAACACCTCTCCTGTGAAGAAAGCCTGAAAATATTTGAGATTGTTGAGCTGGGGAAGAGAAAGCTCTGAGTCAACTCTCTTGTGGCCTTCGAGGTCCTAAAGGAAGCCCACAAGAAACATGGAGATGATCTTTTTATAAGGGCATGACGTGACAGGACCAGACAAGAATGCCTTTGAACTGAAAGAGGGTAGATTTAGACTGGGTTGTATAAAGGAATTCTTTTCTGTGAGGATGGTGAGGCACTGACACAGGCTGCCCAGAGAAGTTGTGGATGCCCCACCCCTAGGAGTGTTCACGGCCAGGCTGGATGGGGATTTAAGCAATGTGATCTAGTGGAAGATGGTCCTGCCCATGGTAGAGAAGCTGGAACTAGATGAACCCTAAAATCCCTTGCAACCCAAACCACTCTGTGAAAAATGCATATTTTATGATTGGCTTTTCGCAAATGTTACAATGAATATTATATGTGTAATGTTAGAAAGTTATGCTGCATTAATTCTCTTATGTAGTGTGTTAAATGTAGTTTTAGGTTACAACATAATGTTAAAATAGAAACTCTGCGATATAGGATTTGCTGCAAGCTCAAGCAGGAGGATGAGATAATCAAGAAACTCTTCACACAGAGATGTCAGCTAAGGGGGCCCATAAAAATTACAACCTCCTTATCAGAAAAGACAAACATTCTTCCACCTTCTCTCCATCTTTGTGGAACCAACAGGATTAAGGAGAAGTTGACAAAAAACAGAAAAGTTCTTAATTTGCAAGGAATTTATGCATCATGTATGAGATATAGAAATATGCAACAGGCTATTGCTTTTAAGGTTATTCCTTTGTTCACAAGGGATGCTTTTCATGACTTAGTGTCCGAGAGCATCCGTACGTCAGTAATTCTTTGCTTTTTATTGTCTCGTAATTGTCCTAACTCTATATTTTATTACTCTAATTGTATTATTATTTTTATAAACATTTTATCATTACTAAACTTTTAAAATTTTAAAACCAAGCGTTTTTCACGCTGCCCATGGTAGAGAAGCTGTAACTAGAAGAACCTGAAGTCCCTTCCAGCCCAGCCACTCGGCTCTGCGATTTGTGAGGGCAGCGCCGGAGCAGCACTGTCACTCAGGCGGGCTCGCCTGACAGAAGCATCGAAGACCTCAGCGGGGGAGGATGGGAACAGCCACAGCCAAGGGAAATCTGCTACTTGGGAAATATTTTGGTGCTCATTCCACTTCAGAAAACAATTGGAGACCGTCACAATACAATGGCAATAACTGTAATGTGCTAATATGCAATACGGTAGAAGGTAATAGCAAAAGTGTTCTCTGAGGCCGGAAGACAGTATATATTTCAGTATGTTTCAGTATATATTTCAGGCCGGTAAATATTTCACTTTCCCGCCGTGCGAAGCCGCGCGGAACACCCGGGACGGCCCTCACGGCGCGGCGCCTCGGCGATCGACTGCTCATGCCGCGCGCGGCGCCGCCCGCGGGCGCGGCGCTCGATTGCGCGGGCTGCCGGTGCGGCGGGCGCTGCCGCCGCCGCCGCCATGCTGCGCTGGCTGATCGGCGGCGGCCGCGAGCCGCAGGGCTCGGCCGAGGTGGGTGAGCCGGCCCCCGGGCAGCCCGGCGCTTGGGGCTGGTGCTGTCGGGAGGCGCCGGGCCGCGGCCTTTCCCGCTGGGCGGGTCTTGGCCCCGGGATGGGTCGTGCTCCGGGCCGGGTCGCGGCCTGCGAGGCGGTCGGGCCGATAGAACGGGTTACGGAGAGCAACGGGGCAGCTGGGGAAGCACAGAGGCGAACCTCACTGTGTCTAGGGCTGCAGTTCGAGGGGGACATTGAGGTGCTGGAGCGTGTCGGGGTGCAGGGCTTGGAGCGCAAGTCCTGTGTGGAGTCCTTGAGAGGGCTCGGCTGGGTTTATCTTGGGGAAAAAGGAGGGAAAAGGATTAGTTGTTTGGGTTTATCTTGGGAAAAAGGAGGCTCAGGGGAGATCTTACCACTCTCTCCAACTACCTGAAAGAGGGGTTAGTCCTGGGGGTTGGTGTCTTGTCGCAAGCAACCAGCGACAGGATGAGGACACCGTCTCCAGCCGCACCGGGGGAGATTCAGGCTGAGCATCAGAGATAATTTCTACACAGAAACAGTGATTGGATATTGGAATGGAGTGCTAACGGAGGCAGTGAAATCACCATCCTTTGAGGTGTTTAAGGACTGGACGTGGTCTAGTTGACAAGGTGATGTTTATCATAGGCTGGGCTCCATCTCAAACGTGTTTCCCAACCAAATTGACTCTGTGAACAGCAGAACGACTGAGCTAAGCTCCTGCTTTGCGGGAGTTATGGTGTGTTTCATGCAGCTCTTGCAAGTCTTGCTGTCAGGACACTGAGGTCAATAATGTAAGTTATAGGCAGTAAGTTGTTATTTACGTGTCACAGTAGTTTGTAGTAGTTTTCCAGCATTTCTTCTTAGTACCTCATCCATGAAATATACTTTGTTATGGAGTGCACTATACACTGACATCCTTGCTGCTGCTCAGATTAAAAGTAACGTTACTGGATTAGAGGGAGAGATTTCTGGAGTTTTCATGTCTCTAAGACTCTGCTGAAGTTCTCAGCATGGATTTAACAAGAGTTAATTAAAGTATTGCTGTGCTCCATGCACTTCGTGCTTTTGTAGTCTAGGCAAGTATGACGAAATAATTATTTTTCAGCTGCTGTTTGTGAGCAAGTTATGCCAGTGTTATGGTTGACTTTAAAGATCTGTACTTAATTTGTATCTGCACCAGGTTGGAATGTGTGGAAATACCTCTGACTTTTGTCATCAGTCAAAATGCCAGTTGGATTGCAGTCACATTTGCAGGCTTGTGTGCAGTTGTTTTTAGAAGGGGATAGGAAATACAATGCAGTTTTCTAAGATGCGCTAGAAACCGCATTGTTGTGTGTCCCTCTCCAAAGTTTAGACTCTGGCTTTGATTTATATACTGTGATTTAAAAAAGCATGAGCACAAATCAAGGTATGGCCCACTTCTTCCATTCTGCTTTTCATACCTTGGTTAAATCCAATCCACAGGGCTTCTTTCCTCATTGTTTTGCTCTCACAGAGTTGTGGAATGACAGTAATAATTTTGCTTCTCAGGTAAAAATCTGAAGAACAAGTATTGCTGAGGGTTAGTCCCTAGACTTTTCCCCTGCTGCATGATGTAACATGCAGTGTGTGGGCTGTGGATTTACAGTGTTTGTTTCCTGTGGTGTCACTTCAGACAGTTGTGTTAGAGAATGGCATTGCACTGGGTGAATAGAGGGGGCCTGTGGCAAAGCTGTCCTAAGTCTAAATTTGTGAAATGGAAAAGTCTCCTTACCCATTTTTTTTTTTTATTTTTTTTTATTTTTTTTTTTTTAACTGTGGAATCAGAATTTTTTCACTTGCTGGGCAGCCATGGTGTTCGTCTTAGGCAGGGTGGCTCTGCTGGTGGGAGCACTCAAGTGCAGGGGCATCGTGGTCCATAGGAGCTAATCTGTCATGCTCCATGGTCCATAGTTCAGTTTTCCTGTGTACTCTCTTATCTTATGTTTTTCATTAATAGCTTTTGAAAATCTCACTTTGTAAATGCTTCACATCTTGGGAAGTTTTGAGGATGAGGTGAATTTTTTTTTCTGATTACTGTAATGTTGCTTACAGGTCATGCATAAAAATATGCATGTTGGGAATAGATTCCATTAACATCAATATTCAGCTTTTACCTCCAAAAACTTGATTGCTACAGGAGAGTCCAGTTAGTACTTTGTATAGAAAAATAGATTTCTTCAGAGAAAGAACACTCATGTAACCCAACACTTGGGTAAATATCAATGAAGATCTGAAGACAGCATAACTTGTTTTATGACTTTTATTGGGAAAAATATATTATTTTGTTCTCATGCATAAGTACCTTATAAGCACTGTACCTTTTAGTATTCACAGGCCTTGTTAGAATTAAGATTAGACATGTTGTTCAAAAGAAATAACACTGTCTTGTATTGAACAGGAAGCAACATCAGACTGTAGATTTGGGGTGTTAATGATACAAATTCTGAGACTTTCAGAATGGTGTTAAAATTTTTTTCTTAATGTATGTTTTCTGATTGTAGTATTGCTATACTGAGATTTCCTTAGGGTTTTTAGAACACACATTTTTTTAGAGAAATGTTATGATTAGCTTATAATGGGTGAACTCCGTGTTATTTAATTTGTTATTACAGCCATGCATATTCTATTTGTATTATTTTAAAGTAGAACTGCTGTTCTCATGTGATTGCAAAAAATGAGGAACAGTTGCTTCATGAAATGCATCAGGTAGCACAAAATCAAGATAAAATCACAAGAGCTTAATTTAAAAATTAATAACTCTTCATTTAAAAAAACAGGTTTCTTTCTATCCATATTTATTAACAGTGTCATTCTTAGTTTCTGAAGAATATTGTCATAGTATCAATATCAAAGTAATAGAAAATAATTTATTGATCCTGCAAGAAAAAGTTCAACTTTCTGAGGATAACATGTTTGTGTTTCATGTGGTGTTACCTGTCATGTGCTGGGTGTACAGCATTCTGCAGCTGCTCTTTTTACAGTGTACATTCTATTGAAGTTCTCAAAGAGAGGAGAGTCTTGGAAATAGTATGATGTTGACTGTTGTGTAAGATAAATCTAAGGGGAGAGGGTATTGTCACTGAGTAACCACTGAGCTATTTAGATGGTTAACAAAAAAAAACCAAACAACCTGACAAGTTGTTTCAGAATGTTTAAGATCTAAATTAGAAAAAAGTTGTCTTGAAATGAAATGATGATTGAGATTGGCAGAACCATTCTGCCTTGAAAATGCAGTTCTATGCAGTATTTTATTGACCCTGCCTAGTGATCAGCTTGCTCCAAGTGATTGATTGTTCTTTTAATTAATAGTCTAGTTGGGGGTAATTGCAGATGCTGTTCTATAAAATGATTAATCATTCTCTATGTTTTTTTAAGCAGTTTGCTTTGGTATTTTTTGAATAGAGTACCATCGGGTGATTTGTATATTATGGAACAGAACAGCATTTGTCCTTATCTGTTTTAAATATGTTGTCTTTATATAGGATTTTAAAATTGAACAGTAGATGAAAGATATGAGAGTTTCACAGCCATCTCGTAAGAGGTGTACTTTAATGAAAAACTGAATGTATGGTGTATTCAGTCATGAAGCTGGCTTCACATGACAGCTTATAACTGAGCTGGGTTTTCAAGTCTCACTGTATCAACGATTAAATCAGTACAAAATGTTTTTGTTGAAAAGAAAATGCTATATTGTAATTTAAATACATACTATAGAAAGCTGTTATTTACATGAAATAACAAAATTATTATTTTATAGTGATTTTCTTTAAGGCAAAATGGTATTTCAGAAACTTTACACGTGGATCTGTATGTAGATTGTTAGACATTGTGAAGACCTGATGAAAATAATTGCATTAGTACAAAATAAATTAACTTCCTTTTTTATGAATTTTAGAAATCCTCTGTACAGACAATTGGTGAAGAACAAATACAGAATCCTTACACGGAGCTCCTTGTATTGAAAGGCCATCAAGATATAGTGCGATTTCTAGTGCAAATAGATGATTGCAGGTATGAAATGCCATTTCAAATTGTTTCACAATGTCCTTGGCAATATGTTTGTAAAAATGTAGTAACATTTTAATCCTGTCTTTTTACTTTTGCGGGGTGAGAGCTGGAAAAACTGGTGTTAAGTCAAGGGATGTATACTCCCTTTTCTTGCTATGTTACTGTATCTTTTGGTTTCTCTTTTAAGTAATACTTTAATGAGAAAATGATGGTGATAATGTTACGTTTCTCAGTAAAGATTCATTTGTTTGTAAAAATCTCCTTTAGCTAATTCAGCTGTTCTTTTTCAGTCTGTTCCTGGTCTGAGTGCTGCCTTCTGTACATGCATAGATTCTCACAGGACAATATGCAGTACTACCTGCTGCTGTTCTAACAGGATGCATGTGTTTTATGTTTCAGAATTGAGGATAGCTGTTGCTTTACCTACTGGTTCTATGAAAGAGTGTAGTAGACTCCTACAGATGTGCTGTAGCAATTGGACATGACATCTTCAGCAACGAGTGTTGCTTTTCCTTTCTTTCTGATCTTTTGTTGCACTTTCTTTTGATGCTGTAGTGCTAAATTCACTTGAGCTTTAGTTAATGCAGTTTTCTTAGCTTTGCAAATTTTAAAGTTTTTAGCTACTTTATTCAGAATGACTACTTAGCACAAGTCACCATATGCCTAACCTCTGCATTAAAAGTCTCTTCCAGTTTGATCTGGTTCAACTTGCTATACTTGTTTGAAACCTGATAGTTTCTTTGTTTCTCTCCTTCAGGTTTCAGATATATGCACGTTTCTGTATACTTCCTAACAATCTCTGTCTGTAACTTCTGAAGACTGTTATCTATCTTCTGAGGACAGAGTTATCCAAAAACTGGAAATTTGCCTAAGATGAAGTAATTTTATTTTCTTTTATCACTTAGGAAGTGTGACTGAGAGAATGAATTATAACAATTGTACATTACAACCTAGTTTCTATTTTAGTTTTCTCTAAATTTACCTTGCATGTTCTTTAATTTAATATAATTTTATGAGAGAAGAAATAATTTTCTTCCTTAAAAATAAGGTTGTGGAGTCTTTATTTAGTTATAAAATGTAGTGACTCTTGACTGATGTGGAGAATTAGAAAATGTCTAGTGACTAAGAATATAAGTAATAGACAAGATTATCTCTGTTAAGGAGCTTTAGTAGTTTATATCTTTTACAGATTAGACACAGAAGGGAAATTCTAATATAGCCATCAATACACTGCATGAAGTTAATATGACCAAGAGTTTGTTTTATATCCTTGCAGTGGACAGCAGGTGTTTAATGAAGGAAGGTTGTCTCCCTCCCCATGTACATTGATTGGAAGTGACCATGCTAGTGGTGTCTTCCAGTTCAGAAATGCCCACAGAATCTTATTTTCTAATGTTACATATATCTATATATGTATAAAAATAAAATTTCACAGAAGACTCCATGGAAGATTTTTATCTTGCTGGTTTTTATTTTAAATGTCATAAAAATACATATATCTATGTGAGGAAAGTTTCATGCATTCAAATGGAAGAATCTTCTGTGTTTTCTTCAGTCTTTTTTTTTCCCCAGGCAAGTTAGTAAAATAATCCTTTATCAAAGTATATTTTTCTCAAATGTAAAGTGAATATGTGTAATTCATCTTTATAGAAACACCACAGTATTCTTAGCTTGCACATGAAGTCTTATAAAAAGAAATCTTTTACCATTTTGGACTCTCTTATTTGGAGGCAGGTAAATTACTAAAGCTAAAATTATGATAATCATTGTAAAACTAAAGCCTTATTGGCGATGTTTAAGATAGGTTATGAAATAGCATATGGATAACGAGTGAATTGCATAGGTGGTTAGTATTCTGAGAGTTTGAGGAGTTTAATAGAGTTGTTTCAGTTGTTACTGGCAGTAATCCTAAATTTTATTTATCAAGGATATGGTATTTTCTATATTGTTAAACACACAATATTTTTCACTTGATTCTTTTTAGTAAGACTAGTATTGTTACTCAGCTTCTGAAATGTTTTTGTTTAGTTTCTGCAGCTATTCCATTGTGTGCTTTTTGTCAACTATTGTAAGCCAAGTTTCACGCTTCAGGTCTTTAGATAATATCATCTTAGTGAGAATTTTACAGAAGGATTTTCTTGTTTTCTCAGTGGCTCAGCTAAAACCAGTGAGTGGAAAATTTTCTCATATTGGTTTTTGAAGATACTAAATAAATCCTCTATGAATGTAACAGAAAGCTGGTTGTTTTTTTTTTTTTGTTTTTTTTCTTCTTTGCTCTTGTACTTTTTAAATATGACGTAAGGCTCATATTGATTGTAAGATCACTAAAGAAGGCTAAGCCCCAGCAAGAGTCTGCCAAAAACTGGACTGAGATAAAATTGCAAGTAATACTCTAGAATTAGACATATTAAATTAAACAGAGTTCATAACACATTTTAAGAATAGATTTTTTTGTTGATCATTTGACCATTTCTTGCTCCTTCAGGAAACAGACAAGGTTATAGATGATGGCGATCATGACTGGAAAAGACTGAGGTGACCCATGAAGATGCTTTTTTATAACACTATTGGAATTCTTAAGTCCTGTTCTTATATTAGGTATATGCTGATAATCACCTATTTAAATATACTATTTCAGTTTAGAAACTGTAATTAGGATTTACAAATACATGTTTATTCTTTAAAGACTGAATCTGATATATCTTTGTAAGCATTTTTACTTCCATAAATATTTACTGCTTTTCCATTATATTACGCTATAATGAAGTTTTCATTTTGTTATGGTTCTTTGGTTTGTTTTTTTTCAGGTTTGCATCTGCAGGAGATGATGGAATCGTATTTCTGTGGAATGCTCAGGTTAGCTGTCTATTTTAGAAGAGGCTTGTGTGCTCTGGACAAGGTAGAAGTTGTAGAGAAGGGGTGGAAATGTCTAGGAGCGAAAAAAGTGGAATAAATAAGAATTGCTTCAGAGCTACTGTTTGAAAGTGATTTTCTGTTTAAAAGCGGAAGTGTGTATGAGGTTGTGACTTTAATTACTCTTTGAAAGTTTATTCTGTGTTTCCTGTAAATGCTGAAATGCTGACTAGTAACTCATCAAATATGTAGCAAGATCCCAGACTTGCCAGGATTTTTATATACATGTAAGATTTAAATACATTTCAGTATTTCTATTAGTAATACCTCTTTAGGATGATTGATTAATGGAGAGCTATCAAAAAAATTGTATTTAAAATATACCAAAGTCAGTAGGATTTAAACATTTCATGACGAACTGGCCCTTAGTTTCTTGCTGTGATAAAAACTTTTTTAGAACTTTTGAAAACCTTAAGAAGACATTAGTTTTATCATACAAATAGTGCTCTCTAAGTGTGACACCTGCTGTTTTGCTTTACTGCTCTGTTTCTCCATATAATTGACAAAACTGTAGAGAACCAATGAGGATTAGACCTAGGTTAAGGAAGTCTAGTATACATTGTTTAGAAAGAAGCCTGAAGGGTCTACAGTGTATCAAACTTCCAATTGAGGAAACAAAAATTGCAGATTTTAAATTTTATTTTAAATATTCTGAAAAAATTTATGTGACATTTATAATGATCAGAATAAGAGACTTGGAACTTTTCTTTTGAGCAGTTTCTGCTAGTGCTTTGCTGGCTTTGAGGACCTTTTATAATTTTATAATTCTATAATTTGGAAAAGTAAAGGGATTTTACTATTAAAACCCATGTGTGTGAATATATATGCCCAGTATTCTGAACAGCTTGTGAATTTAAAACTCATTTGGATAGCCAGCTTTATGAACTGAGTTCCATTTTCTACTTCTGTGGGACTTCTATTTTGTTTGTTAAAGCAAATCTTTGTACTTTTAATTTAAAACATTGATCCCCATCTGTCAAGAAGTTTGCAGTTAAAATTACCCTGTATTTTTGCTGTATGTTTCTTCTGCATGTTTGTTTGTAGAGTTTTACCATTTAACTAAAATGTTAGTGGAAGTAGCTGTAGTTGTCTAAAGCACCCCCTTGAATCTGTAGATAATGTGCATAGTAAATAAATCTGGCAGGAGGTTGGCCATAAATATAGGTCAGGTTTTTCCAATACTTAAGATTAAAAAAAAAAAAAATTCAAGTAAGGGTTTGTCAACAAATTTGAATTGCTATAGTATTTATTAAGAAGGATGATTAGCCAATCTTTGCCTTAAAAGTAAATGAGTTTAATACAGAATTTTGTTCTTAAGGGCTTTTAGTGGTTTTTTACTTGGAGAATAATTTGCATTATGTTCTACTTCTTTAAACTTACTCATAGTATGTTATTTAATTTAAGATCTTGAACGTACTGAGGTAGTAAGTAGAAAATTCTTAAAAGTCTTTAGAAAGGAAGAATTTTACACTCATAGTAATTCTTGCTTTAAAAAGTCATTTAATACCTATATTTTGTGCTACTTGTAGGCATTTTTTTATTTCAACCTTAATTTTCCATTTTTTTTTTTTTCAGACTGGAGAAAAACTTTATGAACTTCATGGGCACACACATAAAATTACAGCTATAGCACCATTTTCTTCATCAGATGTTACTGAAGAAAAAACAGATTTTATTATAACAGCATCAGCTGACAGAACAGTTATTGTATCCTTTGATCTGGAGAGAATTTAAAATTCTATGGGCTTTTTGTGTTTTTACTTCTAGAGATAGCACTGACACAGGCTACAGCCCATCTCAAAACTTAATGCCTACCAATACCCATTAGGTGTAATTGTATTACACAGGGGTTTGACTAGTTTTTGTAGATACAACCCTTGGCACAAAAAAAAAAAAAAAATCCATAATGGGCCTTTATGAATATATAGTTTAGGCCATATTGAGAAGACTGTCAGGGTTTAGGAGACTTGAGTCTCTGCCTACCTCTTTCCTAATCTGTCATTTAGTTACCAAAAGAGCATTTACATTTAGGATACATAGAAACCTCTCAGTTTCCTTAATAAATAAAGACAGGTTTGGGACTGCGCTAGTGGCAGACAGGTTCGAAAAGTGTCATGTTTCCATTCTACTGTGAAGGTACTGAGGAAAACCTGTGAATGTCTGTTGTTTTGTTTTATACATTAAGCTGTTATGTCTGGCTTATGGGTCATGTGGGCAGGTGTGTTAGAATGAATAGCATTGCTTTATTTAAGAATAGGTACATAATGAGTGGCTGAGAAGTGGGCATAATTCTTAACTTTTATTGGAACTCTTATATACCTCAGTTTTCTTTTTGAAAGAATGTAGATCAAAGGTAGTGCTGTGACTTGGTTTTACTACTGTGTCGGAAAAGGCGACCTACAACATTTAAAGGTTTTACACTCTTGATGAAAAATTTAACATATTAGTATGTAATTAAATATGTATTTCTCAGAGACCTTGATACTGTATTTCATAGTACTTACAGATTTATCTAACTAAAGCTCATGATAATTTCACTGAGAAATTCCCTGAAGAACTTTTGCAGGAGAAATATATCTGATTTTTGTTCTGCAGTGTTTGACAGTTCTTCAAAGACTGAATGTATGGTTGTCTGGAGGGAGTGATCTATGTGTTTGGAACCAAAATTTAGATCTCTTGTGTAAGACCAGTCATCTTACTGATGCAGGTAAAAATGGAAATGACTCATTATAGCTGTTAAAGTGCAAGTAAAATGGATCTGTATAATGATGCAAAACCAATTGGAAAATTCATTTTAATTCTAACAATAACATTATGTATTAGAGCCACTCTTTATTTTTTTAAATGTCAGATTTAATAGTTTCCGAACTAAGACTGTTTTTAATGTTCTGTGTTGTTTGAATTTTAGAGTATCTCAGATCTCAGTAACTGTACGTTATTTTGTTCTACAGGGCTAGAGCTCAGATGCTGATTTTTGTGTTTGCTGTAACATGTACCAGATCCTTTGATTGGCTTTTTGTGTGATTGAGTGGGAGTTTTATTATATTTCTAAGTGAAGCTTTGTAATAGTAGAACAGTAAAGATTACTTTTTTATTGTTAAGAATCAGTACTTCTGATGTAGAAAATGCATGTTTTGATAGTTATATAATAATCAGAAATGACTGTCATACTTTTCTGTTAAAAAACTTCTGTATTATCTGTCAATGTGAAGAAAATTGTTGCATGCTATTGCTATACTTTACCAAGATGCTTACTTGCTTACAAAGCTCTGAGTCACATTCAAAGGTGGAACTGATATTTGCCTTATTTTTGTCATAGAATAGAGTAGTGGTAGGCAAAGCCTTCTGAATCCTTGAGGATATTAATACATCTTTTGATTCACTACGAAATATCATGCTAAATACCAGTTGGACAGTGGTGCCTAGTATGAAGTGCTATTGAAACTTTGGTAGAAGGAATAATGGAATGTATGGCATGAGCTCTCTCTTCTGTCCTAATCTCTGACTTTTGTGGGGAAAGAGGTTGTTTATTCCTTGGGGAATTTTCCTCTGATGGTTCTTTGGCACAGGGTGGGGAAATTCTGTGCAGGATGAAGAAAGAAAGATGATAGGAAGCTGGGTATTTTATCATATGTTTTATTCTTTTTCATCTTGCTCTGCACATTATTTTAGAATTCTGCATACTTGAGGTAGGATCAGTATCTAATAATTTTGGTACTGCCTGTATTTAGAGCCTCAATAATTGTCATTGTGTTTTTAATACTGTCCAGCATTAGAACATAAATATCTTAATTGTATTTAAAATAAAAATATGATTTCCTTTCAGCTTCACCACAAGTTTGGTGTTCAAAATTCTGCTTGATTCAGCACCAAAACTCCTGACCTTGCCTCTGTTTGAGATAATATGTTAATTTCTGATGCTGTTTAAATTCAGGCAATAGACTTTGGTTTTGATAAGTGGAAAGATTGTTAAAAATTTTGTTAATAAGGAATTAGCTGTTTGTTGTGTTTTCTTATAATCAGTTAATATCCTTTTACCTCTTTTTTCAAAGGTATCAGTGCTTTGGTTGAGTTGCCCAAAAATTGTGTTGCAGCAGCAGTTGGCAAAGAGCTAAGTGAGTATCTTGCATTTTCCAGTGTTCGTGCTCCTCCTTAACAGCTGCTTATCAGAGATATGTGTGCAGAGCATTCTGCTAGAATTGTATAGGAAAAGTAAATGGTATTAGGGTGTGGTCAGCAACATTTTTTTCTTTCACCATTGACAAACAGGAGACTATGCTAATCTTACTTGAGAATTTTTTAGAAATATGCATGACATACAAAACAAAACTTTTCTATATTTAGAATCATAGAATCATTAAGATTGGAAAAGATCTCCAAGATCATTGAGTCTAAACTTTGGCCAATCAGCACTTTGCCAACTAGCATAGAACTAAGTACCATATCCAGTACACCTTCAGGATGCTTAGTCCTCCACATTCCTGGGCAAGCCATTTCAATGCCTGACTACCCTTTTGTCTTGGTTTGACAAGACAGGAGTCTGTGAAGGAGGGCAAAAGCCTCCTGTGCAATGGAGAAGGTAAACCCCCTCCCTCCGAATTACCAGGATTTTTGAATTAAAAGGCTCTCAGGCAAAGATATGGGAATGGGAGTAACAATTCTTTACTAGGAGAAACTAAATAACAATTTAAAAAGGCAAATGCAATTGGTACAAACAAAACTAGTGATAAAGTCCACAACCTGACACCCTGAGGATTCGGGGTGTTGGTAGTAGTCCAGTTGAAATGATAGCTGCTCCTCTTGCAGTGGCTGATGAATTGCAGCTGAAGTGGTGATCTTTAGAAGGGTATAGTTTTCTCTGAAGATCTGGTGGCAGTTGGGCTGGTCTTCCTCTGGGAATCCAGCAGAGAAAAAAAAAAAAAAGAGCTGTCTCTCTGGGAATCCAGTGAAGCGGCCACTTCTCTGGGAATCCTGCCGAAGGAGCTGCTTCTCTGGGAATCCCACAAAGAGAGAGCTGCTCTGTCTCCCAAAAAGGTACCACTTTATACAATAAAAGAGTGCTTGGCTTCCCCCTCTGGGTGGAGCATCTCACAATGGGATGGTGTAATGTTACCAGGCCTGCAGTGAGCCAGTCAATGGCCCATTAACAAACGATTACCTCTTTGGAGTAAACCATCATTCTTGGAAGAGATAATAAACCTGCCCAACTTCCAACAGATGGCAAATAGAATACAAGCTTATCTGACAAACCAGGACACCTTTCAATGAAGAAATTCTTCCTTATGTCCAACCTGAACCTCCCCTTGAACAGCTTGAGGCCACTTCCTTTTCTCCTGTGACTTGTGGCCTGTGAGAAGAGGCCAATGCCCATTTTGCCATGACCTGCTCTTATGTAGGTGTAGGAAGTGAAAGGTCTCCCTTTACTCCATGCTAAACAACCCAAGCTCTCTTCTCATAAGACTTGTATTCCAGACCCTTCACCAGCTTTGTTGGTGTTCTTTGGACACATTCCAGCACCTGAGTATCTTTCTTGTCATAAGGGACCCAGAACTGAACACAGAACTGGAGGTGTCACCTCCAGTGGCTGTTGTGGCCTCACCAGTATGAAGTACAAGGGGACAAACACTGCCCTGGTCCTGCTGGACACACTGTTGTTGACACAGGCCAGGATGCCACTGGCCTGAGCCACCTTGGCACCCACTGGCTCATGTTGATCAAGTAGGACCTGTTTTTCTTAAACCGACACTGTCTGATTCCTGTGTGCGCTGTGTGATCACACTCAAGATAATTTGTTTCATCACTTTCTCTGGCACTGAGGTTCAGCTGACAGGCCTGTGGTTCCCTCAGTCCTTCCTACAACCAGTTGTGTAGATGGGCATCGCATTGGCCAGCCTCTATTTGACTGGAACCTTCCTGACTATGATAAATGATGGAGATTAGCTTGGTGAGCTCTTCCATCAGCTCCCTCAGGGTTAGTGCCACCTGACCTGTCCACAGATCTGTTTGCAGCAGTTGACATTTATTCTTCTGGAGAAGGTCTGGAATTGCTTATCTGAGCTGTCAGATACTCAGATTCTCTAGAGCCTCCATATCCTGGGATCTGAAGTATGAGGTATTGAAAATCTCTAACTATCCAAAGCTCTAATGAGTAGCTTTTGTAGTACCCTTGAGATAGAAAAGAAATGACAAGCCTGATTAAAATAAAGTCTTAATTTCTGACTATATTGGTTGCCGTACTAGAGGATATTGCATTGTTTTTGAATATTAATATTTCAGACAGATGAGTCCTGAAGAAACTTATTTCACTTTTAGTAACATATCCATAGAGTCTGATATTTTTCACTTCTGGGTTTGACCAGTTTTCTGAATTTGAGAGTTACTAGGCTGAAGTGTTTTATCCTATATTTGCTGTGGTTAAGAGGCCTTAATGGTAACACTGAAGTAAGTGCTTCCTGTTTCTTGATGTTATGAGTGATCACAAGTGGCTCTTACATGGTCTGACTTAAAATGCTTAATTTATATCTCTGAAAATGTTGTTTTATTTAGGCATAGCTCCATCTTATTCCAAATGAAAAAGTTTATTTTGACAATTTTGCTATCTTTGAAGTAATTTTTAGGTTGAGTGCTTCTAACAATGGGTCTGAAGTTTGGAATATCCTTGAAGTAAAGCGCCTTGTTGACCATCAGGATAACATTTCATCATTAATCAGTGTTAATGGTAAGAGTAATTTTATAATGTTACTGGTTTTGTTAGTTACCAGTGGGATATTTCACCTATGGATTTTTTATTTGAACCAAAGTTTTAACTGGAGTAAAACTTAGTAACCAATGGATGTACCTTTTTGTGTAGCTGCAAAGGTATATCTCTATGACAAAATATAATTCCTTTGTTTATGGATTTGTAATGAAACGAAACCAGGCAAATTGTAATGTAGAAGTGTTCATGTCATTGATGGAAATGGAACTCTTGGTCTTTCTGTTGTGAAAGTTAAAAATGCTACATTTTTTGTCTTGTTCCTTCTTATTCTTAAAATGAGATACACGATGCCATGGCTCTTGCAGTTGTAGTCCTAAGGTAACTGGAGATTTCGAGTTTGCAGATGTGAGCCTGCATATAGGTCCTCTGTAGAGAAGGTCTGGAAGCCGATATGATCTATGCTGCTCATAAGGGTAATACTGAAATTCTGTCTGCTCTGATGCAAATATCAACCCTTTGTACTCTTTTGTTCCCTGTGAGTTTTTTTTTTTTTATGGAGCACTCCATAGCCAGGAAAATGTATTATTGCTGGGGGAAGAGAGTGTGTATTAATCCTTGGGTCTGCCTGGCACAAAGGGGCTGTGTTACACAGGTAACAGGAGGCTGGAAAAAAGAAAACTTGGATTCTGTGGTACATGTTTCTGAGCTTAACTGTTGCCATTATTTTCTCCTTTTTGATTATGAAAGGCAAGCAGTGTTTGGCTTCAAAAGATGACATGCTATCTGCATTAAATACTGTTGTAGAAGTTCCTTTCCATGTGTGATAAAGTCATCAGCCACTACTTCAATATTGTCATTAACTCATTCATTTGATTTTTGATTAGTATATCTATTTATGGCAAAGACATACTTAGCTGTGTGTGTGGGATGTCTGTACACCTGCTTTTCCAAGGAATAGAAAGGCTTTGTATGTAGAAATGAAGTTCAGATATTTGTACACACTTCTGGTGGTGTTCTTTACCTTTGCAACTCTGTGCCGTGCACTGTGGCCAGTGAATGTTCTCCTTCCTAATTCTAATTTTACGTAAGAGCTTGTCTGAGCTATATCAGGTAATTAGATGAGTATTTACTCAAAGAGAGATATTTTTGTCCAGTCAGTTATGCACCGCACATTCTACATAGCTTTACACATAAATGGGCTGTCTTCCCTTTCTAGCTAGGGTTGTAGTTTTGTGTGAAATTTATTTTTTTAATATGAGATTTCTATGTGTGGTTTTTTTCCTTCAGATTTGACTTTTGTGACAGGTTCTTACATAGGTGAGTTAATAGTTTGGGATGCACTTGACTGGACAAAGCAGGCATCTGAGTGCAACTTCTGGGACTCCTCTGTCCATCCAGATGTACAAACAGAAATAAAGTTATCCCAAAGCCCACATGAATCTTCAGTTCAACACTTGACATCTGACGATGAGGTAAAAAGCTTCAGAGTAAATTACTTTAAGTAAGCTAGGGTGGTTTTACCACTGAATACTAAGTGGTTTATATTTTCAGTTTCCTTGTTTTAATATGAAAAGCCTCTTTTAAATATGCACAGCTATTTTATATAAAAGATTGGCTGTTGACTTATATGAAGGGTTTAATATGTTGATGGTGTGGAAACTAACATAATGGACTGTAAGAACAGCATTTCATTTTGACTAACAAAGATTTATTACTTGTTTACAGTACCACTAGAGAAAAATAAATATGGGTGTGTGTATAATGGCATGCATCTTTTGTTTTCCAGCCTCTGGAAATACAGTTTTCCCAGTAATACACCTGTTTGAGCAGTTACAGCTGAGGTTACTATAAGAATACTATGGGGTACTATTTTAGAGCAGGCATATGTCTATGCTTAAATACTAAATCAGTATTGTGCTTTCTGTTCAGGTGGACTATACAGAATTGTATACTCAAATATGTTTCCAAGAGCCTGTCTACTATATTCATGCTTTAGAGATAAGTTCTTGGTCAGAATACTTAGTTGTAACTCAGTTATGATACATCAAATACTAAAAATACTCAGGTTGATATTTAATTTTGTGAAATGTTACCAACATTAAATTAAATGTGGCAAAATAAGTGGGATTTTGTTTGGGGAATGTAGGTCAGTTATTGAGAATGTTTAAGAAGAGATTCTTGGAAATGGATTCAGATGTATAAGCTGTAACAAAATAAAAGCTGTATAAAAGCCTGAATATAGGGTAAGGACCAAATAGTTGCCGGATGCATTTGCCTCTTTCTGAATAGAACTTTCCTAAAACCCTGGAGAGAGAAATACTGTGGGATCTGGGGGGCTAAAAAAGATGTAGTTGCCTTCAAAGATGAGATTTCCAGTGGTTTTGTTATCAATGAGCCAAAAGTTAATTTTATTTAGGGTAGTTCTGTAATTTGGCTTCAAAACACAGATTCCATACTTGAAGGCTACATATTATGTATTTTAAGGGAGTAGGTAAGAATTTGAGGAAGGACAGAAGTTGTCAAAACATTCAGTGTGGAATCAGGGGCTGCTGAAGGCTTTCTTCCATGCACGGAACTGAACTAAATAAATTGCTGTGATTTTCTTTTTTTTCATTGTGAGAGTTTTGAATGATGGGAAGAACAGGTGGATCTAGTGTTCTTAAACGCGGCAAAATAAAAGGTGCATTTAAGGTAGTGCTGTCTGTATTGTAAAGCTTCTTAAGGAACTTGAAGGGTGGTGTAGAAATGTATTTGTCTAAGATATTATTTTGTTATGTGCTACCTCAAAGCAGAACACTGTTCTTCATGTTAAAAAAATAGGTAAAATATAAATAACTGTAAAATATATGTTTTCTCTGCTTTCCAGACTTGGTAGTCAGGTAGCTGGAGAAGATACACTTGTCTAGTTTGACACTGACTTGTAGGCAAAACATGATTCAGAAACAAATGGAATGGTAAAGGTTTTCAAAACTAGGAAACAGTGCTAAGGAGTGTATCTGCTGTCATGGTATATGTGTGTTTAGCTTGCCTGTTAATGGAACTGTACAATTTATTCTTCTTATGTTTTGTTTTCTTGGATTTTGAGATGACCAGGATTTTGCCAGGGCTTGTGATAAAAGAAGAATGCTCCATGAAGAGCATATTTTGCAAAGCTCTAATATTGTATGGTTCAAGGTGGAAGAGTTATGTGGAAGGCCATTGAATTTGAACCTTATGCAAAACTAGGATAATAGACTCAGCGGTTTGTTTTTTTGTCTTGATTTGGTAGTGGTGGTATCAGAAATCTGTTCAGTTTCAGTGCTCCCACAACAGATACACATAAGAGAAAAAAAAAAGAATAAAAACCTGAACAGAGAGTTTTGAACAATGTCAAAACACTGATGAATATATATAGGAAACCTTAGTCAAAAGACCGTAGGTTACAAGTTGTACAGAATGTTGACAGATGTGTAGTGTGAATTGTGTATGAGATAATAATGTTTGGGTTGTGTAAAGGGAAGCTGGCTGCTGGCTAGAGAAGTGTTCGAGAGCACTAAACAAGGCATGTTCAAAACTGCAAACATTTACTGAATGGAAACATTTTGCACTCTTCTCTGGTGCTGAATATTAATCATGTGTACATACACAGGATTGTACACTTGTCCTCTTTTAAGTTCATCAAAAGATGTGAAGTGGTCCAAGTCCAAGGATCTGTTTCTGATGTCTTTGGGTCATGATGGTTATGAGATGGAATGCCTGCAGTCTTTTTAAGAAGAGCATTGGATGCAAGATGCAGTATTGTGTAATACTTTACTATGAGAGAGTTCCTTTTCTGAATTAAGTGGAACTCAAATGCTTGAGCAAGGTCTCTTTATCTATCTTTATCTTCAGCTAAGAATAAACCTTAAGTTTTATTGATAAAACAAGAGTTTTTCAAAGCATGGGACATTATTTTACTGTAAGAACATAAGCATTTAATTACAGAAATGTATTAATTGGTTAATATCCTTAGTTTCTGATTAGACTGTGAGGAACAGGATAAAAGGACAATCTAAAAATTACTGCTTAGAATATAAAATTATATTCCACATTTACTTTTAAAAAATCCATCTCTTTTTATAATTTGCTAATTTCATATGTTTGGGGTAAAGCAGTAACATGAGGATGGAAGCAAGCTAGGTCATAGTATCATGGGAAATCCATTATATGCAAGGTGATCTTTCAGTATCTGTTTCTGTAAGTTGCTCTATTGAATTTTCTTTCCAGTGCGTTTTTGCTGCTGTTGGGAAAGGCATATACGTATATAATCTCCAAATGAAGCGTGTGATTGCCTGCCAGAGAACTGCTCATGACTCCTCTGTGCTGCACATTGAGAAGCTTCCAAACAGGTACAGAATAGTACATTTTTTTAATGCAATAAAGAAAAGGGTGGCTAGTGACAGACTGCAAAGCTACATTGGGTTTCCAGGGCAGGGACTTGATTTTCAGTTTGAGCTGCTTTTATTAGGTAGAGCTTGTTGATCTGATTTTGGAAAATTTGTCATTGTAATTCAATGGGAAAACCTATATTCCAGTATTACTGGTACACAGGCTGAAAATATCTTGACTATTTTCAAAATCAGATTTGATGAAGCACTTTTTTCTGTATTGTGAAAATATAGCTTAATGGCATTTTACTTCTGGAAGGCAAAGGTATATAGCATATTCAGAATATATTTTTCATTAAATATTTTATAATACTTGAAATGTTTTAACAAAAATTAATAACTTGCAGTTTTTGTTTCTTAGTGCAGAGTTTCTAGCTGGAATTTGTTTTGACATACAATTTGGACAAGTTGCTTCATATATATGTATATGCTATAATATACTATAGATAATAGTATTAGATCCTGTTATGTTCTTGTTCAATGGGGAAAAATCTTCCAGAAGATAAAAACTGAGGTCTTGGTCTTATAAATGCATGTGTTCTAAGCTGTTCTAAATGTAATGAAACAGAGTACATTTCCTTTCATTATTTTTCTGTAAGAAAAAATAGGATTTTGCTTAATGAACGTAAACTTACAGAAACCAGTTAGAGGAACTGTGTTTTCAGAGCCTAGACTGGTTGTGTTTTGGGTTACATAGCTGTATGCTTTTAATATGGAGCTGAAAAGGTTTATTTTTCCACTTACTCTAAACATCTATTATCCTTCTGCTACTAATGAAATTTGTTTTCTGTGGAACATCTGTACACCCTGCTACATTTAAGAGTTCTAGTAAACCTGAGGCACTTACTGTCTCTTTCATAGAAGCATCACAAGATGATTTGCACAGGTAAGTGTCCATGACAGTGTTGCTTATCAACTGTTTTTACAGGCAGCTGATCTCCTGTTCAGAAGATGGCAGTGTGCGCATTTGGGAACTCAGAGAAAAGCAGCAGCTGCCAGCTGAACCAGTTCCAACAGGTTTGCTAGTAGTGAGGAGTGAAAGGAACATTTAAAAATCCAGTATTCACCACATAGGAATAGAGAAGCTTTCAGGTTTTTTAAAGAGAGATAATGTCTTTTGTTTAACCAACTGATTACAGGTGTGGGAGGGAAACTGAAGAGAGCGTGTGTGTTCAAATCCTCCAACATCTGATTTGGGATGCTAAAAGGTCCAGCTGAAGCAATGCTGTGCCATAAAGCTTACTTACAGTTTACAGTTGTATGAGACGGTTAAAAAAAACCACCTGACAAACCTTGATCCTTTCCTCCTTGTCCCAGACAGTACTGGATTCTTTACCATACAAGAATAAGTAACTGCAGGACTTTGTGACAAAAGCTGCAGATAAGCAGCTGGCAGCAAAGAAGTTTTCCACCTCTCCTCTTTGAACTTGGAATTATACTGGGACTTGGTTTGAAGCTGTATCCAAGCTCACATACTGCCTCTGGGCACTGCAGTCCTCAGAGCTAGTTGATTATGTTACAGGGAGCATTTTCCCCAAGTATAGATATTCACAGAATCACAGAATGGATAAGGTTGAAAGATTCTACACTGAGTCATGTGGTATAACCTCCCTGCTCAAACAGGAGCACATGGAGCACATGGCACAGGATTGTGTCCACATGGTTCTAGAGTATTCCCAGTGAGGGAGACTACACAACCGCTGGGCAACCTGTTCTGGTGTTCAGTCACCCACACAGTAAAGAAGTTCATCCTCTTATTCAGGTGGAACTTCCTGTGCATCAGTGTCTGCCCAATGCCTCTTGTCCTATTACTCAGCGCCTCTGAGAAGAGTCTGGTCCATTGTCTTGATACCTCCCTTCAGATACTGATAGACATTGATGAGGTCCCCTCTCAAGGCTGATCAGGCCCACTGTCCTCAGCCTGTCCAGCTCCAGTCCTCTCATAATTTTTGCAGCGTTCTGCTTGACCTGCTTGCTTGTTCTGAGGAGTCCAGAACTGGACACTCTCCAGGGGAGACCTTGCTAGGGCTGCATACAGGGGCAGGATCACCTTCCATCACCTGCTGGCAATGTTCTTCCTAATGCACCCCAGGATACCATTGGCATTCTTGGTCATGCTGCTGGCTCATGGACACCAGGACCCCCAGGTCCTTCTCTGCAGAGCTGCTCCCCAGCAGGTGCCTGGGGCTGTTCCTCCCCAGGTGCAGGACTCTTCATTTGCCTTTCTTGACTTTCAGATGGTTTTCTCTGCCCATCTCCAAACTGGTGAGGTCCTTCTGAAGGGCTGCACAGTACTCCAGAGTGTTGGCCATTCCTCCCAACTTTGTCTTCCCAGTGAATTTGCTGAGGAGGCACATTCCACCTTTTACAAGTCAAGGATAAACAAGTGAAACAGTTCTGGGCCCAGTATTGAACCTTGGAGGACTCCACCAGTAACAGGGCTCCAACTGTGCCACTGATTTTGGCCCACTGGGATCTGTTGTTCAGCCAGTTTTTGATCCACCTCACTGTCTATTCATCCAGCCCACATCCCTGAGTATGTCTATGAGGATGTTGTGAGATACAGTGTTGAGATCCCGGCTGAAGTTAAGTAGACAATATGCACTACTTTCCCCTAGACAACAGACTACTTTCCCGTCATCCATCCAAGTAGTTGTTTCATTGTAGAAGGTAATTAGGTTGGTCTAACATGACTTACCTTTATTGAACCCATACTGCCTATTCATCATCTTTTCATCCATGTAGATAGAGATGGTCTCCAGAATGAAATGTTCTGTTACTTTTTCAGGAATTGAGGTGTGGCTGACTAGCTGGTAGTTTCCTAGACCCTCCTTCTTGCCCCTTTGGAAAACCAGGGTGACATTTGCTTTCTTCTAGTCCTCAGCACCTCTCCTGATCTCCATGACCTCTTAAAGATGATCATGAGCAACCTTGCAATGGTGTCCACCAGCTCTCTCAGCACTTGTGGATGCATCCACTCAGGGCCCATGGACTTGTGAATGTCAGGTTTGCGTAGATGGGTTCTAACCTAATCCTCCTTGACCACAGGAAAAGTCTTTCTTCCAGCATTACCCTGGTCTGCTGGATCAGAGAATACTGAGGGCTGGTCTTATCACTGAAGACAGAAGTGAAGTGCAGTACCTGACTTGTCTGCATTCTGGTCTACAGGGTCCCTCCCTCCATTTAGTAACAAGTCCACATTTTCCTTAGTTTTCATTTTATTCTTGATGTATTTGAGGAAGCCCTTGTTGTCTTTGACACCCTTGACCAGTTGTAATTCCAGATGGGTCTTGACCTTCCTTGTCTCATTTTTATTTACTCTTACAGCCTCTCTATATTAATTTCAAATGGCCTGATCCTGCTTCCATCTCTTGTGTATTTCATTCTTATGCTTGAGTAATAACAGTTCCTTTGTAGTACTTGCTACTCTTTGACCAAGCTCCCCTGCACACTGGCAGTTGTGGTCTTCAGCAGGTGCCGTGGACAATATAATTTGTATCAAGGACTGGGAGCAGCAACAGACTGTTGCTTTTCTGTAGGAATTTTTTTTATTCAAGGTGTGAGTAATTTTCCTGGTGTATCTTGTTTACCTAGCTATTCATCTCTTGTTGTTAACTTTTGAAAATGTATTTTTGCTGCCTGGGTTGACTTAGAAACACTTTTTCAGGACTATTCTATCTTCAGCATTGCTGATGACAGGTTGATTTGCATAGTGACAAGTGGTATTTGGTTTCACATTAGAAATTTATACATCCTATGAATCAAGATGTCTGGAAAAAACCTTAGGGAGATACTGCTGTTGATTTGCACTGTTTTTATTCTACGGATCCACTGAGAAGCTGTTCATCTCACCAGTTATCTCCCTTGCACCAAGTTTAGCACAATTGTAGTTTTATGTGCTGAT
The DNA here is from genome assembly GCF_050655825.1 of Lonchura striata. Taxonomy (NCBI): domain Eukaryota; kingdom Metazoa; phylum Chordata; class Aves; order Passeriformes; family Estrildidae; genus Lonchura; species Lonchura striata. Next base: position 74,468,743 of record NC_140740.1, on the reverse strand, counting down.
AGCACTGAAAGAAGGATTGGGAATAAAGTCTGAATTGCATTGTCAACAGAACCCAGCCTTCTTACTAGTTTCAGTGCTGTTACACAGTTCTGGGGGCTGTGGCTGCGTACTTTTGTGCAATCTAAATGGAACATGTGGAGTACTGTCTTTACACTCCACATTTGCTGATAATTTTTGCTGAAGGAAGGAGGCAATGGACTGGCACTTAGATGCTGTAGTGCAGAACATACAGAAGGGAGATTGGCGCCTCATTTTTGTGCTCTTTGCACAAGTAACAATTTAGGAGGGCAGAGCAAAGATAAACACCCGCACTAACTTGTCCTGCATCTACTTTTGCTGTTCAGTTCATTCTTTTAGGAAGTCTTTGTATTTGTTCCTAAATCTGTGTATTGCGTTATCCAGGTGTGTAATTCAGCATGTTTTCTAAATTACATGAAGTGGGACAAGTAGCTTTGTTTCATTCTTCCCTCAAGATGAATAATCTTGATTATAATTATTATAATAATAAGATGCTAAAGGGCTGCACAGTACAGTGCTTCTGTCTGCCACACAGTGAGTCCTGCTTTTAGATTTTATGTGGCTTTTGTAATTCTCTCTTTAGCTGGAAGAAATAAATGGTATTTGTGATTTTTGTCAAAATAAGAGATTTTTTTCCCCTCTCAGGGTTTTTCAACATGTGGGGATTTGGAAGGGCAAACAAGCAGGCAAACCAAGCTGCTAAGAAGATGCAGGAGAATACACCTGTGTATTTCTTGGATCTGGTTGGTGATTTGATTGGTCATTCATCAGCTGTGCAGGTAGGTCAGCTTTAGTAAGAGTGAGAAAAAGTGAATGTTAGTAAGTAACATAAATTTGACAGTGTTTTTTGAAATGTACTTTTTGACTGTTGGGCTCTGGAGGCTAGGAGCACATTTTGTTGTATCTTTAGTGCAGTGTGAAAACAGTAATACACACTGATTTAATATTCTAATGACAATTTACTTGCTCACTGATGCCTGATGGCTGTGTTTGCACATAAATGTTAGAGATAATCTGACAGAGTATTTGGCTTCACTTAGAGACTGCAGACAATACAGCTGGGAACCATGTACATGACCCAGATTTCATCTTAAGTTTACAATCTAAAGAAGGGCTCCTACAAAAAAAATACCCAAACCAAAACACGCAGAGTAATTGCTTAGCCCTCTGTGCTGTGAGCATTAAAGAGGTCTTTTTTTAACTTAAGCAGTACTACCAGTATTATTCCATGCTTCAGTCTGCCTAAAATAGTGTGTGTTTGTTTTAAATGGCATTTTCCCTCCACACTTTTCTGTCACAACTTATTGGGGCAACAAAGCACTTAGTTACAGTGGACTTCTACATACATTCTTGGCAGGAGCAGGGGGAAGAGCAGTTAGAAGGGGATGATGTGGTTCTGGAGTAGCTTTGCTCACAAGCATTCATGAGACAGACTGGATTTCAGACTACTGTTGCTAAAACCTGAAAGCTTTTCTTTAATAGCTAAGGTGAACCTTTCTGCTAAAGGGGTTTCTTCAAAGCTGTCTTTCCCTTTCTGCCATCTGTCTTTTGAAAAACTGTTGGAGAGGGTCTTATCCACTTGGAAGGTTGCTATCTAAGCAAGAGGGCATAGTGTGTAATTCAGCAAGTGACACAAAGAAGGTGAGAGGCAAATGTTGGGTCTTGGCTGAGATGCAGAGCAAAGGAGTAATGGAGATGATGGTGGATGTGATTTCCTGCAATGTTCAACATACGGAAAATTTTGGGGTTTTTTAAACTCTGGGAAGACGGGAGCTGTCGAGAAAGAAAATGTGGAGTGGTGATGAAATGTGATGGCCAAGATGAAGACTTGGCAGACTATGTCTACTGGAACCCTGTAGCTATTAAGTGACCATTCCCAGGGCAGGTAGGCTTTGGCCTGAGTGCTTCCTCCAGACAGATCCCTTTAACAAACTGGCCATAGTGACATCACTGGTTCCATTGGCTGTCACGTTGAACTGCAGTTAGTGGTTAATTTTAGGCAGTCTTGTGAAGATCTCAGAAGTCATGTGTTTAACTCATGATTAGTCAGCTCCATTGGTCTTGCAAAACCCTTCCACTGGTGCTGTACTTCGCTTCAGTATTGTGTTTCTTGACTTCCTCTGTGTGACTAGGCCTGTGTCTGTCACAGCTGTTTGGTCTTTCCAGGTCTGCTGCTAGTATTCTGCTGTGTTGCAGGGGGGAGGGGGGATAGTGTTCTGTTCCCAAGAAACCAGATCAGAGTTCATGCAAGTAATTCACTCTTGTACTGCTTACTTGAAACAAGCTTCTTCAGAATTCTGTCCTTTAATTTCCTTATCTGTAAGGCTTCACTGCTTTTTTTAGACTGAGATCTTTCAGTATTAAATGACTAAAGAGTTTGGTTTTGTGTAGCAATTTTATGGCATCTCTAACATACAGTATGTAATTTTGTATTCCTATTTATAAGCAGAGCCATTTCAGATACATATGTTTGTTTAGTTCAGCTGTGCACTAAATAATTAAACAAGTTGACCATCTTGTGCAAGCATTATGGTAATAATAGTTGTTTCATTGCAGATGTTCCTGTATTTTGGTGAACTGGGATTGGCTACATGCTCTGCTGACCACCTCATTATTTTGTGGAAGGATGGTGAACGAGAATCTAGCCTCCGCAGTTTAACACTTTTTCAAAAATTGGCACAAAATGGTGATTTGCAGCTCAAACTTTAAATTGTTTGAATACAGGCTGTATTGTAAAATGGATGTGTTGTAAACATGAGTGTAAAGAATCTGGGAATCTGACTGCTTGTAGGGCTTACACTTAATGTCATGTGTTGTACTGGAACTTCTTTTAGTTGCTACTCTTCTCAAAAGGAGGATTTTGAATTTTGTTATGCTCCGTCAGCAGAAATCGTGTTCTCTTGAAAGACTGAAGGTAATGATGACTCATTAAATAGTTTCTAATATTATTCCAAATGTTTAAAATTATCATGGGTGAATGTCAAAATTAAGAATTATGAAATACGTTAGATATATCATAATTAAAGCAGTTGAGGGCATCCACAGTGCTATGTGCAGGAAGAAGGCATGGGAAGAAATCTGCAGCTTTCTGCTCTATCTTAATTTATTTCTAGAAGCTGAAATTTTCTTCACTGATGCCTCAGATTTGTATGTATACGGAAAGCCCTGAAAGAAAGCATTCTCAAATAGAAATTTTGCATTTGAAGTTAATATCCTGGACAAATGGTAAGAAAAAGGAAAAAAGTAGGTAATGCCAATTTGTCAGGTTCTGATTTTTGGCAAACTGAGGTACATAGAAACTGCTTACTAGTAGTAGCTGCAATTTTACTTGGATTAGCCTACATTACTGGAGTTTATACAGCATTACTATTACACCATTACCAAGTTTAGCATGCAATTAGTGTGATTAATTTAGCTTGGTCTTTCCATAGTGCATTCATCAAATTAATTTGTATCTAATAAAAAGCATTTGCCTTACCATGAATTTTCAGAATGTAAAATTCTTTCTTAAGCAGTAGGAGTTGATATTTCAATAGTAGTGAATCTGTGTTTTGCCATATGAATACTAAATTCTCAACTGAACTCTGACTTCAGAGAAATCTGCACCAAGTTTGTAAGGATAAAGAGTATTTCAGGGTTAAAAAATAAGTAGCTAAGTACAGAGGTACTAAGAGTCTGTGATAGCAGCAGATAAACAGGAGTAGGGAAAGAAATGCAAAATAAAACATAAAGCTCAAAGCACAAAAGCAAAAACTAATCAACAGACAAGCAAATAATCCCTTCCCCCCCAGAAAAAAAAAAAAAACAACAAACCAAAAAATGAAGCAAAGTTAAATCCAGATCTGATACAAAGAAAGCATGAGGGAGGACAAGATAATGAGTGGTACATAAGCATTTGAACAAAGAAGAGCTAAGGAAAAGGGAAAGTTTGGGAACTTAGTGGTTGTAAAACTATGTAGAAGAGGGTGCTACTGTCCTCAGGTCTACTCAGAAGATACAGCTCTTAAATGGTGTAGGAATAAGTCTTGTGCAACTTTTCAGTGTCATCTCTTCCCTTTGAATAAATGAGAATTGTTTTCAGTGCAGGAAAATACATGGCTGTAATTCCAGACTTCAGATACAGTGGTGGCAGTAAGTGTGATTAAAACAAAGGGCTAAGCAGATTCTCGCAAGAGCAGAAGCAAAAGGAGAAAGCTCCTAGCTTCCTAGAAGAAACCAAAGAGTCTTACAGACTTCCTTCCCGCAGCAACCATGGGCACTTTCCTTTCTCCCACCACTTAGAAGGAGAGTGGTACCGCCTTTGTCTCTTGAGTCTTGTTATGAGACCGTAATCTTCCTGGAATGAAGGGCAGAGGGGCAGTAAGATTTTGACTTGTAATTTTTCCCTAGCTTAGTAAGGTTGTACAGCTAATCTTACTTGATTATAGAGCTCAGAATAACATATTTCAAAACCACAAAACAGATGGAGGAATTGTTAAATTACCATCTCCTTTCAATTCAAGGAGGTTAAATCAGTGTTAAAGATTGAGCTGCATGGTCTTTGCGAAGGCTGACTATTCTGTTGACTCATGTAGGAAAGGCATTTGGATTGCAGCTGAGGATAACACGCCTTTGGGTGTATGGTATTAACCTTGAGAGAGGAAAGCATGTTAAGTTTATATTGCTTCAGCTTGTCTTCTTCAGCAGATGTTGCATTTTTGGTTTACCCAGGAGAAGTTGGGGAGATAAAATGTCTTTTTGGATCTTCCTTGTTTTAATTGCAAAATAACTATTTGGTTTTATATAGTGCTTGTGTGTATACATTGTTATGGCACCTTTACAGTGAAAGCTTATGAAACTTTGGTTTTTTGGAGAGCCCCATGCTATCATCAGTTATAACTAGAGAGAAGGAAGGTCGTATTTTTTGTTATCTCTTTTTATATCATGAGAACAGCTATTTCCTTTTTATTTAACTGCTGTTAAGTGAATCCCTGGTAGAGAAAAAGACCTTTTTAACTGAACAGTTCTAGTCACAAAACTTGCTGTGCATTTTACAGGGATGTAATTCAGCTTTAAATAGTCCTACATGCATGTATAAATATTTATATTTACCAAAATTGCCATTATTCTCAGATACACTCCTTTGGCAGTAGATCTTCCAAGGGTCTCCTCTTTTAAAGGTGGTTGACTTAAAAGTACTGAGTTCTTTGTTTAACGAATGAACTTTGAGTGTAACAGAGCACATAGGTATATATCCTACTCCTTTCTTAAGTGAGAGTTTGTCACTTGCTGTTGGGAGATGCACTGAGCAGAATTTTGGTGAGGAGATGAGACTTTTTACATCTAACTGATGCCCTAAATTTTTTTCCACCTTGCAGTAACACTGAATTCCATATGTTCACATTATGGAAGTAAATATCAGACCTACTCTTAATACTTTTACAACTCTGAGGTGGCTACTTTTACATCTGTGCACTGACAACAGCATGAAACAAACAGCTGTTAGTAAACTGGACTAGTTGAGGAGATCTGACAAAACAGGCAGATTATGATTAATCTGCGCTGGTTTATCTGTGCTACTAAAGAGGACCTGTATCCACACAGTTTTTCTCTCTCTCCTCTCTCTCCTCTCTCTCCTCTCTCTCCTCTCTCTCCTCTCTCTCCTCTCTCTCCTCTCTCTCCTCTCTCTCCTCTCTCTCCTCTCTCTCCTCTCTCTCCTCTCTCTCCTCTCTCTCCTCTCTCTCCTCTCTCTCCTCTCTCTCCTCTTCTTTGTCTCTCTCTTCTCGTCTGACTGTGGGAAGAAACACAAGATCCTGCAACAATTATATTGATTCTGTATTAATGCCTTATCCACAGTTCTGGTTCACAAGAAGAACTTTATTTTTTTGATGCCTTCCACTGTTGACATTTTGTTATGTGTGACAGAAGTGTGACAGAAATTATGAATTAAATGTTTTACATGGATATGGTTTTACAGTGTTGCTATATTTAACAAATTAAATTAACAAAGCTTAAATCTTGGGAAATTCTTTTCTCTAATGCAAACTGCAATGAGTGTTCAGTTCAGAATAGTTAAGGTACAATCACCAAGACCACTAGTTCTGAATAAAGGAGTGGTAAAAGCAAACAGTATACAGTATTAAAAAAGAGGTTCAACTTCTCTGAATAAAAACCCACTGAAGAATGTTGCCATATATCATAGGAAAGAATGAATAACCATGCTTCACCAGAAACACCATTCTTCAAATATACATGATGTGGCATTTTAATACACAGCAACCTGCCTTGGCTATGATAGAAGTAAGGATCTGTTACAATTCTAACAAAAATATAGCTTCTATACATTTTTCTGCACATATATTTTATGAATGTTGCCTTTTGTTTCAGAACTTGGTACAAAACATACAAAAAAGGTTGGCACATATGTAAGCTACCTGCAGTAAACAGCATTGTCACTATTCTTCCATAGCAATCTATGTTGTTTACGTTTTTTCCCCTTTTCCTTTACCCAGTTTGATTTTTGATACAGCACAGGGTAGGTGGACTGCTTCTTTAACTGCAGCCACAGCTTTGACAGTCTTGCTTGTAGCCTGGAGTGCACAGTGTTAAAAATCAGTAGTTCTGCTAGTATTTGTTTACTGAATAGTCTGAGAACATGTTCTGCATGTGATTCAAATGAGATGTACAAAAATACACACTTGTGCTTTGAAAGCCTTAGCATAAATTTCATGCCTTAGAACTAATGAAGAACTATGTTTGATTTCCAGATGATATACATATTTTGAAGTACTTCTTACATCACAAAACCAATCAGCATTTTATTAGAAGGGTAAAGCAGTACAAATTATAATGCTTTTATAAATTATAGCTTGGCAACTTTTTTTAAAAAGTGATAAGTTCATCCTAGAAGTAACACAATAAATGAACTTGCCATAAAATTTAGATCAGTTTAATAAAAATTATGGCCATGTTTACAAACACCATTTTTATAAAAAAGTATGGTGATCAAGTGCCACAATAATTTTCTTTGTAAAATTTGGTGAAAACTTGTGTGATAACATCTGCAAGATGGCAGAGAACCAATATGGATGGCACTACCTGGACAGAACGTGCTTATTTTCCTGTATTATATGATTAATTTTAGAGAACATTGACTCCTACCAAGATTTTATGTGGAAAAGAAAGAACAGGTGGTGCTCTGAGGGAGTCTGAGTAATAAGAAGGTGTTTTAAAAGGTGTCATGTTTGGGTTTTTTATGTATCCAATTTATTAAGATTTATTTGTTTTGCTGTGCATGTTCTCTTTAGAAGTATGGTTCATAGGGCTGAAGAACATTGATAGAATTGGAACAAATTTATGCTAGATGAGTGGGAAGTTTCTATCCTTATTTGTTAGGCTATTCTTCCTCTCCTGGTGACTAGATTACCCCTCTCTCTGAAGAAACAGTTGTGTGAAGCATTAGTGAATACAGTTGTATCAACTACAAGATTCAACAAGTGCATATTCAGTATTAGAAACTAGTTTCAGAAATACATTTTCTGCCACAAAATATTATTTCCAAAGAGCACTTAGTCATCTGTGGTTTATATAGCCTCTAAAAACATTTTTCTGTAGAATTCATAGAAGCTTAAAAATGAGTAAAATATTTCCTTCTTGTCACGCAGTCTTAATTTCACTGGAAAAGCAACATTAATCCCCTTTGTAGCCAAGAGTTTCTGTTAAGTGATTCACAGTGAAACTGGTAGAGCAAGAGGTCTGGTTTTCTTGACTGAGTATCAGTTGTTGTTTTCTGATGGGAGCCTGAGACTCTTGCACTTCAAATCATCCAGTGTTTTCCAGTGTTTGTAGTTATTAGCCAAGTGTTGCATCAAAACAGGCAGATGTGCAAATGCTGAAAGAATAGGAAAAAGTGTTTTACCATGTTTATAGAATGGGCAGAAGAACAGCCCAGCCTAATCTGAAATTGGCATTCTCCTACTCTCTATTTTTCTTCCAATTCCTTAAAGTAATACTAAAATGGGAAAGATTTTTTTTTAATGTGTGTTTCTCTTTCAAGAAAATCTCTTTCTGAATGCATGGTGCCTTCATTAAATTATGCTAACGTGCAGCCATGGGTGGTCTTAGTTTCTGCAGCTCAGAAGAATTACAGTGTTAAATGAAAAAAAACATTAAAAAAAACCCCTTAGTTTTAAGCCATTACTCCTTCGCTACATAGATTGCCCAGTAAGTGCACAGCTTCATTGTGTGCAGTGAAACAGGCTTCAGTGTCACGATTAAACAATATCCTCTGTTGTACTGCTTATATATGGGCACTGCCGCTGAAAAAACTGGATGCAAAGCCAGTTTGAGATTAGTAATTTTGGACTGTAGGAATCTCTGAATCTCTGTGTCAGAGCAAGGAAGAAAAATCAGTACTTACCATCCCATGCATCGAACATATCTGTTATAAAATAATCAATGAAGGAAATCTGGGACTTGGGGATGCTGCAGGTGTTTCTGTCAAATACTGGCATTACAACAGGCAGGCCCTGTCTCTTCTCTTCATCAGTCTAAGAAGACAAAACTCCAGTTAGCAACTCGAGCTTTGCTGACTTCTGTGCTGGAATAGCCAAAGTTAAGACATTAGATTAATTGCAATAGGTGATTTGAGACATGCCTTAGAACACCTGACGTGATCTGCCTTAGTTTCGTGTGTGGTTTTTCTCTAGAACATGGACTGAAATCCAACATCTCTTCCCTTTCACAAGTACTCTTTATTTCTGCAGTCCTGTGATTGCACTTAACTCCAACAGGACAGAATGCTGTAATCTGATGATTAGGGTACACCAGCTAAAAATACGGAAAATGGGGTTGCAGAGTTCTTTAGCAGAGAACAGGTTTGATCTCTCACTTTTCCACATCTGTAGTGAGTATTACAAACCATTTGTATTTTAAGTAGAAGAGATTGTTGCTGGTGCTACTTCCTCTGCTTGTATTAGGTTATAAGGTGAATGGAAGTAAAGGTATGCCCTTTAACTCTGTTCCCAACTGGAAGAGGCCTAGTTGTTTTGCACCCATTATGGTGGAGGATCAGATCACCTCAATGGTTTCTTAGAATGTAATTTGGAAAAACATCCCCTTTTAAGTAGTACAGGCTGCATTTAAAACAGGAATTGGCAGCAGAGCAGTCTGCAAAATTAGCAGAGGTGAATAAGCAGGAGAACAGCTCTCTGAATCTCACATTGCTGCAAGCAGCTAGTTTATGATACCTTGAATGCTAGGGAGATATAAGTGATGTTTGATCTTTCTTAGGACATTACAAAATTTATTCACTATGATTAAAATGAAATTCAGACATGTCTCAGGTAGTAGCTACAATTTTCTTTCAGTAGTAGCTATCATATGTGTGACCTGAATATGAAGGGTAGGCAGGCCCACTTTTCTTCCTCTCCACCCATAGCTTATTTCCACACCATTACTGGCAAATAAAAGGTAAGGTTTTATCAGTTGTTAATTAAAGAGCTAAAAGAGTGTTTCAGGAAGCTGGTTGCATTTCTGTCAGAAAAACTGAATGCAAAGAAAGAAAGCTGAGCTTCCAGCTGAGCTCATATGTCCACATGGGACACATCCCATGTGATAATTACTTACATTGCCCACATGCCTGTACTACTATGCTGCCTACAGTGATAGTAGTTCAGGTTCCATCTTAGATGAGAAAGGGCGATCCTAATAGTTCAGCTGACGCATTGATCTTCGGGGAAGGTATTGGGACAAGAAGCTAGAGTGCTGACCTTCTTGAATTTCAGCCAGTTAAATTGAGTAGGACTAATCAAATTGTTTTGGTCAGATAATGGAAATGTAAAACCTCCTTTCCAACTTTCTGTACAAAGTTCATGATAAGCAAACTAGCTAATTAATTGGGGTGAATTCTTCTGTATGAAATTGAAGGGCCAGTTCTGACTGTAAACTAAAAACATACATCTGGACTCTGTGATGACACCAGGGAGATCCTATGTGGAACAGCAGATCAGCCAATGTGCACTCCCTTATATAATATAATAGTTAAATCATAAAAATATACATACCTGTGCAAAGTACTCCTCTGAAATCCTGCCTGCCCATTCGATACATAGCTCTAGCGGGCGACATGGATTTGCTACATCTGCACATTTAATCATCATGCGCTTGATCAATGTCTGGTTGTCTGGAAAATTCTTTATGTTGGCTGTACATTCACCGTTGCTGCCTTCGCTCTGTAAAGGAGAGTTGGTTACAGGGGCCAGTGGCAGCATTCCCTGCTAGCAGAGGGCATCATTATCAGCTCTACCAGACCTAGGCACTAAGCAGGCACCCAGTCTACTGCCTTAAGAACACCAGGAGCTTGGAGAAGATGATGTCTGAGAACTGGAGCCTTGCTGAGCTCAAATACATATTACAGTTGTGGTCATTCTCAAAATTAATATCAAATTTTGTGAAATAAAGTGCCACAGACTCTCTATTGGGTAGAATGTTGCCTTCTCTGCATCCCAGCCTGACCCTCTTGGAAGAGGACAATGATAGGGGATACATCCATCAACTGTAAGCTCATAAACAATCCTCACTTCTGAATGTTTATTGCAGGGGTGATGGTGGTAGGGGACTGCTTCACTTAATGGAGTTTCTGGAGTTAGATTTTTATTCCTAAATGAGAAAACTGAGGCAGGCACAGGGGGCTGAATTGACTGGCACAACTATTTATTTTACACACAGAAAAGCAGGTCTCTGACATTCAGTTCCAAGAAGACTGTTTCCAAGAACTACTTTCTTTGTATCAGATTTTGAACCTTCAGCCTGGAATAATCTTTGATCTCAGTTCCCAGTGAGGGTGAAATTTTACATAATCTCTGAGATTAACAGTAGGAAATCACAGGAGCAGCAGACTGACTACAGAAATTCTCTGCTTGCCAGACAGTAAACTACCAAATGTCTTACTGACTGCTTTGGAGACCAGGTGGTGGTGACAAGGTAGTTGTACCCAGACTGCTGTGGCATCATATTTTGGGTCTTGAACAGTTTAGAAAGGCACAGGTAAACTATGGAGTAATGAAAGGCCTCCACCTCTGATCACATAGCATTAATACTATTCTCAATATATTTATGGGATTTTGGCCTCCCTTCACTGCTAAATTCAACTCTTGAGTCAAAAACTGAATGTAAGTATTTTTTGCCACTATGACTAAATTAATATCTTTGCGGCTTATGGGGAAGTCTTTTGCCGATTCAGGCATTAGTCTTCTAACTTTATGTTTAGCAGTTAATCCTTTTTCAGCATGGGTATCCCAGCAAAGAGCTGTCAAATTAACCCTGTATCTTAACTGCTGTTCAAGACCAAAACCAGAAGGAGCCACAGTTAACAGTAAAGAACAGAACAACTTAATGCTGAGGGTAAACAAGAAGTCTGTAGTGCAAGTGGTTCTGTCCTTCATGTTTATTGGGAGATAAGTTCAGCAGCATTTCTGGTTTCCAGCTCATACTGTGGGAGGGTGGAGCTCAGCAGTCGCTAGAAGCAGGCAATTTCAGATGAGAGAACACTGTCTTTTAAAGTTGTAAAAGGTACTTGTGACAGTCTACAGTACAAAGTCCTATTTTGGATAGCTAACAGAAGATACTTCAATTTGGTTTTAGCATTGCTGATCTTCAGTTTTGTCTGATTTTTTTTTGCATGTTTCCAACAAAGCATTTTATTCACTAAGGTGTATTAAGATAGTCTTTCCTTAGGTAACACTGCCCTGGAGAACCTGGTCAGGTCCTGAGTGCTCAGCCTTGAGAGAGGCGGCAAGAGAAAGTATGCAGGGGATGGGAAGCTCAGAGGCAGCTTATTAAATAAACCCTGGTGGAGCATGAGGGTGTGTAACTGTTAGGCAAAAAGGCCTGGACACCTCTTGGTACAATCAGGAGTGGAGAGGTCTCAGGAAGTTATTCCTCAGGGCTTGAAGACTCCAGAGACAAAATTGTTGAAGAGGTTCTTCAGTTACATCCCTAGGCTCAGACAAATCCCACTGTTTGGAGACAGAACCACAGGAACACATGCCAACCTGGCTCCATGCACAGAATTTTCCATGTAAAACAACATCCACTTGTATATTTCCTGAATACAAGATGGCTTTTAACACAAGGCTTATAAAATGAAGTGTTTAAATGAACTAAGAGCAGAAAAGAGAAAAAGCATATTTTTTCACGTTTTGGTATGTGAGGCCACAAATCCATTTGTGTCATTTGGGCATTGCCACAATGCAAATTAATACAAGGTGAATGAAAACTAAGCTTAAGGTTGCCTGGGAAGAACCTCACTGAAATGCCTGAAAGCATAAAGTCCTGCAAGCACTTACATGTGGGCTGGTCTCCTCAGATGCCATAGGCTTGTTGATACTGTTCACAAATTTGTTCACATGCTCAAAGTGCTTTGTCATCTCTGTTGCCAAAACCATGTCAATAATGGCCTGTCGCAACGTCCGGTAGCGATTTCTAGGAAAGAAAAAGAGTTCTTGCTCATGAGGTTGCCAGATAGAGCTCAGCCCTTTTTCCTCATCCCTGCCCACACAGTGCTACGAAACACTGCTCAGGGACTCAGCCACAAGCTGGCACCTTCAGAGTTAGGAGCAGTCTAAGAATGGAGGAATGGACAAGATCATGCCTCTCCAAGTTCTCTGCACTCTGTTACTGTTACCTAATGAAAATCCTGTGGAGTCAACAAAAATTTACATCTCAGTTTCATAATGTTGTAAGACTAAGATAACTTCTCCAGGAATGGCACCAGTGTGTCCATATATGTTGTGCTGTATATTAGTGTTAGCTTGGAATGCAAATCTCAGATTTTTCAAAAACAACAGTGTTTCGGGAGGTAGACAGATCAATTACCTCTTTGGGATGAGGCTCTTTCAGAGCTCTTGTTCTCTCACCTTATCCCTACAAAAGCTAGAGTCATGCAGTGGGAACTCCTGGGCTGCTTGCATGCCCAGCCAACCACAGGGAGCTTCCAGCTCTCCCAAGAGCTTCATGTCCTCTGCTACCACCCTTCTTATTCCACGTGAATGTAGTAGTGCTGCATAGGGATGCATAGAACCTTATGCAGACACAACGTGCAGCATCTAGATGTTGGTGTGTAAAACAGACCCCAAAAAAGTAGTGCCCAGGCTCCTTCAATGAAAAGGCAGTGGGCAAAGATGCATCCTTGAGGCTGTTAACTGGACCAAGTTAACGTAATTCATAAAACATTATTAAATATTTCTCTAAGCTTCCAATAATTACAAGTTGGAAGAAGGGCTGGTGAGGGGGAAATGAAAACCTTTTTATAAATCATGTCCACAGAAGATTCCAGAAGAGGTTAAATTTTATTCTCTGTATTTAAACTATGTATTCTTGTTTAGAAGGTAGGCTTTCAATTTGCCCCAAACTGCCAAATAAGCAGTCCACACATGGACACTCCCCTTGTCCAGCAGACACACCTATCAATATTCTTGAAAATGTTGTATTTGCTGTCTTTTGTTGTAAGCTGAAACGCCAGTGCTGTGTGATGACTCTCTAATACAGCTGTATCATTGTAAAGGACAGCTAATTCACTGCCTGCATTGCACAGGAAAGAGTTGGTCCGTCCAGGATGGTCTACATCATGAATGGTGGCAGCTATTAATGCAGCTACTTCATCTAGATGGTCCAGACTTCCCTACAGGAAGAGAGAGAAATTACAATGTGGCACAAAAATTACAGTAAATATTTTTTGATAACTTCCAGGTACCCACAATTACACAAATGTAAACTTAAGAAGGGATCCTACCTCCTTGCAGTCATTTTCCATTCACTTTGCCCACAGATTACCTACCACAAAACTTCCACTCCTACCCTTATCCAAATACTCTTTCTTTAGTGAAGTTTTTTACACTGCTGTCACCTGACCAATATCTTTGCATAGAATTCTTCAATGGATAGATGACCTAGTGGTTTCCTTCTACTTTGTAGCTTGCCTGAATGTAGCTCTGATGTTTTAGGACAGGATAGGATAGACTGTTTCATTTGGAAGTAACCTACAATGATTGTTGGCCAAACTGCCTGATCACTTCAGGACTGAACAAAAATTAAAGCATGTTATTATGGGCATTGTCCAAATGCCCCTTAGACACTGACAAGGCGTGGGGCATCAACCACCTCTCTGGGAAGCCTGTTCCAGTATATAAGCACTTAGTAAAAAATTGTTTCCTAATATCCAGTCTGAACTTCCCCTGGCACAGCTTTGAATCTTTCCCATATATCCTGTTGCTCACACCTCTGTCTCCAAAGCTCTTGCAAAGGTTTATTAAGAACTGTTACCTACAGCCAGTTAACAAGAGGCAGAAAAGAGCCAGGTTCCCTCCCCACCTCCATCATTGCTACTTAAAAATGTAAATTTGTATAAACAGACTTTAGAGAAACTATGTGGGCCTGCTTGCATCAGAGGAAGACTTCAAGGACAGAAAGAGTTCATGAAGACAGGACCATTATTTAAATATCTGACTTCTGGATGACACACATAAAATGGCAAACACGCTGAAATCCTAACCCAAAGAACTCCTAGGTGATGGTTCTACCTTAACTCTCTCCTTCCCGAGAAAGAAGGCAGTAGCATGCAGGACATCTGCTGCATGTGTGGAGTTGTGGTATGAGTTGGAGGAATGGTAGTTGGCTTCAATGACCTGCAGCCATGCCCGCAGTGTTGCTTCCGAACAGTTTAAAAACTCAGAGACCCCAAACCGGGCAAAAACTTTTAAGCCCAAATACACTAATGGCCTGAAAAACAATAGAAGAAAAAAGCACTGCTGTAAAATAGGAACTTGTGATGTTCTAAAAGTGATACATTGAACAAAGAAACCAAGACTTTTAAAAGGGCTGGGTATAGCTAAACATTTTTAAATTGCATATGTATAAGTTCTAAAAAGCTGGGCCAAAGGTACAAATGATTGCATCTATCATCCTTTCAGATGTTATTTTAATGTTTTGTAGAAATGGTACAATTCCATTAGAATTTCAACAATTCCTGTGGCTTCAGATAAAACACTTAAAACCCCCTTTTCTTGTGATTAGTATCTATCAATCACACAAAATTCCATTAATTTTTTTTCCTGAGGAGAAAAAGCAGACTTTGAACATGACATGAGCACATGCCAAAGGCTAAAAAGTCCTAAGCAAAAAAAAAAAAAAGGTCAAGTTTCAGTTGTAAAGTGCTCTGTGTGGGTAGGTGTGTGTGTGTTTGTATAATGCTGGGAATCCCATGTGTGAAACAGTAAACAGAGTAAAACCTCTAATCTTTTTGATTCTTAAATCCAAATCCACTCTGGGTTGTCTTTTACTCTGTGTTGCCTGTGAGAGAGCTAATCCATCAGTTAGATTTTTCACTCCTGCATGATGACCTACAGAGCCTCTGAGTTGAGAAAGACATAACCAAACCCCAACACGTGCAGATTAAAACCAGGCAAATGCAAATTTCTAAAATGGCTATTTTATGCAAAGAGAGTACATAAGAATGGATAGTCTGTTTGATTCTTTGCGTCTTGGAATGAAAGCAACTTTTCTGTCTGGATGACGTGCTTATTTTTGAGGTCTGCATGACCTCAAAACTACTGATGTCTGTTTTCATTATAAGCTTTAAAATCCCAGTCAGTTGATCCTGTCACTGGTTTATTCTCCATCCCATTTTTTTATCCCTATAATCAAAAGCTACAGTTGCCTTAGATCTTCCCAAATTGTGGGATGATTTAGGTGGGGAGGAGGGGAGAGGTTTGCTTTTTCCAGCAAGACCATTTGCACATGAACAAGAAGAAGGGAGGGCATCCAGCATGTGGCAACATCAGACTACATTGAACAGTGTAATTTGGACAGAGTGGATCTGTGTCAAGCAAGACTGCTCTCACAGATTTGCTGTGTCTTGCAGTTTTTCCAGAGCTACAGCTCCTCAACAAACTTTCTCTGGGCACCCCGGAAAGGAGTCCAGTACCTTTTATTTGTAACAGCTTCCAACTCAAAAATATTGAAGTCCCAGCTTTCCTCGTTTTCTAGGAGCTGTACAATACAGGGTGGAACATCACTGATGGTGTTTGGCACTGGAAGGTGAGTATGGCTCGGGTTCATATCTGTTGAAATGGAATTTGGGAATCAACACATTTCTGGGTTATTCCCTCTACACTACCACAGCCTCTCTTCAGAATTCCATTTAGAAAGCAGCTCTTTTTCAAGAAAAACAACTTTTTTCCTTATATGAAAAAGCCTGTAATTGCCTAAAATAGGTTTATTACAGAGCATTTGAGCATAAACCAAAAAGATCAGTGAACATTTCTTTGAGTGACAATTTTGTTTCTTGCTAACATTTTGAAATACATTATTTTAATTGTTTGAGCCTGTTTCAACACCAAAATCGAGGCAGCCTAGCACTTGTGCTGCAGTCATTTAGATGACCATTTCTAGAGACATACATCCCACTGCAAATTAGCCTGAAGCTGTATGTTTGCAGTATTAACAAAAGAAGTCACATGTGCAAGGGAAGTTTTAAAATGATGGCTTACTCTTAGAAAACACATACTCATTTCCTGACAGTCTTCTCAAGCCATCCTGAAAAAGAAAGCAAGTTTATCTTAGTTTTTTTTGCAACACTAGTTGCAAAAACACTATATGCATTTTAGGTACTATTCCTGGGTACTAAAAGCAACACTCTTACTGCAGCTCTATAGCATAATCATGGTTTTAGGGTCTTTCAAAACAAACATGAAAGGATCCCCTAAACACTGGCATGAGATCTCCAGAAAAGATATCAAATACAAAGTGTATCACCCACCTTGACTCTCTCACTGGCACCTCCATCATTCAAATGGGCCATTATAATTTATTTTTCCTTTTCTTTATATTATTTTGGTGGGGATTAGCTCAGTGTCTATTAAAAAATGAGTAAATCTATGACAAAATTAAGATAGTTTGTCTCTTGCTGTTGTTACAGGACCAGAATTAGGGCTTGATTAAAGCAACCTCACTGATACACTGGACTAACTATAGACCAATTTGCCCTCTAATCCCATATAAGCTTCTAGAGCTTCTAGAAAGTACCTTCTTCATTATCTTCTGGGAGATTGGATATAGTTTCTGGTGGCAAGTCTGTTCACTTGCATCTGAGGATGAATGCATGCAATGGACTGAAATGTGGCCATAGCTTACTACATCCTGCATACTGCTAGTAAAGAGGCCAAAATACTTAACTGAAATGGATGAATTACAAGTCCCCTTTTCCCATTGCTTGGGAAATTTTAGCACAGCAGAGCAGTGAACTGTGATGTAGGATACTGGTCCAGCAATTTTGTCTTTACTTAAATTTTACTCACATTCATCAGACCTCCAACAAGATCACTTGTGTGAGGGTCTTCATCTTTGGTGCCTAGCTGAGGGGAATAAAGTTCTGTTGTCCGCAGGATTTCCAGAACTCTGTCCAAGGCCTCTGCTACTGTGATCGGGCTGTTTTCCTGGGCAGCGTTAATTATGTTTATAACCTGAAATCAGATTAAGGAGGCAGGCAAATAAAAGTGAACAGCACTTTTTTCTTATTACAACATTTTTATTCTTGTCTTGATTATGCTAATTCTCATAAAATGCAATGTAATTCCCCACAATCCTTGAAGTACAACTCTGAAAATGTAAATTTGTGCTCAGTTTTCCTGGTATCTGTCTGCTATTTTTAACTGGCAAACTCCTGGGAAATGGAAGTAGAATGGTGTGAATTATCTGAAATAGTTGGCGGTGGTTGGACTAAAAACCAGCAATGTCCCAATACTTCAGCCTATCCAGGTCTGCTCTGAAACAAATTATTCAATCCCTGAAGGAAAACCCAAACAAACAAACTCCTGGATGTGACTCAGATTCACTGATATTATACCATTATAGTCTCCATGTAGAAGAGAAAGGCAGAGAGCAGAAAGTGCTGGACTGTGGGAGAAGAGGATGGCTCTTTGAAACCCACACTGTGCCTCAGCCACAATCTGGAAGTGCAGCAGTGACTGCTCCTGGCTCTGCCAAGAATGACAGGAAGAAAGTCCCAGTGCTCTCTTCTCCAGGAGCCAGAGGCTGCTGCACAGCCACTACAAGCCTCCCTGTGCATATGACTGAGGAAAAGGAAAGGAGCTAGTTGCTCTTACAGTCACAGTGGTGCTGGGAAGTAAGAGCTTGATGATAGCAAGAAAAGATAGGGAGACAGGAAAGAATGATTTGAAATTTATGTGTTACAACTGACTGTGCAGCTGATTTGTGACAACAGAATTGTGTAACACAGTGAAGGAGGCTGCAGAAAGTGGGGGAGAGAGAAGATGATGCAGGTGGTCCGCCTTCTGCATGGTATCTTATCAATAGTGAGAGCAAAGGTGAAATTGGTAGAACATCCTCCTACTCACACATGACCCAACAGAGCAGTGTCCCCTTCCTGCCAGAAGTCATGCATCTAGCAGGGGCACCCTCCTGCCCTCCTTAATATTCTTCCTTATGACTAGCATTTGGAATGCCATGATGAAATGTAGGAAGTGGTAACAAAAACAAATTACTTCTATTACTCTGTTAAATACAAAGTGCAGGAAGCCTCTGCTTGTCTGTCTAGAAACTGCATACTTCCCTATGAGCACAACTCGAAACTCTGGAGTTTGTGGAAAAGTCAGTGCCCGGGACTCACCTTTGTGATAGGAGCTTCTATTGTCATAGAATGAATCCGTGCCATTGAGGAGTACCGTCGGGTCTGTAAACTTGGAGCTGCCATTAAAGAGCCACAGAGTGTGAATCAGATGACAGCATTTGAAGAGTGCAAAAGGCCAGGGCATGGCACAATGAAATCCAGTCTTGTGTCCTATTTCTACACCTGCAAGTTCTTCATTGTCTGTCTCTTTGGCAGCCACCTCTCATTTTTGCTGTCAGATTTTCCATCCATCCTTAACTTGAGAATGGAATTGTACTTAACACTTCATGCCCTTTGACTGCAATGGCTGTCTACCAGACATGACTCCTCCTGTAAGTCTGTGTGTGTCCCTCTTGGTGGTACAGTTGCTCTAATGAAAACCATTCCTGCTCCCCATAAGCAGTGCTTCTCTCATTACACACAGGGACAGAAAGAAATCTCTGTCACCATTGTCCCACATCAGTAAGCAGTCACAAATGGGATTAGAAGTACTGCTCTCAAATAACCAGCAGCAGTAGGTTCTTTCATGTTAAACATCAATAAATCAAAATATGTGCTTAGGAATACAAGCTGCAGTCTTCTAAGAGAGGTGGCACCAATACATCATCACATACTCTTTCAGCAAGCTGCTTCTATCCCTTGGCACAGTCACTCCTCCTCCATGTGAAGGCATTCAGCACTGTCATGCATTGTATAACAATGCTGGTACTTATTTTGGGGCGCTGCTTTGCAAATCAGAAAGAAATTTTACAGCAGTTATAAAAAAATTGAGTAATCTTTTTTTTAACCAGCTGTGAATCTGTCTGGTCATTCTTTTGTTCTTTTATTGCCCAAGCCAAGTCTGTTCTTTATTTATTTATAAATATATATTAATGTATATTTATAGTATTGTACATACAGTTTGCTTTCTTACCATCACTACTTTGAGATGTTATTGACTTAATATCAACTGAATCTTTCCTTCTGTTCTTGCCCTTGTTAGAACTGGATTCTGTAAGTACAAAACAAAAGTTTTAAAAATGCATCAAGTAAAACCTCTACAAAATATCCATCTAAAATTTTGGAAATTTAATTAAGCGATCTTAACAATATCACAAAAGTGGGGGAAATATTGCAATTTCTGCACATCAGAACAAGAACAGTGTCCATCAATTTAAAGCAATTTATCTGGAGTTACCTGGAACAGTCATTTGCAAGGATGTCAAGATGCCTTATGGAACAGGAGACCTGCTTCACCTAACCTTAGCTTCCTAAATGCAGGCTGTCATCATCTAAGGTTATCAGAGATCCTGCTTCAGGAGAGATGTTTCAGGCAGGTGGGCTGAACCCCTTGTGCGAGTTCTTTTTGCTCTGCTCTGACCACTGAACAAGCCTGAGTTTAACTGCCTAAAACTTTAGCTAATTGAGAAGAGTCTCATCTTACTCTACACTTTTAAATCCAAAGCATAGTTCAGACCCAGACAGCTTTTGCTTTTATTTGCAATAAATATTTGTACCCTGTGTTTAAGGAAAATCCAACATGCTGAGAATAACTAAACAATCAATTTAGTTCTTCTGAATATTAGCCATGCAATAAACTTATTCTTGAAACTGCTCTTTGCTAAAGTCAGAAATTATCATGTCCAGTCAAATTCAAAAGCTGGATGAAATGACAGTAAGAAGTCTCAAAAAAAAAAAATTCTAGTAAAATTACATTTTTCTCCAAAACATTAAAATCTGTACTCTCCCTTATGATTAAAAACAGCAACCATACATCTATTCACCACTTTCCAAGAGTCTTTACAGTACCTATTCCCAAGGTATCTAAAATGCCACTCAAAGATCAGAGACCCTAGCAGGCTTTCAAAAGCTTGGGTAAAAGCATCTGATGAGTCAGAAATATTATGACTTTGATACTCTTAACATAAAGACGAATTTTCATTATAATGTCACAAGACAGGATGTATGCAGCATCTCTTTAGAAAAATAAAATGTTAACATACTTCTCCATAATTCTCCAGAATTAAAAGTTCATCCTTCCTAAAATTACTGAAATAGTTTCTGTCTTAATTCTCTTTTTCTACCACAGACTTATAAGACAGTTTGGGTCTTCTTCGTTGTAATCTGAACTGGAGAAATTGAAAGCATTTTCCTCTGTTGACACCAAAGAGCAGGGCATAGCTAATGCATGTTAAATAGTTTATTTATTTGATAGCACTCCTCTTACAAACTGCATTCTTGCACTAACATTTGGATGAGTTTATCATAAGGCACTTGAGTGGGAGCAAGCATTTACACATAAACACAGCTGTGAGTGGCTATAGCTGACAAAACAAATCTCCCTGTGTTAAATACCAACTAGCAAGTCAGATACTTTGCTAGTGCCACCCAAACAGTCACAGGTGCATAAAAGCTACTCTGCCATATTATGGTTTCATCTGTAAATATTTAAATGCCTACGTAAAAATTTTTTCTTCACCTGGTGAGCAGAAAATCTTATCATCCAGGTTGTTTCAAACATCACACCACTGCAAATAGAATGATACACACGGATTACTCTTCTGTTCTCATCACTTATTGGTATATGCCTATGGCTCTGAAAAGTTATTCTTGGAGCACAGCCATGGGCTGCAGGGAAGGATAACCTACATCACATGCTCTGAGACTGCCTACTTTCACTGCACTGTAGTCATCAATGTGGTGTCATAGCATGGGGCTTCCCTGTCTTGCTGAAATCTGTCACAATAATGAGCAAACCTAAAACATGAGTAAACGAATATAAATGTGTTAGTTAGTAACAAGTGTCCTGCTTAATTTATGGTCTTCCTCACCTTCTTGTTTGCAGGAAAGAAACAGTGAAAAGAAAGTCTGCTTTTCTTACAGGGATACAGGAGCAAATGGATTAACATACTGTGGATCAGGTCTGGTGGCAGCAATGGGAATGAGGACAGCCAATTTCCTATTGTCTTCCCCCTGCCCAGTTACTTGGCATCACAAAGCCCTCAGATGTTTGTATGTATTAGGCTCCTTGAAAGAGCAGGGGATGTCAAGCAGTCATGTCCCATGCTCTTAGGATGCTATATCCTCCTCCTGTGTGAAAACAAGAAGCTGCCTGAAGTTACACAGCAATGTTGTATGACCTTTCATAGCAGGAAAGGTTTCAGGTGCCAGAAAGTAACAAGGCATGAGAACTTTTTCACTCATAATTGTAAGCCATCAGTCTAGCTGAGACTGCTTAAAATTTGCCTTAAGTACATCCTTCTTTGGGGAAAAGTGGTATTCCAAAAACTACATAGTACTGGAGGAAGGGATTATTCCCTTATGCTCTATGCTTCCAGTTAAAAGCTCTCTGCAAAACTCAGGGAGGGCTGTAGTGTGCTGTCTGTGAGTAAGCAAACCTTCCTGAGACACAAGACAAGGGTTGCAGACATGCTGCAGCAGCTCAGTGCTGACTGGAACTGCGTTGCTCAGGCCTGGACATCTCAGAGACAACTGTCTTAGCCTGTGCTGGGGCCAAACCAGTGGCCTGCTGGCAGGTCCTAAACTTGGACACACTGTGGCACGTGTGCTGGCACAAATCAACACATTCCACATTTCAAATACAAAGAGGTGCCAAGGCACACTGGCCACAGGATCAAGCACAGTGCTTTAATACAACAGAGCAATGCATCTGAACTTCAAATGCACAGCAAGAGGTCTGCACAGGAGACTCAATTATTGAAGACTACAAGTCCAATTCATGGTGTGGTATCAGATGGCATGTATCCTTGGCCATCAGCTCTGACCACTGACTGGACAGGGGGAAGAGACAACAATTCCTACTAGCAGAGAACCCCCACACAACCTCCAGCACAGTGGAATGTAGAGGTAAATGGTAATATTCTAACCTGACTGGGAATTGTCTCCTGTGTACTTATCCTCACGGTGACTCTTGTAGAGCTGGAGATAAGAGTAAAATATATATGTAAGAGAAAATAATACAAAAAAAATTAAACAGGCTGCATTCAACACTGTCCATATCCAGCATTTTCCACTCAGCTATTTATAAAAAAATTGTTTGGCAAAGACTCTTCTTCAGGTGTAATTAGATGTAGAGAAATAATAGGAAAGCAAACAGATATTCCATGCAGAAAACCACAGATACAAGTGCTTTTATGTACTGAATTCCTGTTTAATGCCTGTATTTACAAGAGAACTCATTTAGGTAGCGTTTTAAGTGCAAATTGCATATGAACCTGAAAGAATAAATCCTATAAAATTATTTTTTGTGCTTTAAAAATAATTTTCTTAGAACTGTTGAAGCTAATTTTGAATGCATCCTTTTATGGATAACTGATAAACTGGATTTCAAAAAACTCAGTTATAAAAACTACTGTCCAGGAAATAAGGGGTAGAGGTATGTGTTGTTCATCAGACCTTTATTTCCAAGTAGTTTTTAATCATTCTCATGAATGAAAAATTAAATATGAAATCTTAATTCTTTGTTCTTCTGAAACATTTTCAGGTAGCTCCCACAGTAGGTATTTCAAGCTTTCTCAGAATTTAGATAGGATATTTCCTTATATTAAAATGTACAGCTATTGCTTGGTTTGCAATAACACAGATTAAATGTTCCTCTGCTTTTTCATTCTTCTCAAAGAATAAGAAATTCTCATTTTTCATTCTTCTGTCCAGTTCATGACAGTTTAATACCTGCTAATCACCTCACCCCTTTCCTTTGTTATGTGATTAGAAGAAAGTGTTTTGCTGTTGATAGGAAAACTGACCAGAAATGGCATTTCCTCAAGTTATTTCTTGAAAATTGGTTTGTGATGTATTTAAGTATAGATAACGGAGTCACGGAGAAAGACTAGAAATAATGCTTACCAGGAATAATGCTTACTTTTTTTTTGTAGTCACTAGAGAAGATACACATACCCTCTTACTTCACATGTATAATTGTCAGTGCTTGACACTGTAGTTACAAATTATTCAGTACATGTAATATTTAGGAGTCCATTACTGTCATATGGTGATTGGTTCCTCTGACCAAATCCATCACCTGCCTGTAGCAAAGCACTAGATTGCATGGAAGCATGAAATCCATGGCTGCCACCTGTCAATTAAAAGGAGAGTATGACAAGGTTGCACTTGTGTGCTCTTACTGTCTGTATCAGTTTGTGACTGTGCATGCTGCAGGGTCCTCATGGGGATTATTCAGGAACGAAAGGAAAGGAATTATACTAATTCCCTTTTCTGTCACTCTGTCATTCTTGCACACCTTTCGTTTTTTCCTTTCTGCTGTGGCAGGGAGAGACATAGGGTGAAAGGAGAAGAGAAGAAAATGGAAAGGAATAAAAACCCACAAAATTCAGGCATGGTTTTTTGTAATTAATTAAAACAAAACAAGAAAGGGAAACCCTTTGTTCATGCTCCATATAAATCTTGTTCAGGAGAGTGTAAGAACTGACTCTTTATCCAAAAAAATTTTAAAAGCTTGAACACTTCTCTTGTAACCATGTAGAAACTCTCGGAGAAATAATCTCATCCAAACAGAGTAAGGTTAAGGAAATCTCATCAAATTTGGTACACTGACACAAGGCATCTGAACTGCTTGTTCTGCCCTCATCCTGGAGCTTCTCTCAAAGCTCTCTGTCTACTGCACAACTGGCGGAAACATAGGCACAGTCCTCCAAGTGCTTTACTAAAAAAATAAACCACATTTCTGTTCTGAATACTTCTCTTCCCCTTCTGCAGGCACGTCCTGAAAGAACCATGTAAGGTAAGTTATGAGGGCAGTTACACAGTTAATCTTGGGTCAATATGTTCTTGAAAGAAACAACACCCTCTCTTGTAAATTTATGAATGTGAAAACACTAGACTCTACCCTACCAGGTCTCAAATTGACAATGGCAGCATTAATAATTACCTAGGCTCAGCACATGGGAATAATCACATGAAAGTCAATCCCCATTCATAAATCTTCACTGTAAGAATGCTTAATGCTCTTTTAGATATTTTTTTTTCCATGCATAAATTTAACATGCTAGGTTTTTCTATGTGATAAATCTGGCACGGAAATACAAGAAGGTTCCAGTAGTCTCTGATATCCCTTACAGAGGATGTTGGTACTGGAAAAAAATACATGTTTTTTGTGGTGAAGCAGTATGCAATGATGTAAAGATGTTTTTAAGTCAACATATACTGTCTGAATGCTGAGATCAAGCTGTTTAGAATTATATTGATTAAATGAAGCATCAGACATTTGACATTATGAAATTTGAATTATGACGGCTTTTACTGGTCTGTAACTTAAGTAAATATTTAATTTGATTTCCTTTTTTCCTTCCACAAAGATTTATATGTAGCTTGAAAAGGAACCTATTTTTTTTAGTCGAAGGAAAGGTTCTACTGCTGCAAGTATTAAGGTATGGATATTAGGAAAACTGCAATGTCCAGGATCTCCTACAGGCATGAGCTATTTCTGTGACAGAAGTGAAACAGATAAATTACATAGTTCTATCAAATACACCTTGTTTTTTCCCCAAGGGACCTAAAATCTCCACAGACCATACTTTCTGTTAGGCTGCAGTCTTTAACCTTTGTGGCAGACTTCTGTCTCTGTCTCTGTCTCTGTCTCTGTCTCTGTCTCTGTCTCTGTCTCTATCTGTATCTGTATCTGTATTTGTATCTGTATCTGTATCTGTATCTGTATCTGTATCTGTATCTGTATCTGTATCTGTATCTGTATCTGTATCTGTATCTGGACCTGTATGTGTACCTGTATCTGTGGAGAACCTTTGGAAAGCCGTATTCCCTGGGATCACCAAATGTGTAATCTTCCCAGGCCTACAGTGCTTAATTTACCAGTAGCTTCTTATGAACCAGTATTAAAAAGACAGGAATGGGTTATACATTCCAGCAGTACAGGAAAATATGAATGTTTTCTTGGACACAAGTCCTTGTTTCTTAATTTCCCTTTTTCTCTCTAACAAGGAGAGGTTTATGGGGCATGTGAAGTTCAAGGGCAGCCTGGCAGCCTGGGCTGCAGCAATCATGAAATGGAGGAGTGAGTACAAGATCCTCAGGGCATTGATGAGGTCACAGTAAACTCAATACCATTGATCTCAGGAGAGCAGACTTGGGCCTCTTCAGGAACCTGCTTGGTAGTGCTATTGAGTAAAGCCCTGGAGGGAAGATGGGCCCAAGAAACCTGGTTAGTATTCAAGATCACCTCTTCCAAGCTCAGGAATGATGCTTCACAACAAAGAGAAATCATAAAAATGCCAAAAGGCCTGTGTAGCAGAAATGCCAGGAGGCCTGTGTGGATGAACAAAGAACCTGGTGACAGACTCAAACAAAACAAAGACTACAGAGAGTGGAAACAGTTACTGGTTACCTGGGAATAATACAGAGAATGTCTGAAGAGCAGGAATCATGATAGGAAAGCTAAAGCCTGATAGAATTAAATCTGGCCAGGGACATTAAGGACAAGAAAAGTTTCTATAGGTACCTGGGTGAATTAAAGGAAGATTAGAGAAAATGTGGTCCCTCTCTGGAAGGAAACAGGAGATGTGGTTACCTGGGACACATAGGGGGCTGAAGTACTCTCTGACTCTTTTGCCTTGGTCTTCACTGGCAAGTGTTCCAACTACATGCACTTCCCTAGTCACAGGACGTAAAGGCAGGGACTGGGAAAATGAAAACCACCCTCTGTAGAAGATCAGGTTTGGGAACATCCAAGGAACTTGAAGGTGCACAAGATTACAGGACCTGATCAGCATTTGTGAGTCCTGAAGGAGTGGTGGAGGAAGTGGCTAAACTGCTATCTATCAGATTTGAGTAGTCATAGCAGTCCAGTGAAGTTTCCAGTGACTGGAAATGGGGACATTTATTTAATGGTAAGTTCTAAAGATTAGAAAAGAAAAAGGCAAACCCAGGGAATGACAGGCCAGTCTCATCTCTGTGTCCTGCAATCCATGGAGCAGATTCTGGAAACTATGCTAAGGCATATGGAAAATAAGAAGATAATTGCTGACAACAAGCTCCACTTTACTAAGGGCAAATCATGCCTGACATATTTGGGAATGTAATCTAACTGGATCTCTGCAAAGCATTTGATGCTTCCATGCACACCCTTGACTCTACAGTGGAGAGACCTGGATTTGGCAGTGGATACGGAATTGCCTGAGCGCTCCTGCTCAAAGAGTTGTGGCCAATGGCCAGGAGTCTGGGTGGAGAGCAGTGACGAGCGCTGCTCCTCGGGGGTCTGCACGAGGGCCAGGACTATGTAACATCTTTGTCAGGGACACAGACAGTGGGACCAGGTGCACCATCAGCAGTTGGCTGATGGCACCAAGCTTTGTGGTGTCACAACTGCTGAGGGGCCACAGCACGCTGGAGGGGCCTCCAGCATAAGACATGAACCTGCTGGAGCAGATTCAGAGAAGGGCCACAGAACTGACCAGAGAGCTGTAGTACCTCTCTTATGTGAAAAGGCTGAGAGAGTTGGGGTTGTTCAGTTTGCAGAAGAGAAGACTGGGAAGTCTTTTAGCACCTTCCAAATACTAAAGGGGCCTACAAGAAAATAAAACAAAATTTTACAAGGGTGTATAGTGATAGGACAAGAGGCAATGGTTTCAAACTGAAAGAGAGTAGGTTTCAACCAGCTATCAGCAAGAAATTCTTTACTGTGAGGGTGGTGAGACACTGGAACAGGTTCCCCAGAGGAGTTGTGGATGCTTGGTCCCTGGAAATTCAAGGCCAGGTTGGGTGGGGCTTTGAACAACCTGGTCTAGAAGATCCAGCCTGTGACAAGGGGGCTGGAACTAGGTTATCTTTAAGGTGCCTTTCCAGTCAAATCAATATGTGATTGTATGATTCTTACTGGTTTAAGCAGTCCAATCTACAGGACAAAGAAGGACAAAAAAAATTTACTTTTTTCTTATATTCCTACTACTATTTTTTACATATAGGTACAAGTTTGTAATACTTATTATCTTGCATTAAGAATATAATATATAAACCTCCACACCTCCTTGTACCAGTCTTTCAGCTGTGTGTATAATATAGAAAAAGCCATTACATTATGTCTTACTTTCAAATCAACATCAAAGTATCTATAAATGAAACAACAGTTATGAAGTTTAAACAATGAATTAAAAATACATGAAACTTTATCACTGCTTTTATAGAACTCTATTACATTCTAGCCTGAGCATTTTAAAACATCCTGCAACTGTAAATGGTATTTTGCTGCTAATACTAAAATACATGTTTAAATTTAAAGATGAAGTTGGTTTAAAATTCTGAGTCTTATTTTTCAATGATAGACATGCAAAGTTCTTCCAAGAATTATGCAGAGTTCTTGATTTGTTACTACCTACCTCCACAAAAACTTGTGCAAGGATGGTTTCAACAGTCAAATGCTACCCCTCGTAAATTATTTTAGAAGTAGTGGTTTTCCAGTAATGTGTTAATATTCAGTATTGTTCTACTGAAGAAGGAGCAACTAGACATACTAGTGACTTTCTAAATACTTTTCCTGTCTAAATGTCTTTACCCACATCACAGATAAAACCACATAAAATTCTAAATAAAACAAGATACATAAGCCCTCTCCTAAATGACATGGAAACATATCCTCTTTACAGAGCACATACTTGGTCTAAAATGTTTCCAGCTGCTTTCTGTCTCACCCCTGGAGGCAACATGCCAAAGAGAGGCTTCACTCTTTTGCTCACAAAAGTCCGAACTTCTTTACTCAGCATGGTACTTACTAGAGTATTTCTGGGGCAAAGTATGTGATATGATCATTTGCCTCAGACACCATCAGAGGGAGGAAGCCAGGAGAAGATGACAGCAAACAGCTCCTCACACCACCAGGTTTGTTGCAGGAGCAGCTGGTGTGGATTTGTGTCTGGACTGCAGAGACCCAGCTCTGCCATGCTGCTGGTTTACTGGGGTCATGGCTTGAGTTGCACCCTTCCAGCACCTGTTCTGGCAGGTGTGTGAAGTGTCAGGGTCGGCATGAGGGCTACACTTCATCTAAGTACCACACATTGTCAAACCTTGGGGCCACTGAGCACGGGCCATTAGTTGGTGTAAGTACACCGGATCAGACTGGCAAGAACAGCCCTACAAAACAGGCCCTGAACTCCCTTTGAACTGTGATCTGTATTGCTCCACAGTAGTGTGGACTCAACTGTCATATCCATGATCCAGAAAACGAAAGGTGGTCTTCCTCAGGAGTGCTACAGAGACTAATGCATGCAAATGTTGAAATTTCCTTGCTTGCTCCAACAATCAGTGAGAATCTCATTGACAATATAGATCACATCTTCTTGGAATAATTTATAAGCCAAAAAATATCAGTTCATTAAAAGCTATGAAAATTATCACATGAAAGAAATACATTACCTGTTTGTTGTTTTCATTGGTACAATGCAGTCTTTTGAGGGACACAAAGTGTCTTATTTTCCTAGCAACAGAAATTATCTTTTGTTACCACATCACATTGTAAAGACGGAAGTGAAGTGATACATTGCTATTTTCTAACGGAGAGATCTCCTTGCCCTTAGGAAAACAGATACCAAGCCCAACACCAGCAAGACAACTGGGTGACAAGTACTCCTTCAGTGTGACATTGACATTTTTGTTGCAGGACACCTGATCCTTCTGTTGGTCCAGGAATTCTCCTGCACATGTGGGAGCAGAATTTGGCAATGTGTCTGTTCTAAATTGCGAAGGTGGGAATATGTACAAGCACATGCACAAACAAGGGTATTGCCCAGTTGCTAAATACACAGAGGCTCATGTCAAACTTGCAGATGCAGAAAGCAGAGAGAAGGCCCTAAAACCCAGAAAGCAATTATGTTCTGGACAAGTTAGTTACCCTCCTTGACCGACCACAGGTGTTATCTTCACATGCTGCTGGATACTGTCTCCTGATTTTCTTCTTGCATAGTAAACTCCTTGCCATTCCTAAAGAAACACACAAAACAGAGACAGCGTCTAAGCATACATAGCTTGCATAAAAATATTTGTTTATTACTGCATAGTCCTTATTTTTATTTCATGGTTGTATTTTTTAAAATTGTATAAAATTAATGTACTCTTAAGTATAACACAGAGAGAGAGAGTGAGCTGCACCTATTTACCCAATGGAGACCAGCACCTTTAACTAACATAAGGACAATATCATTATGTTCCTCTTGGGAGAAGGTATTTATTACAAGGAACTTCACAATTTTTACAAGGAACTTTAGGTATCAACTGCTTAAAGAGGTGACAAACATTCTTGCTAGGTGCCACCATAAGGAGCAGTGGCTGCAACACAGCCAGAGGATATCCCTTGGCACCAGTAGAAATAAGCCCAAGCACCATTCGGCTTTGAAGTTGTCAGTAGTCACACGATATATATGCTAAACTTTGGAAATCCTTGATCTAAAGATGTCCTTCAACTAACCTCAAAGAGGAAATATCTTAAGGAGGGAACTACCTGGCAGCAGGGTAGGATGAAGTTGGAAAATGGGTAGAAGGTACCTTTGAGCAGACAGTGCTGGCTGCTGGGCAGCCCACACAAATGAGGAGGAGCACAGCAGGAGTGGCCTGTAGGTATTGCTAATGAACCAAGGTGAACCTGCAAGTAACTCCAGACAGTGACTCACAAAGCTCAGATCATTGCTGGACATGACTCAAAGGTTCAACAACTCCCCAAAGGTCTTGAAGCAGAACATGAGACATGGAAGAGCGACAGGTATTTCTGCAGCCCAGGGGAGATGGGATATGACACTATTGCATGTATTAGGGGAACATATTGCCAAGCCCATCACCACAAGGACAGGAGTTCACAGTGCACTGCAGATATTCTAAGTACAATTATTAGGAAAGCAATTGGCACCTCACTGGGTGCCAATACATTTTGGTGCTTTAAGTATGCAGTCAGTGAAGACTCTGCTGTTTGACAGAAGTTACACATTTTGGTTGGATGATTCAGCCACCTGAGAGACTGAGGGACATTCCATCTAACAAAAGGCTCCATGGGCTCTAAGCAAACCAGGAACACAGAAAGCATTCTGATACTGATCTTAAGCCAGCAAATCAGCAGTTCAGTCAGATCCTAAAAGCATAGCTAATGAAAGCTGTAGTCATTTGTCTGTGGCATGGGCTGTTATGCTTAGACATCTGAGAAACAGAAGTCTGGTCTTATTATGTGTACTCATGAAGAGCACATCTTGTGTTCTTAAACCTACAGCAATAAAAACCAAATCAGAATAGAACTCTATAGCAATTTCAAATGAGTTTATTTTATTTGCTTACCTTTCCTTTTTTAATAAATGTGTTTATGTTGTCCAAAAGATCTGCAGAGTTTTTATCACTTCTAGGTAGTTCAGTAAGCTCCTTGCCAATAAGTTCTCCCTTGCAGTACCCCATCATCCGTTCAAAGGCTGGATTAACATACTGCCAAAAAAAAGGTACATTAGTACAATCTAAAAAAAAACACAACTTATTTAAAGTTATGTATAAGTATCAAAGTTTGACAAGTTATATGCTAAAGCCACAACCACACATCCATACAATTCAGTGTTTCTCATATAAAAATACTATGTAATGGTGAAACATTTTATTCAAGCAAGAGGCTGAACAGAGATGGCAATATGTAATCTATCAGAAGGCACAGAAAGAGAACTAATGCAGGTTTTACCAGAAACAACATTACTGAAAACTATCATCTCAATAAGGTTACAGAAGGAAAAGTCTTAAAAATTTAGCAGGCATCAGTGTGCAGCAACCAGAAATTAAGCAGTGAATTGCACAAGACTTTCTAATGAGCAACAAAACTAAAACACTGATATAGAACAGGAACTACCAAGCCAAGATCTCTTTGGGGTTCC
The DNA here is from genome assembly GCF_050655825.1 of Lonchura striata. Classification (NCBI taxonomy): domain Eukaryota; kingdom Metazoa; phylum Chordata; class Aves; order Passeriformes; family Estrildidae; genus Lonchura; species Lonchura striata. The sequence continues at coordinate 74,437,207 of NC_140740.1, read as the reverse complement.
TCTTTTCAAATCCTGTTAAATAGTTAACATTTCCCCCCCCTACCTGAATGACATGATCTTCACTGGTTATTTCTACAGCTTCCTGACAATGGTCTAATGCCGTAAACACTGCATTACAAGCCCTGAAAGTAGCAAATGATTAGCACATCAGTTTTATTGTTAGAACATTTTGTTCACTATAAATACATGATTAAATTGTGCTTATTGATAGATGAACCACAAAGTAGCACTTGTTTTGACTAGACCATGTCACTATCTTTATTATGACTTCTTCAGAACATCCAGCCTCAGACACGCCTATTGTTAATGTGCTTTTACTGCAGATTACATTGTAAAAGTGCTCATAGGTTCTGCAGCACATTAAGAGTATACTTGCATCTACACACATGCTCCGAACAGCAGGAACTAACAATTAGCAATAAAAATAACATATTACTATTACATCAGAAAGTTTTGTGACCATTAAAGATTGGAAACACAAAAATCACAACAGCAGATACATGCAAAGTTTTTGGTACAGCAAATAGATTAGCACTATCAAAGAAACTGTAATACAACACAGTTAAAGGAAACAATTCAAGCCACCTCAAAGTTCTAGTCCAAAAAATACCAATTGTTCTTCTTCCAAGTAATAATGCAGTGACTTAATTTCCATACATCCTCATATTTCAGGACCCAGATGATCTTTGTTACCCATTTTTTTTCAGGTCCATCTTTGAACTAATGCAGGAAAACAAAAGCCTCACCTTTTTGCTACAGAATTCAAATTGCTTAAATTATGATTTACATAGGATGGCATTAACATTAATATAGGCTTCTATTACTAGGGGAAAATGTATATCTCATAGAATCATAGGAAGATTTGGGTTGGAAGGGGCATGAAGATCATGTAGTTCCAAGATGCTACCATGGCCCGAAAGAGTGAGTACTAGAAGAAGCAGCTCAGTCATACGTGCTTTGATAGACATCATACCTCATCTTTGATTTGGTCTAAAGACAAACTAATTATCTTTTATATAACTCTCATTTCTGGGAGGTAAAATGCACCATACATAAACATTCTTGTACAGACTTATTACCTAAAAGGAACATCTTGCTTCCAGGCTGCCTGATAGGGTTTGAATTAGTACCACTGACTAGAGAATTAAGAAATACAGGACATTACTACTTCTGCTTATTGTGCAAATAACTCTAAACAAAATGGGATACACTAAGAGACATACACAGGAACATAGATATGCGGCCATGTGGATGAAGATTTGTAGGACAAAGTATTTTATACAGAGGATGACAGAAGTGTTTCTGCTCATATAATAAAAGGAGCTTGGGGTGTAATTTCATATGTGATTTTCTAGCAATTCAAGCTGTTTCCCAAGTGTGATTTTGTGCTGTGTGAAGGAACTAATTTGTCTCAGTGATAGATGCTTGTCTGGTACATCAGCTGCTAACAAACATAATTACATAGACTTTCTGTAAGAAAACACACAGATATGTCTGCACTATTCAAGCCTTCATATTTTCATTTGATCTGGCAAACAAGCCAGCAAAATTACAAGTTTAAATGGCCCATATCCCCTTTAATTAGCACACAGATGTCCAACCAAGTTTCAAATCAGAACCAGCTATGTGGAAAAGCAGAGTCTGTGCCAGGAATGGAAAGCCACTTCTGACCACTGACATGACCTCATCTACTGCTCTCTGGGGCTGGTGCTACTTTTTCATCACATTTTTTTGTGTCTGAACATGTGACATGTCCTGAGATTAATTCTATCAACTAACTTTCTTCATTCTCTTCCTTTGCACTTCTATAAAACTGTATAGAAGACCTGCAGATCATCCACTAGGAACATGGGCATGCACTCTTTTCCCCACTCAATTAAACCACACAAATGAAAAAAAAGTACACCCGAATGTTATAATCAGTATCTGCTCTGATTAGTTTTTAATGGCATCTGCCTAATAAGACAGAGGTAAGGGGAAGACATTCCTGCTGAGTTTTAGAAAACAACTATTAAAATTGTGTAAACAAAAATCCAATTTTTTTCCCTTGAATTTTACTGTCATTACAGTTTGCATGCATGAATATGCAATCACTCAAAATGTAAAGTCACTTTGGTATCAGTTTGCAATGAAATCTTAGAATAAATCAACTTCTGAAACAGAGACACTGAAATCTGTGGAAAAGTGATAGTATTTTCTGTAGATGGAACTGGTATTAATTTATGCCACAGAGAGAACAGCCCCTTCTCTGCATTTCTTTCCTATAGTTTCATATGGTTGCATTGCAAAAATATCTACATGCATGCAAATGCACCTGCATTAAATACAGAATTAGTCACATTAAAGAAAAAGTGCATGTGGGAATGAACATCATTTAACTTCTCACTAACATATGTGAGAACATATGTGCTCCTAGCCTGCCAAGTCTTGGCCAAGCAAGAAAATAAAAACTCAGAGCTGAATCAAGATTGCATTCAGTTCAAGCCTCTGAATATGAAAGCTCAGACACGTGAGATCAAGAATGACTTTGTAATGTTTTACCATCACGTAAATTTGCAGCCCACACCTACACTGACTAAGATGTCTCAGGGTACCAGTTGTTAAAGCATTGAGTTTGTCCTTCACAAAAACATAGAAGGAGAAAATAGAAAGTGTAGTATATTAGTTGACACACAGATGCAAGGCACATATATGCGTAGCTGGGAAGAAGCAGAAAGTAACATAATACTATTATTTAGACCAAGAGATTGATGTTTGCAGTTTCTCACACCTCTACATACCGTAATTTGAACTGAGATCGCACTTCCCCATGTTCTATTTGAACCAGTTCATTGTAACAAGCTGTTACGCTGCTGTTCTCCATGAATTGCTGGAAGACAAATCAAGAGTGCATGAAATAAGCTGGAATAGTTTTAAACTGTTTTTTCTGTTTCTGCATCTAAAACTTTAACTTTTTAAACAGAGCTGGCATGAGGCCAGCAAAGTCCCACAGGGGTGATAAAGCACCTCTGCTGTGAGACAGGCCAAGAGAGCTGGGACTTTTCAGCCTGAAAAGGAGAATGCTGAAGTGGAGAACGTATCAAGGCATATGAATATCTGAAGGGAGACTGTAAGAAGACAGAGCCAGCTTCTTTCCTTAGTGCCCAGTGACAGAACCAGAGGCAATGGGCACAAACAGAAGCAAAGGAGTTTCAGTGAGCCTGAACATCAGGCAACACTTTTTTTTTTTTTACTGTGAGGGTGAGCTGGGCACAGGCTACCCAGAGAAGCTGCAGAATGTCCATCATTGGATCATTTGCAGATTTCCATACTGGAGATTCTGCAAAAAAAAAAGCTGTGTGGCGTGGTCCTAAACTTGCTTTAGTGGGGAAGTAAACTTGAGCAGGGAGGTTGGCAAGATGATCTCTAGAGGTCCCTTCCAACCTCAACTATATTTTCTTTTCTGATAGAAATAAGCTTTTGTTGTACCTTTTGTGATGTGAATAGTAATCTTTTCCTCAGGAATGAGTTTCTATTTTTTAGGACAACACAAATATCTAAATACAAAGCAAGTACAAAAACATGCTAAATACTTTACTGGATTTTCCAGTTTGGTTTTAGCAACCCACCAGATACTCTAAAAAAACCCCATACACAGTCTCAAACAAAACTATTATTGCCTAGACGTTTTATTTTGAACATCTATCCTTAATTCAGAATGGAAATGGAAAACCTAAGAGACATAAAACACACATGCTAGGAAAAAAAAAAGAAATAAAAATATAGTTGGCATTTTTTTCCAAGCAAATATTGCAGCTAAAGCTCCAAAAATGAAGTAACTTTGCTTCACAAGTAATCTCACTGAGCTGTCACTGAGAATTCAGAGGTGCACAGAAGTATATAAAGTAAGAAGCATCTGACCACAGTGAAAAAACTTTTACTCCGGACAGGAGAGAATGTTCCCTATCTGTTAGGTCTAAAAGATCTTGTGCTTGGTCCTGCTGAAATTAGAAATGTTATGTTGCTACAAAAGAAGTAGATTCTCTGACTTCAGTTAAAGTTTATTGATCAATCACATGCACTGACTTTAGTTATCATAGCAAATGCCCTGTGTTGTCACTAGTTCTCACAGCACAGCTGCATGCACAGCCCAGAGGAGCATGCAAGCCTCTGAGAATAGCTTTCAAGAAATCTGTCCTTCTGTCCTGTATGAAAAACTGTGTTTTGGAGACCAGTGGCTTAATTCCAAGTTGTGAGGAAAACATAACAACTGTTGGCATCGGTCTGTTCCACTCCTTAATTTTGATGTCTTAAAATATTTCTGTGACTTTCACTCCACATGCTACAGAATGCATGGGAAAACAATAGGTACAACATAAAGTTCGCAGAAGCAAAGGTGCAAATAATGTTGTGTTTTTGCATATCAAACTGCCTGCTGACAAACTTCTCTTTTACAGCAATGTAGACTTAGATTTTCAGTTTTTGGGTGCTCTTTTAAATATTCAGATAAATTTAAGCTAAATTTAAAACAATAAGAACAACTCTCAATAATTAAAATTTATCCATGATGGCAACCTATTTTATTAAATATAATTACTAGAATATACTGAGGCTCTTTATAAACTGAATTTTATAGTAGTGTGTTTTACTGAAAAAAAATTAAGTGCTGCTGTTCACTGACAAAACTCTTGGCACAAATCTTTTACTAAGAATCATGAACTGCAGCTTATCAAAGTGCTAGCCATTCTCTTAACTGTTGTGTAGTCTTCTGCAGATGCACAGAATCACTTTATCTAAGTTCATAGTGCTGATGCTGGTCATTTGCTGGCTGACTCAAAACTGAGAAATCAACTGGGACATGAAAATAGCAGGAAACATTTCTAATCTGTGCCTCTAATGTGACACAAAAATAAGAAGATCTCTGAACTCACAGATATTAGAAGGCAGACAAAACACTTTCTTTTAAGAAACTTCTGTATTTATGCAGTGTGTTTTGATTTAAGTAACACATTCTCTTAAATTATTTCTTACTTCATTATAATAGGATTCTGCTGTTGTTCTATACAGAACTTAGTACAAGCCACAAGAGTTATAAGCTAGCAGGAATGCATCCCTCTTTTTGCTTAGCAATAAGAATTTGTTTTAATATTAAAGACTTCTTTTATTCCAATCTAGTAAGTTTTAATAGTATCTGGTCAATGAGAATCAACATTTGTTTAGGAAAATAAGTTCAAAATACAAGACAAGGTTGTAATTCAGTAACTGCAAACATTAAGATCTCCTGTTTGCTAATTTAATTCATAGCTAAAAATCAGTCAGGAAGCTAAATTGCTTATTCAAATTAGCCCATCCTAAGTAGGCCACCACTATTAGATTTATGATGTTGAGGGGAAAAAAAAAATCAGCATAATTAATGTACTGGATTAGCAACAGCATTAATACACAAATGCAAAAGCTGTTAATGATACAGAGGAAAAATCAGATGTAATAAAATAGACTTAAGAAGAAGGAAGAAAAACCAGAAATAAGTCAGCAAAAAGAAAAAATTATGATTTACACAAGTTGCAATCTTCCAAAAATAAATGTCATTTTTGCTGCTGAGAAAGAGATTCCCTGCAAATACCACCTCTCTGTTTGAACAGGGGTATTTTTAAATCTTTTGTGGTAATGGATTTAGTCCCTACTGACCCCCATCCAAGCAAAAATAATTCCTATGTCCGCCCCACAGCAAAAAAGAAACTTTGACATCAGATTTATTTTAAAGTCTTGAAAACAATTCCAATAGGAAATTATTACATTATTCAAGCTCTCTGATAAATGTGGGACAGCAAGAGAGAGTTGTTAGCGCAGGTGTCAGGTGCAAAAAGATTTTTCTTTCCAAGGCAGAGTACCACTGAGCCACATCTCACAGCCACAGAGTCTCCTCTGACTTCACTCAGTACTACACCTACAGTTTTAATCTAGTTTACAAAACACATTGCCCTGCATTGGGTTCAAATGAAACATTAGACCTGAGAAGTAATAAACTTCTCTTTGAAAAATATTTAAGCTAGAGAGAGAGAGAGAGGGAGGGAGGGAGAGAGAGAAGCTACACTAATAAAACACTGGAATTCTTGGGCTGACCTTTCTCTTAGACTCACATTTCCAATTTTCAGAGCATCTAAGTGCTTTAGAAATGCTTTGGCTCCACAATACTTTTGCAGTACAGGCAAGATTTTATACCTCTATTTTTGTGATATCAACTGAAAATGGTAATTCTGGTTCATGTTCTGCTGTATAAACAAACTTCAGCTGAATGTGAGTTGGCTCAGACCCTGGGCTCAGTATGACCATAGGAGAATGAGATTTTTGCCTGGTTAATTCCATCTCTTCCCTGATTTTCCTTACTACAGTTAATTTTCCTTAACATGTATATTTTTAAAAAAATACATACAGTTAATTCAAACTAATTCTCCAGATGTGCTTCTTTTGCTTAAGTACACATCCTTCCTTATGAATGGCTAACTTATAAAATGCAGCTGGTTTACTTTAGAGTAACATAACATTAATATCCATCCAAAGCCATTCACACAAAGGTTGGGAGAGGATAAGAAACCTAGATTTTCAGAGCTGAGAACTGCTTTTCTGCTCTCTCCTACAAAGCCCTTTGAGGAACAGTATGAACAGTTAACTCCTCCCTTCTGCTACTGGTACAGAAGTGTCTCTAACTCTGTACTGAGAAGAATTGGTGCAAACGAATATAACAGTCATTATGAGGGGAAAAAAAATCTTCACAAGCTGGACCAGGTTTATAGTCCCTTTAGAAGAGAAATCCCAGCAGCCTAAGGCAGATGGAGGGGTCTGGGTGACTGTGATATGTTAATCAGAGTTTCCTACCCCTGTTTCTTGGTGCCGTCATAAAACTCACCCACTACCCAGCCAGACCTCAAGAAGGTAATCTGAGTACAGCTGCAATTCTGAAAGGACCACCTAGATCACCTAGAGCTTTTGGTTCATACACTTCTGGAATACTCCTGAAAAGAAAACTAAATCAACTGCCACTGGTTTCTTATCAATATATTTCTGACAGAAGAGGATGTGTAATTTTCTATTTGAGGAAGCAGAAGTGTCTGTAATTTATGAAGCTACTATGTTTTCTATATTACATAGGCAATTTATACATACCCTATCAAAGCCTGCATCAAGAAGGGGGAGAACAGAAGTCTCTTCTTGGTCAGCAGATCTACAAAACAAAATCACACAACCACAGAATTATTCAGGTTGGAAAAGACTGTTAGATCATTGAGTCCAACTTTTAACCCAGCAGTGCTAAGCACTGAACAGCAGTGAACCACTTCCCAAGTGCCACATCCACACATCTTTTAAATACCTGCAGGGATGGTTATTCCACTGTCCTGGGCAGCCTGTTCCATTGTTTGCAACCCTTTCAGGGAAGAAACTTTTCCTAATGCCCAATATAAACCTCTCTCAGGACAACCTGAGGCCATTTCCAATTGACAGATCCCTTGATATTTGGGAGAAAAACCGGACCCTACCTGGTAGGGAGGATATACCCTCCTTTCAGGTATTTGTAGAGATAAACAAAGTCTCCTTTTCTCAAGGCTAAACACCCCCTGCTCCCTTGGCCACCCCTCACAGAACTTGTCCTCCAGATCCTTCACCAGCTGTTTGCCCTTCTCTGGACTCACTCCAGCACCAGAATGACCTTTCTGTAGGGAAGAGCCTAAAACTAGCACTAGCCTAAACACAGCACTCAAGGTGTGGCTCACCAGTGCCCAGTGCAGGGGGACAATCCCTGCCCTGCTCCTGCTGGCCACACCATTGCTGATCCAGGCCAGGATGCCATTGGCCTTCTTGGCCACCTGGGCACTGCTGGCTCATGTCCAGCCACTGTCACCAGCACCCCCAGGGCCTTTCCAGCCCCTCTGCCCCAGCCTGTGGAGCTGCCTGGGGTTGCTGTGACCCAAGGGCAGGACCAGCACTGGCCTTGTTGAACCTCACACCATTGGCCTCAGGCCATGATCCAGCCTGCCCAGACCCCTCTGCAGAGCCTTCCTGCCCTCCAGCAGATCAGCACTCCCACCCAGCTTGGTGTCACCTGCACACTGCCTGAGGGTCACTCCATCCCCTTGTCCAGGTCATTGATACAGATATTAAGCAGGGCTGGTATATTATTTACTATAAGGGGATACAATACTTGAGGATTAGATGGCATTAATCTAACATAGTTCTCTAAACATAAGGAACTCAGTGAGAAGAGTTTTTCCTTAAATAAATATGAAAAATCATATTGTTACAGAAGTTGATGCTACAGTCTTCTACTATATGTATTTGCAGCTTCTATACAGCTTGATAGTTACTCCTACAGCAAACCTGACTGACCCTCCAGAGTTCTGTATCTCTTTACATACATAGAAGGGGATTGCAAAAAAAGTATGAAGAAGATAAAAAAGACATTCTGTGATATCCTATGAGAATTAATCTAAAAATGTTTTATTAAGATAAAGGTGAAGCTCAGTTGTAAAATCTTGTTCAGCAAAAAATTTAATTGATTTTCAAATCTTGCTAGTAATAGCTCTCCAGCCACTCTATTTCCTAATATCCTAATTGATTTAGGAAATGAATAAAAATTATAATGGATTCAGTAGTGTGTAGGAGTTCTAACAAGGGTATTTGAAGATATTTGATAAATATATATTTAAGTCAGTAAGAATTCTTCCTAAATGCATGGGTTATGAATTACTGAATAAGGGTTTACAGACAACATTCTGGTGAATTTAGCATCAATTGGATTGAAGTTTGCCCCATCACCCAGTTCAGTAAACAACAATTTGTTATTTATCTAGTTATTTCCTTTAGAAAGTAATACACAGCTTTCTAGATTGGATTAGTATTTTCCTTTCCTCTTAGAAAGAACACATATCTGTCTGGTTTTCTTACTATACAACCCATCATGAAGATGACAGGGATAATACTAGTCAGTACTAAAGGGAAAATATCAAATACTCAAAACATCAAACATCAGCGGCCCATTTCAGGTGAAAAATACTACATTTACTCTGTAAGACTTGCTAGTCAGATACTTTCTGTTATTAAATAACTGTTATAGATTAGATATCTGTTATTACAAAGTAAAATGAAAACCTTTCACAAACCAGTAATACTTACGTGCGTGGAACCACAGCAAGTATTACAGTGTGCTCTGATAGCTCTGTGGCACGAATTGACCTGAGGAAACAAAAATTTCTCAGTTACACTGAATGCTTTCTCAGTATTGCTCTGAGTTCTTTCACTGAAAATAAAAATGAAAGTCAGGACTGAAAGACACCACTGAGGCTAGACAATATGAAGTGCACTGCCAAACCTACCTATCCCCATTTAGACAAACCATTTTCATTTTGCCACCAGATTTCTCATTTTCTTCTATGCAGGTAAGAGGGTAAAAGCTCCAAAACCTTAGTGTACAAACATCAGCTTTTCAGACCCATTCTTATGACCTAGCAAAGGTTTCCTCTGTGTACTCAGCTTATCTGGGGCAGACTGCCCTGAATGCATGTGTCAAAAAAGGTCAGTACATGCAAAGCATCTTCAACGCCCTTGACTAATTTAAACAAGAATCTCTCAAATTTATCACTGTCCTTCTAGACATTGCAAAATTTTGTTTAGAGGGTGGGAAGTGCTTTCAAGACATGAAAGTAAGAAAAATGGGCATAGCAAATTACAAAAGACTACAGTTCATTAAATACTGAATAAACAAAAGTTTACCATGTTGCATATTATTGAGAAACCAAAAAAAGATGTGACCAGCTATCAGAAGAACACCCCATTTGTGTTTTACTGGCTAATGATAGGTTTTTTTCACTCATATCACCCTGTTCTAAATAGACAACCTATATGTTTATAAAGACCAGCACAAATATTTGAGCATTAAAATGCCCTTTGTCATAAACATGGCAAATTTCAGCTCATGGCAGACTAGAAGCACAGTATGGTGCAAATGGTATGCTTCAGCTGAAACAATGTATTTTAGCAAAGGATTTCAATACTAAGCACTTGTAATCTTAAAGCAGCTTGAACACAAACATGTGGACTAGAAGAGTGATGCAAACTTTTGTGAAGAACTGGCAGTGCCTGGCCTTGTGGACAAACAAACACATTCCTTTGAAGTCTGCAGCTTCAGATTTTGCTGCAGCAGTAAGCCAGGAAAGAAGCAGCACCCACAGCAGGGAATAGTTTCACAACAGCTTTGGCCTATGTTCTGATAGAAGCCCCATGACCTAGAGATAATTCTACAATTCAGCTTTGGCATAACGTAATTTTCATATTGTTATCCTCTTACAGATGTATACAAACCTCCTAGCTTCGGTCCCCAAACTTCCATTTTACTACAATTTTAGGTGTTCATTTTTTGTTTGTTGATTTTATCTTTCTTCCCCTTATTTTTGGTTTAAAATTAGGAGGTTTGTTTTCATACAGTGTATTCCAAATTTTAAGAGAAGCATAAGGTGCTTTAGGTTACCTGCAGATATCTTCTGCATCAAAATATTTGGAGTTCCTGTGATCTATAACAATTATTTCCTGGTGCTTATCCAGGAAACATTCAAGTGCTGATTCCAGAGTCCAGGCAACATTGCACCTGTATCCTGCTCTGTCACAAGCCCACCAGAAACCATTGCTTTGGTTGTCTTCTTTTGCAAAGATTAGCAAAACCTGCAAGGGATGGAAAACAGCAGCACCACATTAAGCACGTAAAGTAGTCCTCTGCATGAAGAAAGTCTTAACAAACACTTCTGCCCTTTGGAAGGTTTAAAATCTGCTTTAAAAGTGGGAAGTTTGAGCCACAGGTTGTAAAACAACCAATGCAGTAGTACATCTTTCTTGATGGATACCACAGTTGTCAATAGATAATCAATAGTTAACAACAGTTAACTATATACATAGTTAATAGTTTTAAACATGGACTGTTTAAAAGTTCAGGAAAAAACTAGCTTGAACTGTGATGATTTTTTCCTAGCTCCTGTTCAAATTCAATCAGCAACCAGCCAGAATGTTCAAACATCATTGCCACTCTCATCAGGCCATCCCAGCTACACACACTTTTGGTTGTAAGGAATTTATGAAGTGCAGCTGCCTCAATTACTACCTATCATCCCTGAAGACATGGGCAAAAAAATGTTCTTTTCTTCTTTGATCACAAAAAAAAAAAAAAAAAAAAAAAAAAGGCATTAACCAATATTATTTCAAAGCTGAAAAGAACAACAGACAAGCAAGCATGTACAGGAGGAAAAATATTCAAATGTGAGAAATTTTTGCCCAATAAATTGTACCAACCTGTCCCTAAGCTTATGAAGTAATTTAGACAATTTAAACTGAACACTTAAAATACTGCTCCCACAAGATCAGCTAGGAAGTGTATGGAGATGCCACCCCAAAGATGCTGTAGGAAGCCTGTTTGCAAGCTGACACACAGAATAGAAGCTGAAAACAGCTGTATTTCTTTGCTTCTCATGTAAAATAAAGTGTTTTTTCAGAGAGAATAAAGTTTTTATCCTTGCCCCATAACACACAATTTATCAGCGTCCAATGTTTTAATCCAAGTCATGCATTCATTCCCCATTACAGCTGCACATATTTACCATAGCGGCTGATGACTAACCATGCTACCCTATGTGTCAGATGTAGAAAAGGGCTAATTTAGTGCAAATATGCTGTGAAAAAGAAGGCCTCAAAAAGTCAAAAGTTTATCCATAGCTATTAAAATTGCACAAAAAGTCAGCAGCCAGAGATTAGTCATGTATAAAGAAAAATCCTATTTGTTTTGCAAATAAAACTCATCCCCTGACTTTACTGAAACAATATGTTAAAAAAAAAAAAGTCAAATTTTCCTTCAAATGCCTGTAGAAAAGGCCAACAACCTTTATCTGCCTTGCCTTATGCAGCTGTGATGTCAGTACATGAATTTCAGCACCATCAGTCTAGAAGCTAGAAAAGGTGACAATAGCTTTCTTCTTATCTTTAGCTGTCTGGATTGTTGAATTCTAAACAATAAAAAAATCAATCATTGTTACTGTGACAGTCAGAGTTTCATTAAACAATGGAAGAAAATTATATGTTCACAAATTCTGTAAGTATTAAGAAGGTAAAAATTTTAATGTATTGGAAGGTTTTTGATTGCAGTTATCAATAAGCAGATTGGTTTACTGACACTTAATATCCAAGGTAAATGTTGTCACTCTTTCTAATCCCTGGGTTTTTTTTTTTCCAGAGTTGGAAAGCAGTCATTTGGCCAAACTGCAGGTTTTCTGATTCCTGAGTGAAGTCCCTATTCTGATACAATCTTCTGTTTGGTTCCAACTGCCATTAGTTTTATTTTGTTCCTAGTCTGAAACATTATGGGGAATGAAAATTTGAGGGGGGCAGGGATGCCACGTTTTTTATCTTCCTTTTATCAGCACTCACAGTTTGGAAATAAAGGATGGCAAAATGCAATAATTTATCAGCTTTAAAATAATGGAGCTTAATTAAACCATCCAATCTCTCCCTGGTAGCTAATTATCAGTGCACAATTTTTTCTGAGAATATTAATTTTAAAATTTGTTTTAAAGTATTACTACTATGCTTTCTCATTACCATTCATATGGAGCTTATTATAAATCATCCAAACATAATGCAACTAGAAGTATATTTGAATAATGCTGTCAAAGTCAAGGCAAAAATATAATAATCCATATAAAAAACATGATCAAGGAAATGCTTAAATTCAATCTGTGTTCCTTGCCAAAAAACTTCAAGTAGTTAATTTTTTGCTTCATGATTTGCCAGTGTTACTGTAAGAAGTTCATTTTACTCAGTGTTGCTCTAGTTTAGGAATACCATGGACTTTCTCTGTAGAAGCTTTTCCAATTTTGGTGATGTACTGAAATTTTTACTCCCTTTCTAAGTATTAACTTACTCTAAGTATTTACTTAGAAAGACACAGAACTATTGCACATCTTGTTCCCTGTTTATTCTACAAATAATATGGACAAAGAAAATAGACAAAAATTTGCTTTAAAGAGTTTGAAATACAAGAAACACAAGCTGAGGATAAACAAGCTATCAAAAGGAAAAAGAAAATGACAGCAACTTAAGAAGCTACTTAATTATTTTCAAAGCATCATATCCCAGCAAGAGACTTTCAAGGTGGAAAAGACATGGTATATGAATAAAATTAGAGAGACACTCCTTTTATATTGGTATGAGGGAACAGTGAAATGCTGTGCATCATCCTGCTTTATTTGCAGCTCATCAGGGAAGATCACAGTGTCAACACTGTGAAAGAAATGATGGTAAATGAATGTCCTAAAAGGTGAGAAAATGCAGCATTTGAATAGGAACATATTCAAACATTTATGAGCAAACATTTCTGCAAGAGGATCCAACACCTTTTTTATGTGCACTAATTGTTTATAAAAAACACATCTCCCGTGTCCCCTGGAAAAAGCACATTTGTGTGTACTTCCAGCATTGTCATTTCTGAAATCAAACCATTCCTATTTACAAGCCTTGGTACAAAGCTGAGGCAATTGTGCAATCTGTATATGGGATGTTTGGAGGGTTGGAGCTGGCTGGTTTACTTTGGACTCTTCCCTTTACCTCTTAAGGCCAGAACCACCTGGGTCACAATTCTGTACAAATGAAACCAGATTTTTACTCTGACATATATGGTCATGAAGCCCAGTGGGGAATCTATTAAATGGCTTTATGGCAGGTCACAGGCACAAGTGAGGTTACTTCTCAGACAAAAAATATGTGCCATTTTGAGGTTGGCACAGGTGTCCCATAGCAGCATAAAACACAGCAGAATAAAATGAAGTTCACTAAGAAAAGCCCCAGTGGCAGTTGTTTTAACAAAAGGAACTTCTCAGACAATTGTAAACATGATTAATCATCTGCAATAGACATTTTAAATGTGATATTCAGTAGCTGTTTGCACTGCACAGAGAAACACATAATTTTATTGTCAAGATGGAATAAAAGATTAGCACATATTTTTAAAATGTGGGGATGTGTGTGTTACTTGCCAAATTATCTGAGGTAAGGTGGCATGTTCCACAAACAAACGAGGTGGGTTTACATGAAGTGTTTTACTTAACTGTAAATAAGTTAACATATGGCAGCATCTTTGAGGATAATTAATAGTTAATAATTTTACTTAATAATTTCTGCTTAAGATTCTCAGTTGTGAAGTATGAATACAATATAACACCCCCATTTGAAAAGATACCAAGAAGAAAGTCAGTTTTTAGAAACAACAAAAATCCAACTTTCCCTTGGGCAAATCCAATTTCTACGAAGTAATATTCTGACAAAAGTACTAAGAGTATTTGTGGTTGTTAAATATTTTCTGGATAATCTTTCTGAAGATGAGCATGATCTAAAAATATTTTTCTGTGAAAAGTTCCACACTTGTATGTTGAAATTCCCTGCAAAACTGAAGGATGTTCTAGTGTTGAAGTCGCTACTCCACAGTCTTATTACAATATAAACAAGAAATTTCAACAGATCAAGTCATCATTAAGACTGAATGTAAAGCCATAAAAATGTAAAGCTTTATAATGCTTTTCTTCCACACATAGGTTTTTCATAGAAAGGGTGATTGGTGATGACATCTCTGTATTTTACAGAATTAAAAACATAAATTAATTCAGATGAATTATGTATCACTAAAACAATGTTAAAGGCTAAAATTATTTAATTTCCTATAATCTGAGAGTTCCAACATCTACTATAAGCTAAAAAAATAGCACTTGGCATCTGATACAGGAACAAAATGTACAGAAAAATAAGAATGTATGGATAAGTGCTGCTTCTTAGCTGAATTTGAACCTGTCTTGTTGGAGTTCATGTGATTTCTTGGATTGGTGGTCTGTAAAACATAGTTCCCTGTCCTGTTGCGCAAAACCCAGCAAAACTGAACATATACCTAAGTTTCATTAATCTCTCAGCTCTGGTATATAAAAACTGAACAATTTTTAATATCCATAGAGGCAGCTCTTTCCCTGGTTGATGTACACACACTCACACTCCTACTGGTACGAGGAATGAGGGGATGTTATGGAATGGAAATCTAAATGGTCTATTTATTAAGTTAATTTATTTGATAAATTTACTTGTAGATCTTCTCAAGCAATCAGATACACAAAACACACATTATCCCTCTCACAGTCCTTGTACAAGTGAAATTAAAGTATTATAGTTAACTAAAGGGTTTGAACCTTAATGTCTTCATCTATCAATACTGAATTGGCTCTTCCAGAAACTGAAGGAGCATCTTACCTGAATTGGGTATTGTGTCAGTCTCATGGGCCCAACTTGTACTTCTGCAGTTGAAGACTGCTAAAGAAGAAAAATACAGATTTTTTTTTTTTCAGTCTGGTTCTTAAGGTAGCATTTTATAGACAAGAATTAAAGATCAAACAGAACCATGAAAGATACTAAAAGCCAACACTGGCATATGAATAGCAGGCTTAATTTTGTTGCTTTGAAGTGCATCTTACATCATCTTTACCAAATTCCTATTTTTGTTTTACTTGCCTGTAAGTTAGAAATGGTAGGGTTTTAAATAAGGAAGCAAGAAACACACACTTTCTTTTCCCTCTTTCCCCAACAGAGTACCTAGGTTACATAGAAGAATTTGTTTTTGCTGGAGAGTGCAGAAAACTATTTATCTCTGGCCAAAAGTTATTCATTTGAATGCAATAAAAAACTTCTTTAAAAGATCTTGGGATTGATAGGGAAAGAAGTGACTTTTGAGAAAAGAGAACTTGTTTGGGTTGCAGATTTGAATGTTGTTTTCCAGAACCATAGCCTTCAGTTTTCAGGTAAAAATATCCCTACCATGTGAGCCATGACATTTTCAGAAGACATGGTAGCACATCATAATTTAAACCTACTGTGAGAAAGCCAGTACATGTGGGCTGTGGCTGCTTTGTTTGTTATACTTCTTAGGAGCTGGACTACGTTAATAGTTTTTGTGTCTTGATACATTTCAGTACACTTCTCCTGCACAGTACTGATTTGTTTCACTTCAGACCATTAGCTACAGAAGGTTGTTAAGCAACAGAACAATACATATGTCCACACAAAGGTGCATGAGAAGAGTCTTTAAACCCTTAAAATGTTCATGCATATGGAGAATTAGTTGCATCTTACCAATCTCCAAAAGGGCAGATTCCTTGCCCAGGTACCCCAGGTGCCCCAGATGTAGATGAGTTAAAGAAATCACCCTGCAAGACATGTAACCTGACCAAAACCCTAATTGTAGGCAGATTCCCAAGGCCATTCCCTGGCACATGGGAATGCTGCAGCCTTATTTCTGTGGCATTTTTCTCTGTGGCACTCATTAATCCGAGCCTTTTATACAGGCAATACTTAACCCTTAAAAGATGTATTTTTCAAAGGAATATGTATAAACATTTAAAGCGGATGAAGTTCCCGGAATTCTAATGCTTTCTTTAGGGAATACGATACCGTGTTAAGCATTAACAGCCCTGCCTGCACGTGAGACAGAGGCATTATGTGTAGCTACAACCGGCTGGCTGGACCTTCACGCACCGCTGCTCATCGATTCTTCCCAGCCCCACCACGTACGTCAGAAGGTGGTAACGGGCAGTGCTCCAAAAGATTAAACTACAAAGCCTGCCACTGTTTTCCAAAGCAAAAACTGCCCCCAATATAAGTGCAGTTAACCTCTCCTTTTCTCACAGAAAATCTCCACTTCCCACTTGAGCTCCGTCCGTAGCAGAATGTAGCTTAGTGCCAGTAAGCATATCTGAACAGAAACAGAACTTAGCACCCATCATCAACCATGAGTTGAGAGTGAGTTAAAGAAACAGTTCTCTGAAAGCCCCAACCAAAAGAGAAAAACAGCACATTCATATTCCAATGGTACTCAACAGGAAACTCTTAAATAAATATTTTATCATCATCCACTTTGATTAAAAAAAAAGGTTTGAAGTGATCTCATTAGACAAATCTGTAAGACTACACAAAGACTTCAGCCAGCCTCAGAGCAAAAGCATGTTTTTTGACAATACGTAGCTCAGACTGTCTCAGAAGGTGTGGATCAAAAGCATCAGATTCTTCAAAAAAAGAATACAGACACAGCCATGTATGTTTGGACACAGATATTTATTTTATTCTCAATTTATTAATGCCAGGGAAATATCAGGGAACTCACATTGTAAATGAATGCCTTCCACCTTCTACTGCTTCAGAAGATACCCAGTGTTAGTCACTCCATATTGTCAGAAATGAAATAACTGTGTCTAAGACATAGATCAATGCAGGCAAGTCTATCAAGTCCTTTACAAAGATTACTTTATAGATTAGCCACTTTTCTTATCCTGTTTATTTTAAAACAAGAGCAACAAAATAATCCACTCACTCAGACTCTGACTCAGAGTTTTTCTCCCAGCTGTTTCTGTGTCAGCCTTATGAATGAATAGAAAACACTTGAATAGAAGGACAAAAAAATCAGGGTCTTTCTCCTTCTCCCTTCCTTCCAGATTCAGGGTGCTCCTGCCTTTCCTAACAGCAGAAAAGCTAGGTGTGAAAATTCAAAAATCAGAGACTCCTGATGTAGGTGAACTGTCCTGCTCAGTGCAGACATGATAGGGTCAGAACCACAGAGAGACGGAGATTAGGTGCTGCTCTACTTGAAAGATTGCTATGTGTAGTCTTTGAGTTCCCAAAACGCCCAACTTCATCAATTATACAATGCACAGAAGCAGATGAGACAAATTAAGATTGGTAATGAACCTGAATATGGGAAGGATAAATATACCTTCTAATTAGATGTAGGAAAACCTATGTCTGATATTCTCCTTTTTGGTCTTTAAGTTCTGAGTCTTGTTTTACAACTCAAATCAGAATCAGACCCTTGGATTTACAGGCCCAAACTGCTGTTGGTATAAGTAACTGACTCACTTTTCTCTGTCAAACCCAGCTAAAGGAGGCAGCAAAAATAATGACATGTGTGCCTGGCCTTCATAAATGTCCTATGGATCTCTCACTCACCTGAATGAATTAATTCCACATCTCCTGAACTCTCAGAAGAATCTGTGGACAATCCAGACCATGTGGACATTATGTATTAGTGCTACCATAACCATACCTCTGTTCATTTCCTCACTTAAGTGAATATCATATTGCTGATGATTTCCA
The DNA here is from genome assembly GCF_050655825.1 of Lonchura striata. Taxonomy (NCBI): domain Eukaryota; kingdom Metazoa; phylum Chordata; class Aves; order Passeriformes; family Estrildidae; genus Lonchura; species Lonchura striata. The sequence continues at coordinate 74,419,021 of NC_140740.1, read as the reverse complement.
GTTTAAATAAAACTCTCATTATTTGACTGACTGCCAGGAAGGACTGCTAATAGATCTGCAACCTAAATCAATTAGTGTAGTAGCTCATAACAGACTTTTCTGGTAAAACATGCAGAGACAAGCTTGATTCTAAAGAGGCCAGTGAGAAAATCCATAATTTCAGTGAGCAGAGGAACAGACACTGTGTTGAAAACAAAGAAATTACCACCTAGAAATAATAAAAGCATAAAACCAGAGGAAAAAAAAAAGTTTGTTTTAACATTTTTAACTGCCCAATATTATTTTCAGTATCACTGTAGTCTCCTGAGCAGTCTCCCCAGGAATCAGCTATGAAACAAAGTCAATAGCACTTTCTTAGCTCTTATGCTTTTGTGCAAACCAGTGATCATCAATTACCTTACTATCATAGTAGTGCCATTAAGCAAAATGCATTACTACTTCATTGAATTTTCACCTTTCTAAATCGCCAGTACAAAAGTCTTTACCTCAGTATGGCTGCAGAGTTACAGCCCATGCAGTTTATGAATCATCAATAATTACCAACACGCCACTGTAATTAGTGTAGACTAATTAGTACAGCAAAATCATCTTGCATAATTCTGTGCTGCTTCAAAGCAACAATAGCAGCTAGAGCCAACCAAGCAGCGATGCAAAGGTGTCAGTGAATTCAGCCTCCCGAAAAGGCTCGGGATGGATGTGCCAGTTGAGAAGCAGCATGCAGATGCTCTCTGCCCTCTTCCCCTTCCCTGTCACTAGTGCATCCCTTCATTCAGCTTTGTAGTGTTTTCAGACACCTGCCCTTTAGCTTTGCAAGCCAATAACAGGAATCTCTTTTTGACCCAGCTTTCACCTCAGCCTTGTGCTCCCTGGCTGCATCTTTGCCAGGGCCTGTTTGCACTGCTCTCCAGCTCAGTTTCCTCTATCCACACTGCTGGTGAAGATTGACTCTTCAGCCTGTTCCTTGGCTATTACAATTTTCATGTTTGATTGTACCACTATTTTCAACCTCAAGCCCCTTGGCTTTTTTTTTTTTCTTTTTCCTGGCCAAATTGCAGTCCACAACCATGTACGACTTCAACCCTGGTGTTAGTCTTGCATGAATTCCCTTACACAATGCAGGGACAAGAGTTCTTGTCCAACACCCTTGGCCTGGAGCTGGTGTCCTGCACTTCTTCCTGCTACAGCACACCAGACAAGGGTGCCCAGATCCCCTTCTGCTGTTCAGAAAAGCTACATTCCTCTGTTTTCCCCCCTTTTTTGTCTTGTCTTCCTTAATAGAACTATATCACAACCTTTCTCCTCTTCCAGTTTTTTTTTCACTTTTCGTCCATCCAACTCTACAGGTATTTTTGTACAGTTTAACACTTGGCCACTCTTTCTCTGTTTGGAGTCTCCACCTCTTTCTTTGTCAGCTTCTACAGTCACAGAGAGTATCACTTGACCTGTTTAGCAATTTGTGTTTATAAAGAAGATACAGATTTATGGGAGAAAACTGGAGAGCTTCTTTCACCTCTGAGTCAAAAAGCCCCGAAATGATAATTTGGCAAAGGCTGGGAGACTAAGTAGGATTAATCACTCCTACAGTACATACTCATATTGCTGGAGCTTGGTCCTGAGCTAGATGGTTTTGTGGTCTGACCTCCCCAGCTTTTTCAGACACCATCTTTCCCTGCCTTGCTCATTTGACTGACTGACTCCTTATCCTCTCCACCCACCGAAGAGCTACTGTCCCAGTAACTACAGCAACTCTCTTTCAGGAACGATGGCTCTCTGCCACCTTTTTGTCAAATTCTGTTGGGTTTTTACTTTTTTTCCTGTCAGATTCTCCTTGCTGTGGTTTCCAGTTGACTTCTACATTTACTTGCTGAGCTGCTCGTCCCCTTCATTTTCCTCACCCCACTAGAGGGCTGCCAACTCTGCTCCACAGCTGCTCCCCTCCTGCCAGCTGACTGCCACTTTTCCATGGGGTCCCAAGGAGCATTAGATATTTCGATAGCCCGACTCTGAAGTTAATGCAAGGTATGATATTTGATTTTCTGAAAACAATGATCAAACACACATACTACTTAGAAGAAATAAGGTTTTATCACTGCTGGTTCAGCCACTTCAGTCTCTGCAAGCACTCCTAAGAGAAGTCTGACCCATAAGATATGTAGGTAAAAAATACATACATGCATTTAAAAGTGGTGGCCTACTAACAACACTTGTGACAACACACACTGAGGCATACGGGATAAAATACTTCATCCACAGGCAACAACAGGACCCTAAATCCACAAGACCTGTAGGTTTGGCAGGGTCTGCATATAGCTCAAGGGTAGCATTCACAAACCTGCATCTGCTTCTTTTGCCTCTCAAAAGCAAACAGAATCGGGCTGAGGCCATATCAATACCCCCACTTAAAGCTGTGTCACTGCACACAAGATAATTAGATATTTAAAAGGGAGCAGAACAAAGTAAAGAGGAAGAAGAGCCCTTCCATGACTACTTTCACCTCTGGGTGATGAAATTCAGCTCCTGTTGTGTACTCTCACCCATGACCTTTGAGCTCCTTTTCTGCAATGACCTGTGTCTGAAAAGGAACATTAAGCCCTAACTTTCTTTCCCACCTCCTTCTTCCCTACCAACGTTGTCATCACCTGGTGAGAGAGCAGTCATTTAGCAGTGAAGCATTTGAAACCAAGCATGGCTAGGCATAGAATATCACCTATCAGATCCACCAGCCCATTGCATCCCTGCATTTCTTCTGTGCTCTGAATACCAGCCTGACTGGGTTCCTAAGGGGACCTGCCATAGAGATGCTTCTGTCTGCTAATTCTACATGTTCTTCTGTGTGAGCCATATGCCAAGACTTCATATCTTAGTAGAGATAAGATGGTCACCAGTTCTGGAGATAAGCAGGAGCCCTCATAAAAACTTCAAAATAAGGACCAAATGCCTAAAATTGAATTTCTGTGAATGACACAGTTGATAACATAATGAATGTCTAAGTTGGTTGGGGTTATTTGTGTTTCATTCTCAGAGTCTGCTTTTCCTTTGTACAAACTCCTTCTGTGCAAAGCTGAGAAGTTTTGTCTCAGAATCAGCTTCAGGAACAGATGTTAAGATTTCTTTCTTCCTTCATTCTCATTCTTCTCTATATGTTTTCCTGACTTGTGTTTCAAATAAAAAATTAGATAAGTAAGTAGTCAAAACCACAGATCTGTTTCTTCTCTATTTCTCACTCCTTTTTTTGTGCCCAGGACATAAGTCATCCATTTTTAAGCAACTAGAGTCAGTAGTAGTCATATAATCTTGCTGTTTTAATTTAAAATCAGTGGTAAGGGGAGAAAAGCAAACAAAAGGGATGAAGGTAAACCTCTGAAAGACATGGAGAAGAGAGAGGGAAACAAAAGGAAGTTAGCACCAACAGGTCACAAGTAGTGGATCACCTTAAGGAAAACAAAAATTGAGAAATTAATATCAGTGTCAAGTTGATAGAGATTTTAGATGACTTCTTGAACAAACAAGCTGACACTTTTAAAATAATCCTATGAGGTTTAAGATAATAAATATGTATCTGATATAAAATGATAACTGAAGAAAGAATATTATTTTAGGACTTTTTACATTCTGTTCCCAGTTTGATAGCAGCTTCCTTGTGCATACATTATCATAATAGGACAATAGAACAAACAAGCAGAAAAAGACACTAGTTCAGCCATTATGGTGCTACATTTGGCGTACAAACTACCATTGTTGGGCTGTCATCAATTCTGCTCACAGCAGCAGCTACTCTGAGACCTTTCAAGGCTGCAAAAGACTCAGAAACCCCCTACCCATAGAGGGTAGTTAACATCTCATTTATTCCTATAATTTTCAGATTAGGACTTTCAACAGCATCTGGAAGTAGTCCTGTAGTTTGTACATGCCATTTCTCACCATGCAGATTTTTCTTATGTGGATTCAAGGATCATGATCTACTATTAGAATGACTACCAAAATTCTGGTTCTTGGTATTAACATAGAATAAATTTGGTATTTGAGATACAGTTGGCTGAATAAATTTGAGTAGGATGCTCCTTAATAAAACAAAAAAAAAAAAATTCCCATTTTTGAAAAACCTGTGAGGAGCAATCAAAAAAAAAATTTGTCAAACCAGCCAATCTTGGTCCAACATCCTGTCTTCAAAAGTGGCTAAAAGCAGATGGAAAACTGGAAGATGCAAAAGCAGGACAAGCACTGAGTGACACTGTCCCTTACACCCCTAACCTTGATGTTTATAGCTTGTCTTAGCTTATGCTTTTCTGCTCACAAAGCAGCAGGGCATGTAAATTAAAATCATTCCTTTCTTCACTGACCATGTAGAGGTGTATCAAAACTGACAGCATTGGGAAATTTCCACCCCTTCCCCCAGATATTTGGAATGTGAATAAGAAGAAGTGTTTGGCTAATGGCTTGAGATGTTCACTCCAAAGAAATAAAGAAACTCCAAAGAATAAAGAAACACAAAACTTTTGAAGGCCATCTGGTCTCTTCAAGTGGTGCTGAAAGATGCTTGGTCAGCCATGGCTTTGCCTATCCCTTGCCAGCATGGCTGCAGCTCAGCAATCACATTCCAGCCTGTACTGACAAGACAGAAAGTAAAATCCATTTTCTGGACAAGTGCTTTAATTTCCAAACTATTATCGGATTATTATTATTATTATTATTATTATTATTATTATTATTATTATTATTATTATATTTTTGGAAGGAGAAACAACTACAGAATGCATCAAGCTTAATTTGAATACTTTTATCAACAGAAGTTTCTCTGAGAGTATATTTATTTTATTAGCACACAAATTTCATTTCATTGAATATGCTTGGCAGGTAAGTTATGTTAATGCCCTTGCAGTGTGAAGAGGTGAAGGGAAAACAAACTTTTACAAACATCTGTCAAATTGAACAGAATATGTCCAGACTTATGGATCTTGGCATGGTGAGACTTCTTTCTGTAAATCCATCTGTCGTTATTGTCCATTCTCAACTTCGCAGAAGTATGAGTCACACACATTACTAGGGAATCCGATCAAATTTCTTTACCTTAGGGAAAAACACACCAATTGAGACTGAGCTGTTTCAAAAACATTTGCACTGGTGTCTGGGAGAGAGAAAAATCCAAGACTATAGATACAGAGAGATATAAAAGTTAATTGTATTTTCATTTTTTTTTATGTTGAGGTAGTCAAAAAAGCAACAAAGATCCAAACAAAACAACATTATACTACCATGTAAATTTATGGCGAACCAACATTTTCATTGTTGCACATAATCTTTTGCTTTCCTTGAGATAAATTAATGAAAAGTAGAAAAATTGAAGAGAAAGCAACAAGAATAATAATAAAATTTCAAGTATCTTTGGATAACTAAAAAGACTAGGCTGCTTCTTCTAGGAAGAGAGCTTCCTAAGGACCCGAACAGGTATCTATGAAATCAGGAGTAGCGTAGAGCAGAATGAAGAATGACTCACCAAGAGTATTCCCAACACAAGAGATTTGATTCCTGCACTTAGAGCAGGCCACTGGAAAGGGCAATGTTAAAAGAGCAGTTGAACAAAACTTGCCAAAGGTGGGTCCCTGTGCTGCTGCACAGCACACCAGTAGGAACATAACCTCAGCTCACAAGCCCTTCATCTGTAAGTTAAACGAGGCCCAGGGAGTGATTGTTCTCCATCTGCAATCTTTTCTCTCTGCTGTCTAAGACTTCTTACACTTGCCCAAGACAGACAGGCTTATGGTTTAATACAGTAGATCAATTCTCGAGCATGGCTATTAAAATTGATACAAACACCCCAAGAAGTGAGTTTTAATACCGGATATTTCAGGTAATACAATCATAAAAATATGAACAGAAACAACTAGAACATAATTTGCAGGAAGAGATTAGCTAAATAGCCATGATAGCCTTCTATCGCCTCTTGACCTAGGTAAATATTCATAACTTGTGATGGATACTGCTAATCTGCAATCAAACAATGATTTTAAAATGCAAAATTTACTTTGCCTTCCAAACACTGATTAAGAAAAAGCATCTGGAAGTTACCTGCATGCACCTGAGTTACCTACCACAATTAATTTAACATTATTCTTCCAGTAGTAGATAACCTGAAAAATGTAGTTGTCTTGGCTTCCACTATTTAGAAAAAAACTATTTAGCATTTTACTGAAAGTAAACAAAATAACTAAGATATTATCAGCAGCCAGAAGCAGCACCTGAAATCTTGGTGTAACATGTAGGTAATTATGGACTCTATTACAAGGGTTAAAAGGGAAAAAAAAACTGATTCAAGGTATGTGCTGTGGTGTCATGGTTTGACACTGGCCAAATGCCAGGCACCCATGAAAACCTCTCAGTCACCCTCCCTGCTACAGCTGGATGGAAGAGAGAAAATTTCATGAACAGTTCATGAGTTAAGGATTGAGAGAAAATACTCCAAGGGTAAAACAGTCTAAAATGAAAGATACTGAGTTTATTACTAACAGAATCAGAGGAGGATTATAAGAACTAAAAATAAGCCCTTAAAAACACTTTTTCCCCCCAACCCCTCCCTCCTTCCGAGCAGCAGCACAGGGAGACAGGGCGTGGGGCTTTTGTCAGTTCATCACCCGAGGTTTTCTTCTGCTGCTCAGGGAGAGGAATCCTTCCCCCGTGAGGCCATGGGGTCCCTCCCAAGGGACACAGCTCTCTGTGACCTTCCCCAGCACAGTTCCAATCTCACCAGCAGCAGTCCTCCCAAAACTGCTGCAAACTGGGTCCCTCCCATGGGCAGACAGTCCTCCCAAAACTGCTGTGGTTGGTCACTCTTCCATGGGGTGCAGTCCTCCAAGGACAGGCTGCTCCAGCCTGGAAGCAGGGCCCCCTCTCTCCACAGCCTCCCACGGACCACAGCCTCCTCCAGGCATCCACCCGCTCCAGCATGGGCACCTCCCCCATGGGCTGTGGGTGGATCCCTGCATCCCCCATGGATCCCCAGGGGCTGCAGGGCACGGTGCTTCACCATGGTCTCACCAGGGCCTGCAGAGTTATCTCGGCTCCGGTGCCTGGAGCACCTCCTCCCCTCCTTCTTCCCTGACTTTGGAGTCTCCTGAGGGAAACGTTGTTTCCTTGACATGTTCTCACCTCCTCCTTTCTGGCTGGAATTAAAACTACACCACTACTTTTAGTTTGATTTCTTCTTATGCATGTTATCATATAGGTATTACCATCATCTTTAATTGGCTCAGCCTTGGCCAGCAGCATGACCATCCTCAGAGCCATCAGGGATTAGTTCTGCCACACATGATGGAAGCTTCTGGCAGCTTCTCACAGAAGCCACCTCTGTAGCTCCCCTGCTACAAAACAGGCCATGCAAAACAAACACATGGGGTTTTGTGCTGCCATTTCTCCAACACTATTCTCTGTAGATACTGCTGGCTTTCAACTCTAGCCCTAGGCTGCAGTGGTTACCAGGCTGCTTCTTCAGAGATGCATGATGGATGTCACCATCAGTGTTGGGTTTGTATTACCCCCTCTTCTCTTGGGTAGGCATTGCTGGAATGAAATTTTTCCTGGTTCAAAGAGGACTGTTCCTATCTTCTTTTCCCAGCTCCTGAAAGCCACCTACATACTATCTCAGCCTAAAACCTCTATAGAACACTATATTCCTCTTGCTGGAACAAAGAAGAAAAAAAGCCAAAAAAACTAACAAAATCCAGAACAAGCATGTTCTGATGAGAGTGAGTAATTTATTGAAGTTTTCTGAACTGTCTTGCAGTTAGAAAAAAATCTCAGCATTGAACTTTGATCTACATTTTACAAAAAACCAAAATAAACTCCAGTAAAGAACAGGGCATTGTACATAAAGGACAGATACATGTCCTTTGAAAACATAATGTTCTCTCCTCACTGCTCCTTCACACTGTCAGACAGCATTTGTTTTGCAGCATTTCTGTCTTCACTATTGAGTTTGGGAGCAGGCAGTGGGAAACAACTAGTTTGGCTTTTGATTAAAACTTTAGTATCCACAAGATACGTCTTAGAATTATGCCTAGGAACTCTATTGAAAATATCCCCAAACCTTCACAAAAATACAAAACCCAACAGCACTCCAAATTGCAAATTCACAGTATATCACCAATAAAACAAAAATTAAATCTTCCCAAGTTTATAGGATAACAGGCACGTATGGACACTTTTCCCATTACATTGACTTTAAAATCCAAACTTAGCATTTAAATAGATGTCAAAATTACTGATTTTGCCATTGACCTTTAGTTAGAAACCCACAAATAGAATTATTCCCAGAGCAGATCCTACCATCTCAAGTATAACAAGTGATGGTGTCTTGTGTAACAAAGCCTCCAGTTTAGCACTGTCTGTTATTGTGAAGCTACAAATTATCAACATGAAAGTCTGCACCATGTCTCACACTAAAAATTGTGCAGACAACGAAAATCAAAGCCATATTCTCATCTAAATAAACATCTCCAAGGCTCTTATGCTGACTGAATAATTCATGATCACATTTAATTCAGTTCAAGTTTCTATTCTAGTTTTGACAAAGCCACTGCAGCTAATCCAGACAGCAGCAGTCATGTCTCAAATACTCCAAGACTGATATCCAGATATGACACTCTGAGATATGTACAGTGCCTTACCCACTTGTGAGTCATCAAACTAAGCCACAATAGATGCTACTCAAACCCAGCATTTACACCCTCTGAGTTTTGTCGTTCAAGAACAAAGTGTTTACAAAGATAGTCTCACATATTTTGCTATTCTCAAAGACAGAAGACTTTTATAATAGGGCACATGGCTGACAGATCTTATAAGCTCTACCCAAACAAAGAGTGAGAAAGAGTAGGAGTATTTACACAAGGTAGGTATAAGTGACATACACGAAGTGGTAGAGAAAGGAAAAGCTCTGACTTGGAGGAACAGAGAAGCAGGAATTAGATGCATTCATACCTCACTGAAACAAGAAATACTCTGATGAAACTTAGTTACCCAGTCTTACAAACCAGAATACAGACATGAAAATTTGACTGCTATTATTCTATTCATATAAAGGCAGGTAGGATAAGCATCTGATTTGAGGATTTAACTTTTGCATACAGCTGCAATCCAAATAAGCTCCGCAAAAGTATGGAAAGAAGGCATACAATAGACCTTCACCTGGTCTACTGAACCAGTGCAAATTATTACTTACACAATAAGCAATAATAATTTTGGTATTACTCATCACTACTTACACAGTGTGTTATGTGTGAAATTAAAAGCTTTCTAGAAAAAGGGGTTCTTTTTGACATTTTGTTTCAGTCTTACCAAGGAGACATGCCGTTAAATTAAGTGCCACGGTTCAGACCCAGCATTACAAGATTCTACAGAGACCTCTTACTGCAATTCCAGTTTCTATGTACTGACATCTCTTTGAAAACAATATAGTTATTTTTGTCCACCATTAGGATTGTCCATTATGAGGATGTAATTATGCAACTTATTACCAACACATTACTGAGAAGATAAAAAAAATTTGCACACACAGTGAAGCACGACCCTCTTGCAAATATCTTGCCAATCAATTTTCTCCCACAGCTTCTGCACATGCACAGCATGAACTTCCACCCTTAAGAATTAAAAGCGGAAGTTCTGCCTGCTGTGTGCAGCGTTAACTGTCAAATTTTCTCTCCCCAAAGAAGAGTTGCAGTTGCCTAGTTTCCATGCACCTTGTACTGCAGAAGATGAACCCACCTCAGCAATTGTTTAATTCTATTTTATGAGCAAGATTTCTGGAGAAAGAAAGGGCTTTTTGTAAGTTAAAGGCAGCATAGCCCAAATGTTCAGGACTTCACTGAACTAAGCCCTTACTAAGCAACAGGAACTATATACCTACCATGAACTGTGGAAGAATATTAATCTCATCTCCAAGAGAGATCACATGGACATTAAAAGCCTGACACTTTCCAACCACCTTAATTAAGAAATCCAGCCTCTGAAAGCCATAAAATATTTTAGTTTCAATTCACAGCCAAACATTTTCCCCAACATAGATTTTAACAGACATGATGTCTTCACTTCAGTGGATTAGACCCTGTATCATGGACAACTCCAATGAATAACTCCTGTGCATAAGTTATTCACACTGTTACACTACAGTCCATGAGATTACAACAGAAAAAGCTATTGCTGAGTTTTCCATTATATATCTCTCTTGCATATATCTATTTTACTGCTATCTCTGGAGGCACTCTGCAGGGAAATATGCTGTGTTCCCTGATAATATTGTACTCATTACAAGTGCATTTCACAAGACCAGAAACAGTAACTTCTGTTAGTTTCTTATTGGGTCCCATTCAGTTTTCAAAGAAGTTAAGAAATATTTGATTGTCATAAACTGAAGGAAAAGAGCTGCCAAGAGAGCAGGAAAAGTGGTCTGGGCATTCAGGCCACTTGTACTAATCTATGTCACTCTGTGACAGAGTTCTATGGAAGAACAAAAATTTTGAGTTATGTTGAACAAAAGATGCCATAGAATATTATTTTATAAAACATATGGGGTCTCTCTAAAATGAGTGCAGACAAAACCATATTTAAAGATTTCTAAATACATATATATAAACAGAAACATAAAAAAATAATAAATTTTCAAGAGAAAGAAAATTAAATAAACTAGTCCTGTTCAAGACTGCTGGAAAGGGTTTGTTGGAATGCCACAGACAAAGCTATTAAAAAAACTGGAGGAAAAAAACCAACTGCAAGATAGGTAGGGTAGCAGAGAACCTTGGCTGTAGGAGTCATAGAAATGAAGTGAAATTCAAACAATACAAAGAGCTATGTTGCTATATGTTAGAAGCTTCTTAACTGAATGTAACAGAAAAAGCAGCCATGACAACTTAGGACTCCCATTAGTAAATCAAAGGCCAGAAATAAACATTTTAAGGCTTTGATGAAACTGAAGGAGGTATAGGAGTTGGCTTCCAACAATTGCAAAGGCCAGCTTTCTGACCCAAGAGTCCAGAAATTACATTTTACTTCATATAGCAAGGTGCTGTTAAAGATCAAATGCTTTCCCAAAAGCAAATAAGAGACTTAGGGCTGGGAGGCCTTCTCCTCTGTAATAAAATGTCTGTAATTGTTACAGTCAAAGAACATTAAAAGTTCATTTCTGTGCACACATAGAACACTCTGACTTGCTCACTAAATAACAAAAGAGCACCCCATACTCTTTCAGTTATGGTATTGCAAATATATCATTACTACCCTTTACAGAATTTAGACCTCCATATAAAATTACTAAACCAATGAATTTTCACATATGCAGTTCTTGGAGAAATCCCATTTTTCCCTTTTAGACCTCAATGGCATGGAGCTAACCAACTGCTCCAAATTTTGCTGCCAGACGTGGGTCATAATCACCCCAGGGCTATTTTAGACTTCTGGGTGCAATGACCCTGCAAAAAAGTTAAGTCAAATGGGTGCTCCGGTTTTTCCAGTCAAGCTGGATGGTTCTACCTGTGCCCCTAAATATTTTGCTAAGTCAGGCTTCAATGCAGATCAGGATTGCAAAGACGTAGCAGCTGCAGAGGATTATATCAAGCCATCAAACCAACTCTGTATCTCAGAATGGTCAGCACAGGATAATTTGTACCAGACCAGCCTAAGCATGTGTGACACCTCCCAATGCATTCCCTACTGAAGGCCTTAGACATATCCAAAACACACAGGAGTAATTTTTTACTTATTAATTCTCCCAAAAAAGCTCTTTTACTTATTTTTGTAGTGTTGCTGGGATCTTACGCATGGAACACTACCTCCTTTTTTATATATAGCTGAGAAGCACAGCACAGTCTGACACATTCTGTAATTTGCTAGTCATTATGTTTTTCATAGAGACTGCCACGTAACAGATACAGATTATTCAGAAAACTTACATTAAAAATAAAGCAAAGACATTTTAAAGTCCTCTAGGTAGATATAGTCATATTTTCAAAGCTGGTGTGAATCAACATGCCCTGAATCCACAGTAGGTCTGAGACAACAGCTCTGATAGTCCTAAAGGCAATTTTACAGTCAGCATGGTTGACTTACCATGCAGAGAAATCTGTTCTGAAATGGGAATTTGCCTTGTGTACTCTAAAAAACAAGTGGCCTTGACACACCACTGCAGTAGCTCTGAATCTGCAGTAGGCCAGAGACAACAGCTCTGATAGACTTAAAGGTAATTTTACAGCCAGCATGGTGTACTTACCACTCAGAGAGATCTGTACTGAGATGGGGATTTGTCTTGTGTACTCTAGAGGACAAGTGAATGTCTCAGGAAAAGAGCCCCCACAAAAGTTAGCAGAAATATGAGAAAGAGGGTAAGAAGTAATTTTGCTAGTGATGAGAACTATGGGGAGTTTATAGAAGCATGCACTGCTGACCTATTTCAGCATCACTTTTTAAGAAAATATGTATTGAATACAAAAAAAATGCTGAGAAAATGTCATTTCCCCACAAAAGTCTGAAGTGCTGGCTAATGCTTAATATTTCATATTAAACTTTCTTGTGTTTCAATTCCTCTTGCATCTTCCAGCAGAGACACATATATATTTGCAGATACAGTTTGTCCTCTACAGTTTAAAAAGTTTAAATAAAATGTCTTTGTATTAACTAGCATTTTATATTTCACTTCATTAAAACAACACCCCAAAAATATACTCTGCCATTAAAAATAAAAATCAAAAGAAAAGTAATTCTCTAATCTTGCATTGTAACTTCAATCATGATGCATGCAGAGGTATTTTTTAGTTATTCAGTCACTTTTACCACATTCAAAATATGATTGCCTAAAAACACTTACCATGAGTAAGCTAAGAAATATATATTTGGAAGTCTACAAAGGCAAGCTAAAGGCAAGTCTAGGCACAGTTCCCTTTTTATTTTGGGAGTGGGATCTTCATCTGTGCATTGGAAACTACCCCTCCAGCCAGGGAAGTTTGTTCCCACTTGGTCACACTGAGACAACCTCTGCAGTGTTGCAGGAATCCTCATCCCAAAGCAGAAATTGTCTTTGTGGTATTCTCTGGGGAGGCAAAAGCCACAGCATGAAAGGCATTGGGACATCTCAGAGCTTGGGACATTGACACTTCAAACTTTTCCTATATTAGATCATAAAAAAGTTTACCCTACTTCTGCATGTAGGGTAATGCAATAATTTCGCAGTTATTGATCATGTTACCACATTAGGAAAACGAAGAAGCCTTATCTATGCTCACAGAAAATAAAAACTATTCTTGCATTTCTCATGCATACTGGTTACTTTGAATTTTCTTTGTTACATGAGACACTTGCCAAAAAGTGCAGTATTTACACAGGTTAGACACAGATTTTCACAGTCTTTACACATGGTCAATTAACTAGATTTTACTATAAACACAGCGATTTCACCGGTACCCATAACAAATTATTCCATTGTTATGGAAGACTAGTGAAGAGGCTGTGACTGTACAAATAGGATAAATACACTCTAATTCAGAAAGATTTATTACTGCTTTAAAGGCTGATTCTGAGAAAATGAAACAGCTGCAAGAGTGCCCATCTTATTTAAGATGGCTTGGTTTAATGATTTTCTATGTTGCTCCTGACAGGTAGACTTGCAGTTGTTCCTATCTGAGATTATTACTTCTCACTGAAATGTGTCCAGCATGAAGCAGCACAACAGTGTTCATGAATTTATATAGACAACAGAACATACACGACCCACTGTCATACACTTCACCCTTCTGTCGCTGCCAGCAAAAAGAGGAAAATATTTCATCCATGTGCTGCCTCATATGACTAGGTTCTCCATGAAAAGAAAATGACAACAGAACCAGCAACATCCTACTCATCCACCTTGCTTAGTTTCTTTTGACAAATTTGAGATCAGAACCAAGCCAAATAAGAAACCGTTTTATTTAAAGATTGATTGCTAAATTCTTCACCTTAGTTCTCCATCTTTTTCTTCAAAACTTCCATTTCTGTATGTGCTCACTGAACACATCTGCAAGCATTAAATATACAGAGGAGCTAAATCTGTAACTACATACAAGATGTTATGGCTGATGGTGAGATGAGTAAATAATCACTCATTTTATTTTTCACCCTGAATATTGATCTAACAGTGCAATCTCTACCCAAGCTGTGAAATACATCATCACAAAAAGTTAAAAAACCATGTCAGTTACAAAACAAGGAGAAAGAGCAGCAAGCACTGCAATTCCATCTGGGGACACTGGGCATTTTTAGATTTGATCTAGTTGTTCAAGGCCACCTTATAATAGCAGCACAGCTGAGGTGCTTGTGCACCTGGTCAGGTGCCCTGGTACAAGAGTGGCTCAGTCTCAGCAAGAGCTGTAAGGTCGCAGTCCTATGCTTCCAACCTCAAAAAGGAACATCACTGGGCTGTAGTTAAGTGAAGTCAGCTGCTGAAGCGTGTATCCATCCTGACAGTGTGCATTCTGCAGCTGATGTAGCAGTAATCATTAGTACTCAAGCTTTAGTAACCTAAAGTTGGTTTAAAACTGCTGTGGGTATCTCTATGGTAACATGCTTTTGGACCTCCGCACTGCAGCACAAAGTGAAGTTAGCAGTACCAGACAGGGAGAAATTTTTCAGCTGGATCCTCCCAGCTAGCAGAAGATACTAATGTATTAGAAATAAAGCCTTTTGAAGAAGCAGTAAATAAGGAGAGCATTTCTATCAAAGTATAACCAGAATCTCAAACTGACTATAGTAAGTTCTAATTTACATGAAACACTTTTCTCAGAACTTTGTAGCTGAAATATTTTTCTTGAATAAACAGAAAATCCAATTCGTACAAATTCCCATTAGCATACAATCATCTGCTTAGCGAATTTTTAAGAAGACAAGCAGGAAAAATTTGGAAGGAGATTAGAGAATATGCTTCACCTGTTTTGCACTTAATTCTGTGATAGGCAGCATGAAGGTATTTTTTCTGTCACACATTTATGCCATGATTTTTTCTTGTCCATGCCATGCATATTGATAATAAAAAAGAAGATATACCTATATTGTCAGATACTAATTAGCTTAGACAATACTTGGAATAGACAAAGAACAATCCTCCTTCAGAGTGAGGAAGAATGATTGAAGATACTTAGCAGCTGGTAGAGGCAGGCTGTGAACTGTGACCAAAAAGGACCAAGAAATCCACACATTAAAATGTATCCTGAAATGTATCCTGCTTTGATCCCATTTTCAGTAATGGCAATACCTCTGCAACTATTTGAAAGGGCAAGGAGAGGGGCAATAAAATAAATAAAATGTATTTTGGGAATAAAGTCAACCAAAACTGGAGGAAAGATGCCAGCAGATGGCTCACCCACCTGCAGATAAGAATATAGCAAGTATATGTACAAACACACCAAAGAATCTCCCATTGTTCAAAGAACGCAAACTATCCTTTTCCTATGTGATCACTTCCTCAGTGATCCTATGCTGAAAGAACAGGTGAAAAACAAAAATCCTGTGACAGGAAGAGTGGCAGATAAATGAAAGGAAGCACTGCTGACATCTCCAAATGATGCAAATCTTGTATACTGCACCAATGCATGGCCACTACCTCCTTCACCCACCAAGAAATGTTGAACAGTTACCAGGGAGAGTTAGGAACAAGCCAATTGAAGCAGCAACACTGCCCAGCCCAACTACAGCTAAAATAGCTAAGGGCTGTGTAGGAGGTATAATGCCAGCTGTTTTGATCCCTGTTAGCCCCTTAGCCACAAGAGAATGTATCACAGCCCAGTCATTTATTCCTATTGAATTAAAAATAAAATGGGGGGAAATTTTCGGTATATTTGAATAGCCTTTTGCCCACTGCCTATCTAAAAAAAGCCAGATCATCATCTCACTGATGTCAGTGTTATCTTCCCAGATGCAAGATTTGCATTATAACATATGGAGTGGTGACATCTGAATTTGTACTACTGGACTATTGTAGGCATTTCACATTTCTGCACTGGGGTTGGAGGGGCAAAATGATACCAAGTTTTTATGTCATATGATTAAACATTGTTTTGTACAGTATATACTATATTTTAAGCTCATTCATTAGATTTTGAAATAAAATGCTTCTCTTTCTTCAGTGATAGGAAATTATACACCAAAAATTCAGATCATCCTTTGACAGGCAACCATGTGCATCAGCCATGCAAGAAAACAGTATTCTCTGACAAGACTTCACATGTTAGCTACAGAAATATAGCCCCTTTTTCAGTTTAAAACTATCTACACATCTGCAGATGCTTGCAACTAAATAAAAAATAACAATAAAGCAAACATGAAAGGATGGCCTTAAAGGAGTTACATTCAACACAGCAGATTTTTCAAAGGTAAGGTGAGGTCACCAATGTCTTATAGCTCCAAAGGGGCAAAAAATTGCTTCATCTAAAAATAGACTCTTGTATAAATGCAGTGGAACCCATGAAAAAGATTCCTTTCTTTGAAGACAGTTCATTACTGAACTCTTTGAACTGTGTGGATAGTCCCTAAGCCACTAAAATGCCAGAGGGCCAAGAGAGATATGTATGTGCATCAGCTGTTCTTGTTAATGTGTATCTGCAAACAGACACCCATTCTGTTTGACTGTAGTACTCATCAGTCCCACTAGTTTTTCTGGTCTCAATAATTTTATATTTCACTTATATAAATCTGAAAGAAAAAGTCTGACATCTCTACCACCAGGATGCAGAGAATCTAACTTAAAATTATAACATTTAAAAGATATTGTCTTTAAGATTTGCACAACTCTTGTCCTGATTGTGAGCCTTAAATAAATCTATCAAAAACAGAGTTTTTAACCCCCTAATGGTGCAAAATAAAAAAACAACCCAGTTCTGTTGCTCAGTCCAACCTCACCTAAAGAACTGGAGTAGTAAAAGTTCTGTTGCATTGAAACAAACAAACAAACAAAAAAAATTAAATCCCAGAATATATCAGAGAAACTGTTGCACCAAACAAAATGACACAATTTATACAAAGTTACATTTGAAAGAAAGAAATAACATTAAGTTTAAATTATTCCCGTGCACCAGACTCACAGAGCTAACACATTGTGTGAATTATCTCCTAATCGGGATGCATGCTGCCATTTAACAAACTTATCTCAGAAGTTATATGAAAACCAGTTATATCAGTAGTATCACCATACTGGAACAATTTTGATTCTTAGTGTTAACTCATTTTGCTTTGGTGTTATTTTGTTGCTGCAATTTTGGTTTTGGGGAGAATGCTTTTGTCTCTCTTTTGTCAAACTTCCTTCAGAAAACAGGTGGTTAGTGATCTTCAGTTTGTCTAGACTAATATTAGATACTTGTCTTTTGCTTTCAAGTGTTTGACTATAAGATGTAGAAGGAGTCCTCTGCTATTGTGATGGGCTCATTAATAAAATGGAGAGAAGCACAGACTAACAAGTGATTTTAGGCAGCAGTGGATACATTACTACAGTTTTGTACACAGAACATCATCTAGGCAGCACTGAGCAGTAAAGATATGGTTTTTTTGTGCAGCTCTAAGATTTGGACAGAAATCTCAAGATTCAGACATCACATCTCCTCAAGACTCCTAAGCATCAAAGACATCCAGTACCACCAAGAAAAGGCTTTTATTTTCCCCCCAAACACCTCTACCCACATGCCTCTTAAGCCTCATTGCCTTTGGCATGTCTCTCTGCCCTGACCTCCTCCAGCCCATAACACAGACCCATCCACACCACCCCAGTTTGGCTAGATTGAACACTTTTCCACTACTTGAACAATGATATCTCACCTGCTTAGTCCATCTCAGACCTTCACCTCATCCATCTTTTCTCTAACCACCCACCACACCATCTTAGCACTCCAGCTGACCTTTTTGATGTATTTGGAACAAAGGTAGCCAAAGATTTCCCAGGTTTCCACCAGAACACTGTGGCCGCCATCCAGAGCTCCAAGGGGAAGGAGCGCTGTCCAGCAGCTGCAGATCAGTACACCCACCATGACCACGAGAATGCAATAAAAAGATCTTAACTTTT
This sequence comes from Lonchura striata, assembly GCF_050655825.1. Classification (NCBI taxonomy): domain Eukaryota; kingdom Metazoa; phylum Chordata; class Aves; order Passeriformes; family Estrildidae; genus Lonchura; species Lonchura striata. Next base: position 74,400,966 of record NC_140740.1, on the reverse strand, counting down.
TTGTCTTGCTATACTAGTCTCCTTCACATTGCAATTTGAGGTAAAAGCAGCAGCCTGAAACAAGGCCATGGAAAGATCTTTGACACAGAAGTTATTGACGTCTTCCACAAGCCACAACACTGGAACATTAACACAGACCTAAACATTTAACACATGTGAATGGATTTATTCTGGAACTTAATATAATCACTCTTTCTGAAATCTTGTGTTTTGTCACAATATAATTAAACAGCTATTTAAGAAAAATTGGTCTTTTTGACACGGAGGAAGTAGTGATTCATCAGGGAGGACTCTTTGGAATGCATGGATTTCAGGGAAGCCATCTTAAAAGCAAGAGAAAGAGAAACCCACAATAGCCAACAGCCCAGGAAGAAGCAAACTCACTAAAGGGAGAACCTTTTTAGACACTTTCAAAACAGAGACTTGAGCTTGGGTGTCTCTCCAGAAAACACCTGAGTCATTACATTAACACTTATTCTGGGGTCTCAGAAGAAATTTGATTAGCTTTGGAAAAGAACGCATACAAAAAGCTAGACCTAATTTTCTCTCTCCTTTTCTAAAATGGATCTCTTGGTTTTCAGGCTAGCACAATGGTTTGATAAATTGCATTTCATAATGGACATGATAACTGCAGGAGAACAATGATCACTGACAACATTCAAGTCCACGGTGCCCTCAGCCAGCCTTCCAAATCAGCAACAGAGGAAGAGGAAAGCCTCTCTTCACTGTTCTTATGACAAAATGGCTAACCTAAGAGAAAAGGGAAAATTGACTGCTGGAAGCAGCTCCCAAGCTAACACCAGAGACCTCATATTCAATTCTACATTCAATTATATTGTTTTTTTTGTTTTGTGTTGTTTTGGGTTTTTTTACAGCACTGATAGGTATACCACCTGTAACTATATCACTATTTGATCAAAACATGCATATTACAAGATAGGAATCAGACCTCACTCTTCCAGCTATAAACAAATGAATTATCCTTAAATCCGACAGGCTGCAGTTCTGTCTGAAAACTAATTTTGAACAGTTTCTCCTAGGCTTAAAAACAGAAGTTGAATAGCTTGATTTTTACTACCCATATTGCTTCAAAACTCCATTCTGCCCATTTCATCAGTGAATGTTACTGACCCTACTGATGCAGAGTCTCTCAACTATCCATTGTCCCTTTGGAATTCTTATTTAAATGTGGTTTAATAATATCTATACATATGTTCACACCTGGCTGTATTGTCTGTGAATTCTGTGTGCTGGAGTCCAGGTGGCCCAGATCTTTGCAATTCCTGCTCCCTTCTTCCATACTATGAAACCAACTGGACCAATTGGTCCAGTTTTCCCATCCTTTTGGATCAAAAGCTGCCTCCTTAGATGCAATAAGAATCCAGGGCAAAAGGTCAACAGATTGTGCATCTACATCAAAAATAGACATGCATTTTCAAAGTGAGTAACTCACATTATTAATAGTTTCATATTGAGACGGCTTCTGAAGTAGCACCATTTAGCTGAGGGGTTTCTCAGCATAAATCTGCACTCTACCCTTTCTACATCCAAGATATGAAATATATGGCATTGGATAGCCAAGTCAGAGATTTACAGGGTAGAGATATACCGAGATTTAAAAAACTATCCTCCAGAGTACCTCGCTATCCAAAGAGTCAGAGGTAATACAAAGGAACAGCATGTCTCTAATGCATTTTGTTCTTTTACAGCTGGCAACATGGGTGAGAAAGAGGTTTATAAATAATTGGATGCTGAAGGATGGGGCTGTGGTTGACACAAATGGCTGAAATGAAAGGGAAAAATAAAGTTCACCGGCAAATGGACTAATGGTCCTCTCAAGTGAAAGAAGTTACCTGGAATAGACACTGCCACCAATAAGCTGTAGAGAATGTCACCTTAACTCAGAATTAATAATGTATCTTTGCACAGAGCTTCTTCCTCACATAGAGGGAAAGGTGACTCAAGCTTCATAAGCCAAAATCACTGGTGTTTTGGGGGAGCTGTGGAAGCTCATGCAGAATGAGCCCATTCTACTTTAGGGTCTGTGAGATTGCCCCAGAGAAGATGCCAGGTATTGTGCTGCTGCCCTGCAGCAAGGTGCCTGCTGGTGACTTTCTGGGCTAGAAATGCACCAAGTGATCTATGCCAGAGGGAGACAGGACTACAAGAGATCATCAGGTGGCTGTTGTTGCTGTAAGCTCATGCCCTCAACCATTTCAAACACAGGCTGCTCTTTACAATGCTCTGTACTTTTGTTCTTACGTGAATAAATGTGATTGTTGATTTCCTTAAGGTATAATCTTGGGTTTGACAAGACTCACCAAAAATACATAAACGCTGCATCATAAAACATTTTATATGTTATTTTCTAGCAGCCACACAGGTACATCCAGTGTTTACTAAAGGCAATTACAATAGAGAAAATGTTGCAAGATTCCCACCAAGCTCCTCAGAAGATAAAACCTCAGTCTCATTTTGTGCATATCAAACAGTAAAAGGTGTAAAACAGATGCTGATAGTGGTCAGTTTAAAACCACTGGGTATTTTGGGCATTGAAAGTCAAAATTCCAAAATAAATTTTTACTGAAGGACTTAGAGGGGTTCTGGACCTGTTGAGTTCTAATGATGAAACTATTGAGGCTCATTGTTCTCTTACAAACTTTCAGCAATTCTCTTTTCTTATACACCTGTCTGTGCACACACAGGTGCTCATTTTATATTTAGTGATATAAATGCATATCATCCAGAGCAGTTTTGGAAGTCCAGAACGTTGTGTGACTCAATGCGAAGTCGTTAATCAGGCTTCTCTTTGCCAGGTGGTTTAATATTTTCTGAAGAAATGGTTTTATCTGTTCTGTAACAATTCTTCTGTCTAACATTGCTTAAGAGCATAACTACTGTGCCAAAACTCACCTGCATCATTTGAAGGAGGAATGGAAAGGTCAGATACAGAGCAGCAGAAGTCCTTTGACTGTATTCATTTAGGAGTGGGCTTAGTCACAGAAGAACACCTCTATACTAGCAATTTTCTTTATGGTAAGAGCTATTCAGGCCAGCACCTCTCAGAGAGCAGCTAGCCTAAATTAACAAGGTCCTGCACTGTAACATATTTCAATATTTTTGGCCTGCTCAATTTTTTTATGCCAACTCTGCACACTTCAGCTATATTCAAGAGGTGTCTTATGTCTCAGGTGTCCTACTGAGTTGTGAAATGGACCTTCATCACACTAAGTTACAGAGTTGGGAGTTTTATTTTCTAAGTTTACACTACATCTGGTGTGTTCCTCATGCTACAGAACTTACTACTAGCCAGTTAAACCATAGTACACCTCAAACAAAACCAGAAGCACAAGAAGTACACTGATTTTTCATATACTTGGTACTGCTTGGCAGACAATTGTATTTGAAATCAAGGCAATACTTAGGACTGTATTTCTACAGAAGCTATGATCTGATGCAACTCTCTCAGTGGCTGGATTTCCTTCATATTTGGCTGCTACAGTCTTTGACTTATTCCCCACATAAAGAACAAAGCAAAGCAAAACAAAACAACCAAAACCAAACCAAAACAGAAACAAACAAACAAAAAAACCCCACCCAGCCAAAAAAAGCCTTGACATTTTGAAGAAAAGGATATGTCCCAAAATTTCCACCTTGGAACTTAACACAGACCAGCACTGTTAAGAAATACTGTCCCACTGTATTTTTGCTTATTTCTGAGCTTTTCTTCTAATAATTATTTTGCTACAGAAAAGCCAGAAAACTGCCAAAATCTATTGCTATTGTGACTGACCAAGACAGGCTCATAAACAAGTCTTCCTTTTCTACAAAAATGACAGCATAAGAAGAACCAAATCATTATACCTGCTGTTCTTGTAATTTCAAGAAGAAAAATATGATAAAATAATCAATGGAAGCCTGCAAGTTCTTTGGAGGTTTTTTCCATCTAGCTAATATGTTAGCAACATGAGCTTTGAAACTTGTCTGTTGCTGTAAAGTTTTATTAATGCTGAAGTCTCAAGATACTCAAGAAAATCAGAACTTTTCACAACGTCTGCTTAAGATTTGGCCATAATTAAAAGACGTAAACATATATAAGTATTTTTTGACATCTTGAAATCCCCATGGAAGTGTCAAAAAAACTGCTTAGCTCTTGCTAAACAGCTGTGCTATTGCACTTCAGAACCAGCAATAACTGAGCAATGGGTCAAGCAGCCATTATACAGTCAGCATCTTCTCAGCTCATTGTTATGCTCCTGTGATGGAAGTTAATGCCTCGTATCTTTATACAAAGCTGATGGGGCATTTGAGATATTAATATTCTTTCTTTTCATAAAACTGTTTTGCTTTGTTAAGGAGGGTACAAGGGGAAGGAATATCTTGTTTTTTTTCAATTGAGTGCTTCTGCCCAAGTACCTTTAGAACAGAGTGTATGGCTGGGCACCAGAAACTGTGAGTCCTCTCCCAAATCAAGGTACAGATGCATCTTCTAACCCTTAACAAGTGCACTTGAGATTTTTGTCAGGCAACCTGTAGATAATTGTTTACCAGGCTTTCAAGAGCAAAAGAAACACACCCACCCACCAAAACTGCTGAACAGCTACTCATGAACATTGTGAGTGAGACAGGACCAAAACATTTCAATACCCTGAACAGTTCAGAACTTTTCATTAAGGAAAGGAAAAGAAAAGAAAACAACAAAAAATTACCTTTTGTAACACTGACCTCACATCAAATTAATACAGATAAAATAGACTTTGAAAGAAGGTTTAGATAAGCCATATATTTTAAGTGACATAGGATAATTTTTTGTGTGGTTGGCTTTTATTTTATTTTTTATTTGAACTGAACAGGGTTGAAATCATTACAGGCTGATTTATTTTAATGCTAGTTTCATACCACAGTGTGGATGAGTTTTAAAACATTCTAAAGAGGCAGGATGAAATGTAAAGTGCAATACTTGATTCTGTAAACACCTAAAGAACAGTTCAGAACACAAAATGAAGACACACCAAGCAACATGGTTTAAGTGGTTTGAGAAGTTACCCAACAGCTAATTATTTTAATATATAATAGTGCTAACATCCAGTATATTGGTTTTGTGCCCTAATACACTTAGATGAGATTTTGTGGTGGCTTGACCCTAGATGGCAACTAAGCCCCAGGCAGCTGCTCATTCACTCCACTACCTACAGGATGGGGAGAGAGTCTGAAGAATAAAAGTGAAATAACTCATGAATTTTTACACTTTAATAGGTAAAATAAGATGTGCACACATGAGCAAAGCAAAACAAGGAATTAAGTTACCACTTCCTATGGGTAGGCAGGTGTAAAGCCATTCCCAGGAGAGCAGGGCTCATCATGTGCTGTGGGTACTTGGGAGGACAAACACCATCACTTCAAATGTCTCCTCCTTCTTTCCCCAAGTGGGATGCCATATGGTATAGAATATCCAATGCTGCTAATACATGCAGCCAGCACTACAGCAGCTAAAACCAAGTAGTATTGCTAGACACTCTTTCCATACCAAAATAAGTAATATTATTCTTCCCTTCTGAGCTTTTATGGAAATAAATATTGTTATCATGTACTGCTGCAGAAACATATTTCCACACTTTTCCACTTCTTTTTAATCTGTCAAGTATAGTATACTATTTTGCCTTTATGATTGTTCTGTAATAAGCCAACGCTGTTGTAGTCAATACTTTAGTGTGATCTGCAGAATCATGACAGGACTGGCAATAAGAATGACAGCTCTAACTCAACTAAAAAAAAAATTTAAAATATTTTGCAGATCTTAATTCTTATAGGAATGGAAATATTTCTACTATATAATTGAAATAGTTGTTAAATAACTTCAAAAATCCCAGACACCTAAAAAACTCATAATTTGTAAAAAATCACTGAAGCACAGAATCATTTAGGTTGGGAAAGACTGAATGTGGCATTTAGTGCCATGGGCTGGTTGACAAGGTGATGTTATGCCACAGGTTGGGCACAATGATCTCAAAAGTCTTTTCCAACCTAGTTAACTCTGTGATTCTGTGAAAAGATGTCCAAGATCAAATCCAATCTTTGGCCAATTACCACTGTATCAATGAGACCATGGCACAGAGTGCCACAACCAGTCATTTATTGAACAACGCCAGGGATGGTGACTTTATCACTTTCCTGGCCAGTCCCTTCCAATGCTTGACAATCCTTTGTGTGAAGAAATTCTTCCTGATGTAGCACCTGAACCTTCCCTGTAGCAGTTTGAGGCTGTTTCCTCTCATCCTGTTTCTTGTTGCCTGGAAGAAGATACCAAGCCCCACTGGCTGCACACTCTTTTCAGGCAATTGCAGAGAGTGGGAAGGCCCCCCTGAGCTTTCTTTCCTTCAGGCTTCTCTCTCACCTCCAGCTCCCTCAGCTGTTCTTCACGGGACTTGTTCTCCAGACCCTTCCACAGCTCTGTTTCCCTTTCCTGGACTCGCTCCAGCACCTCAATGTCTTGTAGTGAAGAGCCCAAAAACTGAACACAGGATTCCAGGTGTGGCTCACCAGTGCCCAGTGCAGGGGGACAATCCCTGCCCTGGTCCTGCTGGCCACACCATTGCTGATCCAGGCCAGGATGCCATTGGCCTTCTTGGCCACCTGGGCACTGCTGGCTCATGTCCAGCCACTGTCACCAGCACCCCCAGGGCCTTTCCAGCCCCTCTGCCCCAGCCTGTGGAGCTGCCTGGGGTTGCTGTGACCCAAGGGCAGGACAAGCACTGGCCTTGTTGAACCATAATATTACAATATCAATCAGAAAGTTCAAAAATATCTGAAATACATTCAGTTCAAATAACTAGAAAGTTAGGAAATATATTTGTTTATAACAGCACATAATGTAATAATACATAGTAAACAACTATTGAGAACTGAGTTATAACTAAAAAAACTTTTTTTTCACAATCCTTCTAATTTTCTTTTCAATTCTCAACTTAAAACATTGTGAGTGTTTTGATTTTGCTCTCCTCTGCATTAAAAAAGAAATAATATTTTGTCATAAGTGTTGCACTCTGACTAGTTAAAAAAAAAAATCAACAATTCTCAAGAAATACAGGAATTATTTTACTCCAGTCATGCTTGAATTTTGTCCCAAATTTTGAATTTTTGATGATGCAGGCTCTTAATCTGTATAAGTAAAACAGTCAATGTGACTGCAGACAATTCTACAAGTTTCTCAGTGTTTGAACTGACAATCGGCTGTGGGGATGTCTGGATTTGTTTTCTGTGATTTCTCCCACTTATGTTTTCCTTAAGATGACTTCTGAATTTTTAAATTATTAAGGAATATTTTGTAACTTTGGAATTTCTTACTGATATTCTAACAAAATACTAGGATTACTTTGTGACATGATATCCTGCTTTCTTAGTACAAAGAAAAGTAACTTAAGATGCAGCTGGGATCATGGCACTGGTTTTGGTGGTTTTTTGTTTGTTTTAATTAATAAACTTTGGAAGGGAGCAACAAAGCAAAATTTCATTTCTAAAAGGCTTTCAGGGAAGTTACCTACTCTGGTATTAAAAACAACAAACAAACAAACAAACAAAAAACCAAAAACAAAACAGCAACAACAAAAAAACCCCAACCCACAAACCAAACAAACCTCATGGAAAAAGAATATCCAGCTCAATGATCTCTTTTCAAGCGCTGTAAACTTAAGTGAAGACGTTGACAGGCAGGATGCAGCAGTGCCTGCCTTAGCCACTGAGAGGGGGACCCAAGTCTTACAGGTACCCTATGGACACAGCCCTCACCCGCTCCTCCAGGAGCATCTCCACAGCCCTACCCCAGCAAGGTGCAGTAGCAAACGTCTGCAGATCACAGGGGCTCGGTGCTGAGCCGAATATCCACGCCTAGAAGCAACAGTTCATTTTAACTACGGCGGGAAGAAAAAGGGATGAAGTAAAGCCAGCACCACGTACTCTCTGCCGTCAGCCGCAGAGCTCGAAACAAGCCCTTTCTCCGCTCGCTGGGTGTGCGCGGCCGATCCCAGCGCAGGGCGCCCCGGAGCCGCACCAAGGCTGCGGGCTCGGCGCGGAGAAAGGCGGAGAGAGCCCGAGGGGCCCGGCGGCTGCTGCTGCCCCCGGCGAGCTCCCGGCGAGGCGGCCCCCCCGCAGCAGTGCCAGCCCGGCCCGGCCCGGCCGCCGCAGCTGCGGTGAGTCAGTGGGCACCAGGGCACCGCTCCTCCAGCTGCATCCCGCCCGCCGAGCATCCTCCGCCGGGGGAGGCGCTGGCTCCGCGCACCGTCCTCCCCCTGCCGCGGCCGGCGGGGACCCGCACCGGCACCGCCGGAGATCCCCCCGGAGCGGCGGCGCTTACCCTGGCGCTGGAGCTGCTGGTCTGGGTCTCCGCCTCGACGCTGCAGCAGCGGGGCGTCCTGGAGCGGGCGGAGGCGCCGCCGGACTCCCTGCGCTCCTTGCGGCGGGGGCCGGAGGAGGGCGGCGGCCGCCGGCTCTGGTAGGCGAGGACGGAGGGGATGGAGTCGGCCGCGTCTGTCTTAACGAAGAGGCCGTGCAGGGTGGCGGTGCCCTGCGAGATCGTGGTGGTCTGGTGCGGGGAGTTGGACTCCTCCGAGTCCCGGCAGTATATCACACCGCTGTGCGAGACGTGGATGCTGGGTGCGCAGCCCATCCCTTCCCCTCCCGCGCCGCCGCTCCGCTCCGCTCCCACCTGCCGCCCGCCCGGCTGCGGGGCCGCCGCCCTGCGCCGCGCTCCCCGCGCCGCCGGCACCGGCGCCTCCCCCGCCGCCGGCGCTGCCCCGGCCGCTCCCGCCCCTGCGGCGCCTCCCCGTCACCGCCGCCCGCTCCCCGCGCTGCCTCCGCGCTCCCCGGACCTGCTGAGCCCCTTCCCCTCTTCGGCAGCGTCTGACCAGGCGACCGGGCTGTGTTCACCTGGGGTGGGGTGAAGCGGAGGAGGATGAGGAGAAGGGTGAGAAGAAGAATGATTATCGGTGGTGCAGCCCCATCGTGACCCAGCCACAGGGTCTACTTTCAAGCCTCCCGCAGGGACAACATTACACACACACACATACGCACGCACACACACACACAGACACACACACACATCCCCAGCAATCCCGGTTGCGCTAAATACTAAAAAAAAAAAAAAAAAAAAAGTTACAAATACTTATTTTGACAGTCAAAACGTGCCCTACTCTTGGGTGAGCAAATCTCAGTTTCAGGGTTCTGAAGGGAGCAGTTTAGAGCCATATAGCACCCAGTGCAAGTTAGGGGGAAAAAAGCCAGAATTGTTTCATAATGCTTAATGCTGCTTTTCAATTAAGCCAACATTCAGTGACACAAGTTGCCATTTTATCCTTGGTGGCTGATAGCTGTCAATCCCCGTTTCCAGTCCCTGGTGAGATAATCAAGAAAAATGTTTAATGCTACAGGGATTTACACACCTTCTTAGCTTTCCACAGTGAATAGTTTCATTGACCTCAGTGAAACTATGTAGGAGGTGTAAAGCTAAACATGGAGGTTTTAAGTCTTTGCAAGATTTTAGTTTAAATCCCTCTGTTTTAAATAGCACATAATAAATCCTTCAAGAATTGGTAATGTTATCCAAGCAATATGCCTCCTACTAATAAAGCATTTATCTGAAACCCAGCCACCAAGGAACACTTGTGTATACACCTTTTCTTCTTCTTGGAATATTACCTGATGTTTGACCACTGTTTCTCCATCTAGTTTTAGTGAATGATGTAAAAATACTAAAAACATGAAGCATGGTGCAAGAATTGTGATGTTTTACATCAAAATGGTATAAATATGTTATTTTTGGTTCTTAATGCTTTTGAAGCACTTTAATGAATTAGATTTCAGTTTACTCATAAGTGATGGTTTCACAGCTAAAATGCCTCAGTTTAGAGAGCTTTTGAGCCTTAGCCTCTGTCTCTCTTGATGCAGTGCATGGATCGTTGCAATTATGGCAATGATAGGCACTAGTCCATCAAAAAACCGGACTGAGATCATCCATTTGTTTGCCAAAGTATTTTCAATTTTCTAGTTACCACAGTGAGCCCATGCTGGTCCTGGTAATCACAATTTTCTAGGTTACTATTTTCCCCACTAGTTGTCACTGTTCACAAATCAAGTTGTGGTTAACATCCTGCACATGCTACATATCTGCACGTTTGCCTACTGCCACAGTGCTGTGCTGGCAGCTATCTTTGAGGACAACCTTGGAGATAGGCTCAGTATAAGTAAAACAAAGCAGACTGTGCTTCATCACTCAACCATGAGGCCTTTCTTGCTGCTTAGACTGCAGTTCTGGATGAGACCTCATTCTCCCAGAGCATAATGCCCTTAGTTGCAGATGAATGTGTCCTAAAATCTCACTTAATAACAGGACCAGCCATTTTTATGCATGCATTGAAATACTCTCAAGTCTCTTCCTTTCTATTAATGATTGGGAAACTTAAGTTGGGGATTTGAGCTGCCTGCCCTACACTACAACTGAGATTTGGAAGAGACCCAGGAGCTCAGGAATGCCACTCAGAAGCCATACACTTATGGGGTACACACAAAACCTGTTGCTTTTGGGTAAGTGGTGTTAACAAAAGACCTCTAAGATTTGTTGATTACCTAGTTTGAGACATTTTTCATCACAATTTATCCACCCCAGGTATTAATGGCACTTATAATTTTAATAAAGGATATGAACATAAACCATATTTTGACTTTGCAGAGTGAGCTTGGTGAAAACATTATGTCATACCCTAAACCCTGCCTGTCAGGTTTCCTTAACATCCTAGTATTCCCGTTTCTGCCCTGTTCCCATTGAATTCAGTGACAACTTTGCTATTGAGTTCAGATAGCATTGCAGTAATCTACCCATTCTCACTTGGATTTCCCTTGTTTAGGTATACATTTGAGTTGATGCCAGAAAATAAGCTGTAGGAATAAAAAGTATCAATTCTGGAGAAGCATAGCTAAATGCAGCCCTCAAGCAGCAGCCCCCACACTGTTTACTTTAGGTTTATGGTGAAAGAGCATAACTAAAGAGGGTGAGCTTCTCTGTGCAACATGCCAGAATGTTTGAGAGGAGCAAAGGCTGCTCTAGGATGGGGAAATATGTGGACTGCTGAAAAGCAACAGGAAAGTATGAAGAGTAATAATGCTTGGCCTGACAGCAGAATTAAAAAGTCCTAGAACCAAAAGATGGTTGAGTTTGAAAGGGTCATATGGTCAAATTCTCCACACACCCAAGAAGGGCCATCTATAGCTGTTTGCTTAGGATGCGCATATCTGGGTGTATTTTTTAGTAACTCCAAGTATGAAGATGACACCTCTGGACCACCTATTCATTCTAGGGCTCAGTCATCCCTACAGTACTCTGCTGATGTTCAGAGAGGATCTCCCATCTTACATGTTTCTTTCATGTCCATTGCCTCTGGACCTGTCACTGCACACCAATGAAAGAGTCTGTCCTTGCACCCTCCCTTTAGTTTTACATTGATGAGATATGCCCTGAGTCTGCTCTTATCCAGACTCAACAGTCCCAACTCATCCTCGCCACAGAAGCACAGTGCTCAGAAGGAGCTCAGAGAGAAAAGAATATAGAACTATATATAGAATATAGTAAATGATGATCAGTGTGATCAGAAGCTGGAACAGAGGTGAGTGAGTGGCTGCACAGGGGAAGTATGCCTGTCACTGAAGTAGGAACTGAAGGAAAATTAAAGACTCCTTTTCCTACCATCAGTGCTTTTCCTGCACCTTGCCTGTGAGAGGACAACCATGGATTTACTAAACAAGGAGAAATAGGGAATATTTAAAAGGGTGCACACTTATAGCACACTCCAGTCATGTTCCTAAAGTTGTCTTGCTGCAGTATTCCCTGACTGATGGGCACTAAAGCAGAAGGCTTTATTGTGAGCAGCATGCACCAACCAAGGATGTACAGAAGGGGCAGCTGTACTGAAGCAGAATCTGCCTTCAGAAATGCGTATTTAGTATGGCTCCCGAATGAAGTCAGTGCATCTAGGCACTGGAAAATATTCACATGTATCAGTTTTTCCACTACTAAAGAACTTTTGCTGGCTTTAACTGCAACAATATAAATCCTAACAAATTTTATGCTCATGGGAACCAGTTTTTTACACATGACTAATTTCAGCATAATGTATTTAAGCATATGAGTGATTTTGGAAATCAGAGGTTTCCCTGAAGCATCTTGTATTTTTGGTTTTTTCCAGTAGAAAGCAGTGGATATACATTCTCTATGGTGTTTACACCTGTAAATCCCTCCAGAATGAGGAAAAGATGCTCCTCAACACTTTATATCCCTTCCAAAGCCAGTCATAGGCTTCACTCTGACCTCAATATTAAGGCTTTAGGCTATGAGTAGATTGCTAAGTTTATGTCGGTATTATTGGTTGTATCATCTGTAAATTCCAGTTCATTGCAGTAAGAATATACTACTTCAGAGGTCAAATTTTACAAAGACTTGAAAATACTTGACAGCTCACTATTGAAGACATTTACCTCTATTCATGGGTCATTTACTGTAAAACCAGTTTAAGAAAGTATATATAAGACTGTACAAAAAAAAAAAATTACTATGCTCTTAGGTTCAACAGTTTCTCAGTCTTTTCATATTGGGCCAACAAATTTCTTAGGTACAGAAGAAAATAACATCCTTTGCACCCAGATTACATCAAAGTCAATACCTAAAAATTATTTAAATTATCCAGACCCCATGCACTTTTTTTAACTTAAACTAAATATGAGAAAAATAGTCATGACAGTTAGAATGTATCTTTTCTCAGTACACCTCTGTTTTGTTAAAAACACCCCCATCTTTATGGTACTTTGATAATGTATAATGTATTATCAAATGCTAACTTCATGATTTTACTCATCAACAATGCAAGAAATTATGGCAGTTGGAAATCAAAAATATATTAAATACAAGAGATGAAGGTTATTTTTGCTTGAGAAAGAGCAAAGTGTTGTTTTCAGTCCACAAATTCAATGACTCACTCAATAATGAAATGAAGAGGAACATCACTAACAGTAGTGACCTATCTCAAACTCAACCAAAAAGCAAGATAATCCTTTTTTAAAAAAATTCCTTCCCCAAATTCCTTTAATTTCATAACAGAAAATTCACTCATTGCAGCAAAGCTGTGTTTTAATTTACCTTGATTTTGTTACACTGTCTCTGTGACTGCTGCAAATAACTGTCTCCCAGTCACAAAATCCACAAAAAATATACTCTCCAGTAGGTACTGTTCAATAGAATGAGGTTCCTGGAATTGCTTGCTAATCTCACCATAGAACTTGACTTTGATCTTCCTTTAACAGTCAGATTTTGACGGGTTTGGACAATGCCACTTCAGTTTTGCCCAGAAGTTGATAAAATACTTTACACTATGGATATTTTACAAGAGGTGAAAGAAGCCTGTTTCAAGGGAGCAAAGCTGAAGAGGAAACTCGGTCTGGTTTCCTTTCCACTAGTAGCCCTTGACACTGTATGAATCACCGGGCACAAATTGTTCTGAGAGTTTACAGAGGGGCAGGTGACCTCTCATTCTCTACCTTCTCCACCGCTTTGTGTGCAAGCAAGGAAGTTCAGTGGCTCCTGCCCTTCTCTGTCCGCAGTTGTTTCTCTCTCCCTAGGGGTAGGAGAAGATGCAGTCCTGGCACGTTGCTCCTCACTGCCGAGAGGCCATGAGCTGCCCCAGGGATGCAGATTCTCCCCTGGGGATGAACACCTGCAGTAATTAATTTTCCCTAGAATGGGTGAAAATGGTACTGTCCTTACTATCAGCTTCATTTTGAGAGACACAGCAAATCTTTACTACACGTTTTGAAGAGGAAGAGTAACATATAAAACCACATAGCAACAACAGTCTTCAGCCACTAGCAGTAGCAACAAGTGTTACCATTCACCCGAAGAGCTCAACTTCTAGCAGGACAATGGCCATATACTTCTAGTTATGAGAAAATCTTCTAGAACAAGAAGGATCACACCACATTTAAAAGGCTTAGGCTGCTGCTCTCGAGAAAACCCTTTGGTTTGCCTTTGGGTTGGCTGGAATCAAATACTTCACAGCACTCAAAAGCTAAGAAATGCTGCTGCAGCTCTCCTGACAGCACTGAACAGTTCCCCCAAGCAGCACTTGGTGGTCGTTTCCTCAAAAGCAGCTTGCTCTTTGCTCGTTATTGTTTCAACAGCAGAACTCTTCTCCCTTGATTTATTGCTCTCCGGGAATATCTGCACGGAAAATCCCTCTCGGGTGGTCAGGGAAAAGCTGACTCCTTGGCTTTGGGGCTCCGGGTACTGCTGAACACAACTGGCGAAGCCGAGCCGCGCTGAGCCGGGCGGGGCAGACGCCGCGGCGGCATCGGCGGTGGGAAACATCTCCAGCCCCGCCGACAGGAGTGGGAGAACGCCCGGAAAGTGTGCTTCGAGCACCTTGGAGCAGGGGGCAGCCCCCGGGTCGTCCCGCCAGCCCCTGACCCTCCCGACGTCCCCTTACCTTCCTCCCCGGCGCGCTCATCCTCCGGAGCGCAGGGAGCGGCGGCGCTGCCCAGGTGAGCCGGGCTGCCGCTGCCGCTGTCCCTGCCCCGGCCCGCCCCGGAGCGCCGCGGGAAGCGCTCCAGGACAGAGTTTCGCCTCCGAGCCTCCCATGGCGAAGGAGCGCAAAAAGGCTTTCCCGAATTATCCTGCCCCGCGGGCCTCCTCTCTTGCCCCTGCGCTGGATCATTGTTTGCGTTGATCGGGAACATTTAGTAATGGGGTAAAGCTCCCGGGGAAAGCGCGGCAAACCGAGTCCTCTGAAGCTAGCATGATTCACATGGCTAAGAGTTACACAGCTCTCTTTGAGAGAGAGTGGAAAATCCACATGCAGGACTGATAGCTCGCTACCGGTGCTTTTCAGGATCCTCCAGTAAAACCCAGCCTCATACTCTAGGAGAAGGGACACAAATTGCCTGGAGTTGAGAAAGAGTAGCATAGCCACTATCTGTAGCAAATCTAAACTGCCAGAAGTGGGACTGGAAACGTATTTCAAACAGCCTATATTAATCTTTGCAATATTCTAGTATACAGCATATACAAGGTAGGTGGAAAGCATCATCTTGGGAATGACATCTTTGGGCTCGACTCTTTCATGTTATTACTCTTTCCCCCCTGGCTTAAAAGCAGCTAATGTCTGCTTTTCTTTTTGGAGTACTGCTGTTTCTGCACAGTTCATTAATATTGTTAGTGCTTTGTAAAGGTACACAAGACCTCAATGAAGGAACTCTATAAGATACAGACAACCCCATAAAAAATAATTCCTACCCAAAAAAAATCAAAGGCTTGCATACAAGGCAGTAGAGAACATGTGAATGTCACAAAAACAGAGCAACATTAAAGATGACTGGGAGCTTTGGGACAGGTAGTGGTCAAGTCACAGCAACTGCCTAACCAAAACCATAAAAAACCCCAACTCCTACACAAAACAAACCTAACACACTAATACTCTACAGAAAATTAGTTCTAGACAGGAAAAGCAGAACCAGCATTGACCAGCAGGTTATGTCAGATTGAGGTTAGGGACTGTGAAGGTTTGCCCTATTTCTAGTGAAAAGACACACAATCAGCAAATACAATCCTTGAGCTCCCCAGAAATGCTAAACAGTGCACATATTGAAATGTCCTCAAAAGCAGGTCAGAACATCCCCCTTTTTGTGGCCGTACATCTGCAAGAGCTGTTGTCTGGGAGCTCATATATGACAGGGTGACTTTGACACTCTCTCAAGGTCCTGGTCCTGCATGGATGAGCTGGGTGGGAGGTTAGCTACAGCCTCAGCTGCACACAGCCATATTCTTGGATACTTGGCACTGCAGCCTGATGTGGTCTCAGAGGAGGTTCTTCTTTCTTCAGAACCTCTGCACAAGTGGCAGGTATCAGTCAGCCAACTGCTAATCTCAAAATTAGATTTGCCCTGTTATTTCCAGTAACTGTTAGAGAAGAAAGCATCACAGTCTGCCCTGGTACCCTGCTTCCCCAGGTGGAAAAATTAGGGACTAATTAATTACTCGTGCCATTCTGTGCAGCCATGCTGTCTTTGCAATAAAACCCCAGAAGAATCTTACCCAGCCACGGCACCACAACAAGGGCAAGGTGCTCATCTGGACACAGGGGCTTCAAGGGCCCCCAGCATGAAGTTTTCGATACAGCAACATAGACTTTTTGCAGTTTCCTCACAATCCTTTCCCTGCATTTCTCCCTCATTATTTTTTAAATACAGCCCTTATACACCAGCTAGAATTTAATTTCTCAGCAGGTTTTCAGACCATCACAAGAACAAATGGAAAAAAAATCATTAAGGGTTGATAGGAGCTGAAGTAAACAGATATCTAACAATACTGTCTAGTAGAGCACAGCTGGATGAACAGGACACTACCTGACAGAGATTTATCAAGTGATGTGTGCTCAGAAAAGTGTTGCTTGTGGCTAAGAAGGAACCATTTTTTTCAGAGAGCAAATGCCACCCAGTAGTAATAATAACAATAATAACAATAATAACAATAATAACAATAAAAACAACAACAACAACAACAATAATAATAATAAAAACAACAATAGTTGTGTGTTTACATTCCTGGACAATTTGCTGCCATTTTATATAAAATATAAAGGTGACAAAGCTGTGGGCTTTATGCTGATTTTTTAGGTGGTTTATTCTTAGTCAGTCCCAGTCCCCCTTTTTGAGCCACAGGGGATGAAATAGAATTACTGGTCACTTGAGAGTGAGGGGTGATAGTTCCCAGAGTTTCCAGCAGACTTCAGACAGTCCTGATAGCATTTGACTTTGATAGGACTGCTAACATGAGTGAAAGGCTACAGGATACTTCACTAATCCTTTTATCTATAGGCTTCAGAATGTATCAATTATTCAATTTGCCATAGTTAATCTTTCACAATGTAATCTTTGTATGTAGTCAATTCCATTATATTTTAAGTACATATCAGCTGATGTTATACATTGCATCAGTT
The DNA here is from genome assembly GCF_050655825.1 of Lonchura striata. Taxonomy (NCBI): domain Eukaryota; kingdom Metazoa; phylum Chordata; class Aves; order Passeriformes; family Estrildidae; genus Lonchura; species Lonchura striata. The sequence goes on along the minus strand of NC_140740.1, from coordinate 74,383,939 downwards.
GATATATACAGTAGCTTCTTGTCTTGCCTTGGAGTGGTTCATTGGTTGATAGACAATCCATTTATTGCTACACGTGTGGTCAGATGGAACTGTTTTATGTTCTTATGAATAAAAAAAAAGTAATTAAATATATAAATAGTATAGAAATAGCATAGCTAAATTGTTAAACTACAACCTAGAAAGGCACAAACATCACACAAGGCAAATACTCCTGAGGGATATTACTTTTCTCTAGATTTAGTGCAAATCAGAAGAGAACACTACACAACACTGAAGAAGAATTACAGATAGTGAAATGCCCAATTCGAGGAGCCATTCTAGCAAAATTAAGTATTATAAGATATTTTTGTCTAAAATAGGGAACATACATTTCACCACATATTTCAGATGAGATTTCTTACTTTCAAGTGTATTTAGGACACCTAAAGAAAAGTCCTCTGGTCAGCATGAGGACACTGTTTTGTTCTATCATTATGCATTACTGGTGGATCATATGGTCCACTCCTGGTTCTGTAGGAAGCCATGCCAGTAATAGAATCAGAGCAAGGAGACATTCTCTAATTAGGAAACAGTATAAAGTATAAATCCTCACTTCTACTGTATTCTAAAAAAAAAAAAAAAGGAATTGCAGAGAAATATAACATTAAAAGTAGTGTAAAATAAAAATTTTCTGTAGTTCAAGAAAATTTCTCTGTACTTTTTGCTGTCTGCCACAAATGAACAGTAACTAATAGCTTTGGGAATTTGCTGTTGAGCATTCACTGACATAAATTTTGCTATAAAATAGTATTAGAAGTATTCATCTTAGACATTGTAGGGAAATTCTTCTTCTCATTTTGGCAGGCGGTGTACTTGCTGAGAATATCTTCCATCCTGGAAAGATATGAACATGGCTTTCAAGAGCTACAAATACTTGGCAGAATCCTGTTACTTGGCTAGGGCACAAAAGAAGGAAGCGACATGAATCATTCTGTGCTTGTAATCTCTCAGGGTAACACTTCAAACACACAAACAAGAATTCACTATTTTAGAGCACTCTACAGCAGCACTGTGTTGTAAGCAATCCTTTGTCAAAGATGATTATTACATCACAGACTGTGTACTTGTGTGACACCCATGCATGGATGGACAGGCACAGGCTCATGCCAGGGTAACTATGATGAATACAAACTTCACGTGAGTCACTGACATTTAAAAAACTCATCAGTTCTGAGACAAAAAACAATATACCTGTGCAAAACGTGTATTAATACCACATTTACAATGAATGCTTCTGCACCTGCTAGAATACAAATATTTTAACAGGTTCATTTGAAATCTCTCCAGTATTATTGCTTAAGAAAACACTACTCAGCTCATTGTACAGAAATAATCTAATTTTTTCATAATTTTGCAATAATGCCAGGAACATGTAGAAACACAATAGGTCCTGAACAACTAATGAGACAGACACAGCAGAAAGAATCCTTTCTGTTGCATGTTATAATGTCTAATGCAGAGCCATTGCACCAAAAAGTAGTGTGCACAGATGTGCAAGTCATGGCTTTCTACAAACAGACACAGTTTAGAAGGTCTAACTCTCTTTTCATATTTCCTTTCCTTCTATATTTCATATAGAAAGGCATATTTCCTTTCTATTGTCCATTTAGATGAATTAGTGCAGCACACACAAGAATAAGTTACTCAAGGAATGACTAAAGTGATATAATCTTAGAAATAAATTGAAAGTTCCTTAGGTTCAGCAGTTGGCAGGAAAAAAAGCCATCAAACCATTCTGTTTCATGTAACATTAAAATTGCATGTGCTTTGCATACAGTAGTCTCAGGATATCTACAAATTAGTTACGTCAGGCTTGGAGAAAACCGATTTCCAGAGCAGGAATTGAAAAGCAGCAACACTTTAAAAAACCCAACATAACAACAAAAACCATAAAGAGCATACCAATGTGTGAAGGATCTGGTGGTGGCAGAACTACCCATTTCTCTTTGAGCTGCACAGTCCTGTCTTTAGTACCACAGCTGCAATCTGCTTATTTCTGCAAGCAATGAAGATTACTTGTGTTGCCTTCCAAGAAGCATCCAAGCAGCATCTTCACTACCTTCTTCCCAGCTGTGGTAGTAGGTGTGTTAAAAATATACCTGCACAAAAGGCACAGAAGTCCTTTGCACATCACAAATGAGAATATAAAAATCTTTGGTGTGTTCAAGGCATAATGCTCTAAGGACAGAAAGAGGGGTGCAGTTACCTCTTTGTGCCTCATTCCTGAAGGCAGTCTGAAATTTCATAAACCTGGGGGGTAAATCACTGAACTGCTTGCTGCATACCAATAGTTTTACTCACAAAGCAGCAGCATGATACCTGCCAAGCCAAGAACTCCCAGTCTGGCTGCAGTCTGCAGTTCATCCAGCTTGTAGACTTCACATGGGCATGAATTACTGGAGGGGTGGCAACCAGATCCTACCTATCTCACCACCTTCTTTGCCATTGTGCTGTGTTGCTCTGCATGGCTATGTAGTGACTTTTGTGCTTACAGCAGCTGAATGTGCTGCCCTTTAGGAGACTGGCTGATTTCTCACAGGCCCACTGGGCTGGAAAATCACACCACACAGACTGCAAGATCTCCAGAAGCAAAGCACTCCTCACAGAACTCACAGATAAAGGTAAATACTCAGTTGAGTGATAATTTCTGGTGCAACGACAAAAGGTATGAACCCTACCATTCTTCCCCAGATATTTCAGGTGACAGAATAAACACATGAGATCACAGGTCAGAGGGCAGTCCAACCTACTTCTGGAGAACACCTCCTAGAAAAACCTAGGGAAGCAAGATCACTTGCAACAATATACAACTCCTTGCAACTTATTTGTGGACCCAGACCATTTTCATCCACAAGTCAGGTAGGTAAAATATTCTTTATTTGCTGCAAATCACTGTGTACAATGTTTACAGGCTTGTATCAATAAACAAAGTTCAAATCCATTTTAAAATCTGACTTTAAAATTACATAACGGGTTTCTCAGTGCATTGTATGAGAGGGATTGATTTTCCATAGTGGGTTATTTCAGATACTAACAAATGCCACAACTTCAGTGAAAGAAGGAAACAAACCCCAGTAAAAAAAATGTGCTGCCTTAGACTTATGACAGTACCCACTAATGTTTATTAAAATGTGCTTTTGCAGAGACTACCCTGCCTCAGTTTCCCCTCAAACTTACATATTTATCCCATTGCTTCTCCCTTCTCTGTGTCTTTTCTCATCTCTGTGAGCTTTTTATCTTTTGCAGTTTTTGCCTTTTTGCCCCACCTGTCTAGAGGGCCACACCTTGGTTTTCCATTCAAAACCTTTTCCACAGCAATAATAGTTTGTAAAACTATTGCCTTCTCATACCATCTTTCTCTCACCTCCAAATTTTTGGGTTATGCTGTTTGCTATCTCTACCTAATTTTCCTGTAATTAAGTTGTGACTCCTTAAATCAGCTTTCTGCTTTCTCACTAATCCATCAAACAGTTCTTTTAAAGGCTGATAATATTCCTATCTGCCAGAGTAATCCATATTACTGGAAGAGTAAATATTGACAATGACCATTCCCTCATAGGACAGTCACGATTTCCAGTTGATTGAGTACAACCAGAAGTAGGATTCTAAATACAAAAAAGATCAATGGGAAAAAAAGAAGTGATCAAATAAATACAAGAGAGAAAAATTATCCCAAAGCAGTTCTGCCTTCTCCTATCTGTGACCATCATCACATATTCATCCTGTCTTATGACCAAGAGTCAAAATTGAAATAATCAAAATTAAGTTAATCTTTCTGCATACATACCATACTTCTGCCCATAGCAAGATCATAATCTACAGCTACTGCTGCTCTTTTACTCACACAACTCTGAAATAATACTGATCAAAAATACTGATGGCAGATAGATGACTTTTTCATCCTCCTTTGTACAAGGAGTAGTTTAGCATCAGTTAGTACTTAATACAACCACAATTATATGGATACTTTTGCTTCAGCAGGTCAGCAAAACCTACCTGAAGAAATTGTGACACCCAGTTCTACATAGGACAATGAAAAAAAGGATCAGTAGTACAATCTATTCTTAAAAGGAATGAATTCATTGAAACTCACAGAAAACTCCTTGTCTTTGTCCCTGAAAAATTACGTTCTAATCCAAGTAACTAAAAACTCTGGCTTACTCTGGAACAATTTAATCCACAATATATGCCTGCAGAGCTGTGTACAGCAAAGGCACCCAGTTCTGTATCCACAGGCTGGTCAGGCACTTTTCTGGAATGCTTTCTTCACAGAGACTTTATCACCTTTTCCTCACTCATCTTTGAAAATTGCCAAGAGCCTACAATCATACATTTCTTCTTGTCCTTGGGTGCTCTCTTTCCTTCCAATTCATTCACTCCAGTAATCCCCTAAAAGTTACACAGTGCAGTGAAATTTACTTCCAGAAGAGTGGGAACCCTCATCATGCATGAAGCATGTTTATGCAAGTTCTGTGCATTTGCATAGGCTTTTTAGTACTGGTGACACAGTGAATATTTTTAGGACATGGAACGTCTCCTTGAGTGGGAAATTGAAGCTGGTAAGTTTGGAGAAGACTTTTATACTTATTTCTCAGAAGGGGACAGAGAAGGGAGTGAGCCATGTACTGTGGGTTTGCTTATCCTGGTCCTGAATTCCTGGATTCTATCACACCTATTTTAATTACTTGGAAGCTGTTGTTTAATGCTGGTATCACATTTGCAGAGGAGAAAGGCATGTCTGATCATATGAGAAGGGATGCAGTATTTGTGCTGTGCTGATCATTAAGCCATTCAGCAAGAACCCCTCACCTTGCAGAAGCTCTAAATAAAGAGACACAGGGAAAACAAACAAACAAACGAACAAACCAGCCAAAGCATGTAGGAACATGAGAATGAAAGGCGCGGCTAGCTGCATAAAAGCCCCAAATCCCTGGAAGGACGATGTAATTCCCAGTAACGCTGCTGTCTGAGCACCCTCTGGCGGCCCAGAACGAGCAGCTCCCGAGGTGGGAACGCGGTCCCGCAAGGAGAGGAACGCAGGAGAACGTCTCACCGGCTTTGTTTGGACAATTGATCACTGTACGCATCTCTTCACTGGAAGACAGGGGAACAGCTCAACATTCAAAACCAATTTAATTATTTATCTTCATGTATTTCGTTCCCAGCATTTCCTTAATTTTCATGTCATCGGACTGGTTAAAATGTTTTTGTTTAAAACTATTTCACCAATTTGTTTTAAACTAATTTTCTTTGAATGGGAGATTATAATCAAATGAAAAAAAAAAAGATAGTATATAACAATACTGGGAGGGAAATATGGAGGAAGCAGAAGTTAATTTTGAAGTACTTTCCAATATACTGGTGGCAACAAAGAGTGTTTTAACTTATTTGCGGAACATACTGGATTTAGTTGGTTTCAATGCTATTTAGTTGGTTCAATGGCTATTCACTGTTTTGCACTTGTATTTAACCTGGAAAAATAGTTGAGAGTGACCTAATCTGTCATGTTCATACATCGCAGCTTAATAGTTCCATATTTTGCAAGGGAGATTTAAACTTAATTTTACATATGTAAGTATTTTTATATATGCACATAATATGTTCCATGTTTGCTCTTTTCTGCAATTACTTGACTTACAGTCTGTTATCAGTTGAGTTCAATGTTCAAGAAGTGTAAAAACAGTGCACTGTTTTTCCTGGTTTCAGCCAGGGTAGAGTTAATTTTTTCTCAGTAGCTCTGACAGTGCTGTGTTTTGGATTCCAAATGAGAATGGTGTTGATAACACACCCATGTTTTGGCTTTTTGCTAAGTCCTGTTTATCCAAAGACTCTTTTTTTCCTCTTTTCTTATGGTCTGCCAGTGAGGTAAAAAAAAAACAAACTGGGAGGGAGCATAGCTGGGACAGGTAACCCAAATTGCCCAAAGGGGCACTCCTCATCACAGGAGGTCATGTCCAGAATATAAACGCAGAAGGGGGGCCAGTCTGGGTTTGGGAAGGGTGGTCTGGCATTGGGTGTAGAGCAATTACAGGGTGCAGCACTTGATTTTTTCCCTTCTTACTACCATTATTCATTATTATAATTACCATTATTATTATTATTATTATTATTATTATTATTTACCATTATTAATGTGTTTTTCTTTATTTTCAATTAATTAACTGTTCTTATCTCAACATATAAGTTTTATTTCAATTCTTCTTCCCATTTGACCAGGGTGGGAAGGGAAGAGAGAGGGCCTTGAGGGAGTGGCTACATGCTGTTTTAAGCCCATGTAAACTTAAAAACAGTATTAAAAAAAATCATCTATGATAGTGTGAGACTTCTCTTTCCTACGGAAATTTCATATATTTACCAAATTTCTAGATCCACCAGACATTATTCCTGGAGACTTTGCCATAATAAAGGCAAAATTAGAAAAAGTTAAAAAGAGTTTAACTAGCGCTGAGTTAGGCAAAGTAAGAAAGAGTTTTAACTAGTGCTGTCAGACACAAATCCAGCTCTTATATTCTCTTACCTCTACTACAGCTTACCTAAGTTTCCCACAACAGAAAAAAAAAAAAAATCATTCATATATTGCTTGCGTTCCTGTGGAAAATGACTGTGTTCTCAGGCTAATGGATTAAGAAGAGAAAATGGTAAATATCTTATGTGCCAGATGAAAAGCATGGAAGAAAATAACCCTCCTAAGTAATTTAAAAATCCAGGGCAAAATATCACTCCAAAATGGTTAAGAACTTGGAACTTGGAGATTTAAATGCTGGAGTATTTCAGACAGCTCACAAAATACTTTGACTGTCCTTGCTCAGAGTCCTGAATACAGGTCCACTAAAAATGCATATTCCCTACTAACCAGTCATTTACTGAGAGAAAAATCAAAGTTAGAACCTCAGCAGATGTGTCTAGTTACCAATTATCTTTTAGTTTCTCATCTCTTTAAATACATGAGGGGAATAATTTATACCTTGATTATAAGATATGTAGCACAGGGGTCATTTAAAATCTTTGGTGGACCATGTATTTCAGAAATACAAGCAGAGAAAAATCTTCATTACAGTTAATTACAGTTAAAATGGATTGGAAGAGAAACTATTCATATTTTAAAAGCAGCCATGAAAAATGTAATGAGAGCCAGACTCTGATCTGCACTTAGCCCACCTTGCACTGGTGTAAGCCCACTGCCTGTGAAAGACTTTCTCTCCCTTTATACTCCTCCCAGTGAGATGAGAATCAGGCCTGCAGACTACCTGCCCACCCTCGCCATGATGATGATGAGAACGATAATGAAAAAATTAATGGACCTGGAGTCAGTATTAAAAATTGCTTGTACCTAATACTAATTTTCCTCATGGCTGTGAGGCCCTCTTTTTGATGAGAATAAAAACAGAACAGTTACCAGCTGTTCACATAATGACAAACACTAATAAGGGAAGACATGCATGTTAATGAGCTGGGGGAGGGGAATCAGAAGGGGCACTCATCAGTGCAGCTGTCAGTACAAATCCTTCCTTTGAGTATTTTGGAAATCTGACGGCATGTTGGCACTGCAAATAGGCTTGAGACTGAAATCAGGCCCAGGTAAGGAAAACAGCACTTCCAGAATCTACCTTCAGCCCTGGCCAGGTGGTCAGCCTGTCTTTCACCATGTTGTTAATGGTATTAGGACAAGTATTCTCACCACTTGTGTCATCTTCTAAAACATTACTATTGCAGTCACAAATGAACAGTCAAACTGAGATGACCTCATGGGTCCAGCAGAGAACAACAAGTAAAGAGAGATGTGTGGATCAAAACTGGTGGGAGAATAAGGATGCCCTTTGTATTCTCTGGTCTGTATATCACACAAACAAACTGAAGCTTAAAGGCTTGTCTGCATGCAGAGTTTCTTTCAAAAAAGTGATTTAAACCTTGTAGTTTTTTCAGTGCAAAACCCAGAAAAAATCAGTCATCCCTTAATTTAAACCCAGTATATTAATCAGGTTTGGGTTAGAGAAGCACAGGCTTATGCTGAAATAAGCCATTCAGTCTAAAGCAAAGTTTGTATTTAGGCTTACAGTACTCTAATTAGCCCACCTTAAGTATGTGAAGACAGCACCTGCTCCCAGGAGTTGTAGGTGTGACAGACATCAGGCCACCATAGGTGCTAATCCACTGCTTGGAATTCACTTCCTCCGAATTTTCTGAAAGCAGTCTGAAGAAGCATTAGATTATTGGAGGGCCTCAGCAACATGAGTCCTGGTAGCTTTATTAGAATGTACATTTGCTAAATTTGTTCACATGAAAAGTAAATTTTAAGGAATTTAGAGATTTTAGAGGAACTAAGATTTTAGTTAGAAATAAGCCTTACTAGAGTTAATTAAAATAATAATAATAAATGAGTAGGCCTAGATGAAGTAAGGAGTTAGTAGTTAACTAATAATTGATTGCTTGTCAGCACAATAGTTAGCTGGGTTTATAATGAAGAATATAGAAACTGACAAATAGCTTTTAGGAACATAAAACAATTGTGGGTCTCCTCTGTTCTGAAACCAATTGAAGACAAGGAATGGGAGCTCTACCAAGAGTTCATTTGTCATATTTGCATTGAAAAGGTAGAAAGGTCAGAACGAGGAAGACTTCATTTACTTCCTCATTTTGGGACCCCTCCCCATGAAAGGGACCACCGACCCATTTCAAGGAACAAACTACGCATGCTTAATAGCTTTTGGAGTAATTAGCATATGAAGCGTGGAATGGGATGTACCAAAATGATGAATATGTATTTGTATTTTGTGTATTCAATACTTGTATGGATAAAAAGACTCTGTAATCACCTGAAAGGTGCAGTGTGTATTCGGGAGCTATCCCACACGCTGCCTGGTGTCGAATAAACACACACTTTCTAAATTTAAACTGTTAGAGAGTTTTTGTCCGTCACAGTTGGATAGTGGTACTAGATCAATATCCATATTTTTTCAATAAATCACACACTGAATGATCTTGGGAGGATATATCATTTAAACTGAGCAATACAGATCTGGAGAATTAGGTCATACTTAAAGAAAACCATGCTCCAGAGCTTTTGACCTGCTGAGGATTGCTTATCCACATTCACGTGTGCCAATCCACAAATGCACAAATTATAGTCTGTTCTGTCTTGTAAAATAAGCATGTATTCTATTGCAATCTGTTGGAGGTTGGGCAGTTTTCTTATCTCTTCCAATAACAATGTTTCCCTCCGGGGAGATATCTTCTGTTAATGGCCATTGAATGACTCACTGCATGACTGGCAAAGTTCCATCATCCCATTGTGAGATGCTCCACCCAGAGGGAGGAGCCAAGCATTCCTACCTGCATAAAATCAGCACTTTTTGAGACACTGCCAACCACTTCACTGGATTCCCAGAGAAGCAGCTCTCTTCTCTGCTGAATTCCCAGAGGAAGACCAGGCCAACTACTACCAGACCTTCAGAGAAAACTACACCCTTCTAGAGATCACCACTTCAGCAGCATTTCATCTGCCACTCCAGGAGGAGCAGCCACCACTTTAACTGGACTACTACCAACACCCTGACTCCTCAGGGTGTCAGGTTTCTGACTCTATCACCAGTTTTGTTTGTACTACTTACTAATTTTTTTAATTATTATTTTTATTTTGTTTTTCTCCTAGTAAAGAACTGTTATTCCCATTCCCATATTCTTTGCCTGAGAACCTTTTTTAAAATGGTGGTAATTCGGAGGGAGGGGGTTTACCTTTTCCATTTCACAGGAGGCTTTCGCCTTCCTTCACAGACTCCTGTCTTTTCAAACCAAGACATAGTCCTACATAGCTAGAGGTAAGATTGCCAATATGAAGGACAGTGTCTTGTGCAAAAATAGGCAGTGCAAAACTGCATGGTTGTATCTATGCTGATTTACATCTGAATCTATATTTATATATTAAAAATGTCTTTAAGTTTTTAGATGTGTAAATAGGTCTTGACAAAAGGTCACTTTTCTGGTTTTTATTTCTCAATAACAGATGTGGCATTTAAATCAGTACTGCAAGTTGTTATATCATCCTCCATGTTGGGCTCAGATTGAACAGAAGCTGCCAGGGACACGTTCTTTCCTGATTAATATGAAGACAGTAATTTTCTTTTTCTTTTTTCTTCTTTTTTTACTATTATAGCTGTTTTTCTACAAGAAAAAATGTATGCTACACAGCAGTCAGCACTTCTCAGCAGGAAAAATTGAGACCAAGAACACAAAGATCTATGAAATCAGAGATGAAATGGAAAACATCAACAAGAGACATAAATTAGAAAAATCATTTAGGAAAAAATCAATTGCCTAGTTATTTCCACTTAGTCTCACAGAATACACTGAAATGAAATGCAAAATAGGGCACGGAATTACATCAAGATGTAAAGGTTGCACAGTATGGAGGTCAGTGGTATCATGTGAATTTACTAAACTCTGCAAAAGTGTTCAGAAAAATAAGTTCAGAAAAGTAAAGGTTTCTGTTGCTTTTGCAAATGCCCAAATTTGAGAGATGTACCAATAATAGGATGAGGTGCATAGTAAAAAAAGCACACCCAAACACAGGTGTTCTAGAACTTACACTTGAAGGTAGAGGGCACTTCAAGAGATGAAATTATCTCCTGGCCACCTGACTGACTCCCTGCTGAAGTGATCCTACAACATTACTAGGTTGCTCCTGTACACGCTCCCTGCAGCACACAACAGTAGTTAGAATAGAGCTGGAAGAAGCTCCTGGACATCTACCCTGGCTGCCTTCTTGGAAGCAAGACCTTGTACAAAACAGAACTCATTGCACAGGGACAGCTGTGCAAGCTGTGCAACTTGCTATAATAAATCTGCATTCCGCCTGGAGATTCCATGGCACCCATGAAAGGGGAAAAACTCCCAAATCCAGTCATACTAGTTTTTTCCCTCATAAATTTGGTAGACAACTGGTTATCATCCTCTTCAACACCATGCCTGCAAACTTTTTGTCCATGCACTCTTCTCTTTTTTTTTTTTTTTTTTTTTTTTTTTAAGAACTGATAAACCAAATTCTTTAGCTTGTCATCCCAACCATGTATTTAAGTCCTCTAGTCATTCTGGCTATGGTCCTCCATACTACTTCCAAATTCTGGCACAGTAGGAGCTGAGAGGGGGGTATGCACAGAAAAAGAGGTTTCTGAATGCCAAATAAATGCTTAGATTACTTAGATGAAGCTGTAAATAATCCAAAAACCCACTAGCACTTCTCCTACATGCAGAGCAAGCCTTTTATTCTGCAGGAGCATGAAGCCAGAGATGTGTAAGTCATTTTTCCAACCTGGGAAAACCCAGGTCTCGTATCTGTTTGGCTGACCATCAGCCAAACAGGCAGTTGAATTTTCAATTGTGACTTCATTTATAAAGAGTGTTGAAAGCATTAGATTTGTGATAACAGACTCTCTGCGTACCTTCAGGGTGCCTCTACCTCAGCAACATTTAACAGGCCATGTCAGGCCAGGCAGAAATATTTTTTGCTCCTGGGAGATGTTGTGTGCGTGTGCTCCTTTGTGACATTACTCTGACCATAATCCCTACTTATGTGGCCATGCTGCAAATAAAGAGGTCTCCAGTTTTTTGCAGTCCTGGTGATAATGTCAGTGACCTGCAGGAACAAGGCAATTGTATACCAGTGCAGAGCTACAGCATGATCACTCTTGACATGAAACAACAAGGAAAAACACAGGGAAAATTTGACACAGGAAATTTATCCAATGGGCATTGCTGTCCTCAAGGCTGAAATTTGGTCAAATTCTTCCATGTGTGCTGAATGCCTTATGGAAACCTTAACAGTCCAAAGAAGATCTTGGACTTTCACCTATTCTGGAAGACTGCAGTGCAGAAAGACACTGACCACGTAGTGATAAGAGCCTTCAAATATTGGTTTTGTGCATCAAAGCACTAAAGCTTGTTCATTGACTTTACATATGTCAGTAACCAACATGGTGGTCAACATGGCTTCACTAAGGGCAAATCATGCCTGACATACTTGGTGGCCTCCTGTGATGGGCAGATAAAGGAATGCCATCTAACTGGACCTCTGAAAAGCATTTGATGCTTCCATGCACACCCTTGACTCTACAGTGGAGAGACCTGGATTTGGCAGGTGGATCACCCAGTGGATACGGAATTGCCTGAGCGCTCCTGCTCAAAGAGTTGTGGCCAATGGCCAGGAGTCTGGGTGGAGAGCAGTGACGAGCGCTGCTCCTCAGGGGTCTGCACGAGGGCCAGGACTATGTAACATCTTTGTCAGGGACACAGACAGTGGGACCAGGTGCACCATCAGCAGTTGGCTGATGGCACCAAGTTTTGTGGTGTCACAACTGCTGAGGGGCCACAGCACGCTGGAGGGGCCTCCAGCATAAGACATGAACCTGCTGGAGCAGATCCAGAGAAGGGCCACAGAACTGACCAGAGAGCTGTAGCACCTCTCTTATGTGAAAAGGCTGAGAGAGTTGGGGTTATTCAGTTTGCAGCAGAGAAGGTAATAGGGAGACATCTAAGACAAGGGGGAATTACTTTGGACAAGGGTTTTTTTATCAGTGTAATTATAGGATAAGGGGGAATGAAAGAGAACAGATGATATTGGATATCAGGAAGAATTCTTTACTGTGACTGCATTGAGGCACTGGAAGAGAATTGCTCAGGGAAACTGTGGATGCCCCATTCCTGGAAGTGTTCAAGGCCAGGCTGGATGGGGATTTGAGCAATCTGGTCTAGTGGAAGGTTTCCTTATCCATGGCAGGGCATGGAACTAGGACATCTTTAAGGTAGTTTTCAACCCAAACTATTTTGTGAACCTATGGTTCTATCACTGGAAAATAGTAGGTAGCTGATGTGCTTATATTTTAAATCCTAAATATCATTAATTCAATTGCTGCCACCACTTACTGCAGCTTCTTCAGCCTCATCTTCATGCACTGGTTGTAAGTGTGCTGATGTAGAGTGCAGATCAGATAGTGTGGGAATCCCAGTCATGGAACAGACACATCCATGTAACAGCATGAGATTTTTGCTGTAGGCCAGAAGATGTGAATAGGAGACACAACTGGGGAAATGGAAAATGAAGGCAAAAAGTCTGATCCAGTTGCTTGCTTGCTAAACACATTTTGTCCTGTGCAATAAAAGCTAGGGACTCTGAGAGTAAAGACAGCACAAGAATATAATTATACATTAAATCATAAAGCAAGGAAACTTCATAGAGATGACAGTGGAGTTAAAGCAGTCAACAACTGGAGAGTATAGTTCTTGCCTTTCTGCAGCACTTGAGGGCCTTAATGCAATGATAACAATGTTCTCTTCACATTGATTTTCCTTGTGATGTATCAATGTGCTCAGCCATGTTTTGGCTTTGGTTACTATCTCATATTCTGAGGATACAGGACTAGGAAGGTATTTCTGTTCTTATAAATTCTAACTTGAATTCCAAGTAACTGAATTGAACTCAAAGAGTTGTCATCATAAAAAAAAAAACCCAAAAAACCAAAAAAACCCAAACATTAAACAAACATATCAACCATCAATGAAATAAACATCATATTCTTACATAATCAACAGAGACTTACAAGTGGCAAGTAGCTGGAGAAAAAATACCATTCTGAAAGCCTAAAGCAAAGACTGTTATCTTTACTTTGTATAAAAGGATTTTTCACTCCAAATGAGCCTTACAGATTCCAAAATACACTTTATAAAACCACTGCTAACCGTTAATCGAGCCACTCCAACTGAAGCCAATAGAAAAAATCATGCCAGTGCAGCTGTCAAGAGTTAGGTATTTCAAGGCTTTAGACTATTTTTAACAGTATGTAGAATATAAAACCTGTATTATTCAAAAGAAAGATACACAATCTGAAAAGTGCAGTGTTTTCAAAATAAGCAAGTATCCTGACACCTGTAACATTGCTGCAATTTGGCTGGCACTATGATAGCACCAACTATTAGTGCAGCTGTCACTGCACTAATAGTTGGTGATTCAACAAAATGCTGAGTACAAACAGCCAATTAATGCTTTATTTAGGTGAGCAAACATAAGAGATCTAAATCAATGACAACAGAAAGATCTTCCTTGGTTAACTGCAGTAGTGTAACATGCAGTTTGGCAGGAGGATGATGCTGCAAAATAAAAACACATTTCCTCAGTTTGGGATCATGTTCCTGTAAAGTCTGACACAACCATTTTAAGTCACAAAATTAGATTAGCTCAGTTCATTAGAGCATGATGCTAATAATGCCAAAGTTATGGGTTTGATCCCCATATAAACCATCCACTTAAGAGCTGGACTTGATAATCCTTGGGTCCCTTTCAACTCAGAATGTTCTGTGATTCTGTGAAATTTTTCCTCCAGCTTGAAGAGTTGGGGCATAAATATATATATGTGTAGACTTCTATACCAACACTGTATTCAGGTTGGATGGACAGATTTTGGTAGCAAGGGAGCAAATAGAGGTGGCTGCTGTGAGAAACTGCCAGAAGCTTCCCCTATGTCTGACAAAACCAGAGCCAGCTGGCTCAGAGATTGACCCACTGCTGGCCAAGGCTGGGCCAATCAGAAACGGTGATAAGGTCTCTCTGACAACAGACTTAAAAGGGAAAAAGTTATTGTGCAGATGTACTGGAGTGAGAATGTGTGAGAGGAACAACTGTGCACACACCAAGGTCAGTGGAGAAGGATGGGGACAAAATGATCCAGGTACCAGACTGAAGATTCCCCTGCAGTCTACGGTGCAGACTATGGTGAAGCAGCTGTGCCCCTGCAGCCCATGGAGATCCATGGTGGAGTAGAGACCCAACTGCAGCCCTGGGAAGAGTTGCTCATCAGAGCAGGTGAACGCCTGAAAGAAGCCCGTGAAACTTGCTGGAGCGCAGTCCTGGCAGAGACCTGTGAACCCAGAGAGGCAGTTACGCTGGAGCAGGTTTCCTGGTAGGACTTGTGTCCCTGTTAAGGACCCACATTGGAGCAGACTGTGCCTGAAGGACTGCACCCTGTGAAAAGGGACCTGTGCTGGAGCCATTAATGGAGAACCGCTGCCGGTAGGATGGACTCACATTGGGTGAGTTTGTAGGAAACTGTTTCCTGTGGGAGAGACCCCACACAGGAGCAGAAGAAGGACCCCTCTCCCTGTGCAGTGACAGGAACAATGTGATGGAACTGGCTGTAACCCTGCACAGGTAGGAAGTAGAGCTCGGAAAAGAGGGAGAGGTTTGCAGAAGGAGTTTTTAAGATCTTACTCTTTATTACCCTGCTCTGTTTTTTTTTAGTAATCAATTCAAGTAATATCCCAAAGTTCTGTCTGTTTTGCCTGCAACAGTATTTGGCGAGCGACTTCTTATCTCAACCCATGAACACTTTACTGTATTTTCTCTCTCCTGTCCACTGGCAGAGGGGAGTGAGAGTGTGGCTTTGGTGGGTGCTTGGCATCAAACCGGCATCAAACCACTACTTTGTTCCTGCAAAATCTGACACAATAATTTTGTTTTCTCCTCCAGCTTGAAGAGCTGGGGAAGGATATGTGTGTGCAGAGTTCTGTACCAGCATCCAAGCCATTATCTATTCAGTAACACTGGCTTATGAGCTTCAGCAGCCAGATCATTAGGTGATGGCGGGCAGGATGCACTCACTGAAGTCAGGTTGAAATCCCAGTTGGAGCTCCCATCCATACATTCCAGAATCTGGAGGTTGCTCTTTTGAGCTGTCAAACACAGGCACACCATCTAGTGAACAGAAACTTGTTTCTTTCAAAGCAAAACAAATAAAAACTATGGTGAACAAAATGACATGACTCATTAGTTAAAATCCCCCAAGAAAACATACTCTTTACCTAAATCAGCAGTGGCAGCTATTAATAATCCTTCCAGCTGTTACAGGAAGACTTTGAAGTATACTGAGATCTCAACTTAAAGGTCTCCTGATAACACATCTACTGCAGCATTTTAAAAATGAGCCCTACACTCAGTTAAGCCTTTTTAATCTTTATTTGTAATGACTAAAGTGATTTATCTAGGCTTCAACAGTTCGTTAGTTTTAATGGCAGTTACTGGGAATTGGCATATTACTGTAGCCAGGTGTCAGCAGTGTCTAGGGGAAAGAGAATACATCACTGAATGCAAGTCACAGGACAGTGAAGAAAGAGGTGAGCATCATGTCACATGTTGTAGACAGTTGTTTAAACATTTTTGTAATGCTTCACCATCACTCAAATAACTCCAAATAAACAGACATGGATTTTGCAGAAGACCTGAGGAAGAAGGAATGTAGCAACTTGTTCATACTTCCAGAGTGTGAAAGGTTACAAGCATTAAAACCACATTCAGTTCACACTCAACACTGGCTTTATTCAATGTAAATGGGCAAATGTAATGGGCAATGTAAATTGTAGCAAAATTTAATGTAAATAGGCATTTGACCAAGCAAGGTGCAGACTTCAATCACCATCCTAATGGCAGGGTGTCTGCAGGGTGCTTCATGTTCAGACATGGGCGAAAACAGGTAAAGCTGAAAATCACAGTCATCTTTCATATGTATTTCCCAATCAAGTAAAAGCATATAAAACGTATCTCAGTTTGTAACAAAGCCCCACATACTGCAAATTTGTCAGAAGATATACCCTTCTTTAAAAACACTAAAGACAAACAGTGGATAAAGCTATTTTAGGGAACTTGTGTACTGTGAGCAATTTCCAAGTCAAGGCTTTATTGTATAAAGGTAAAAGTCTCAAATGAAGCATGTATATGGTAAAATCAAAAATGAAACACCCCAGTTATACCCTCCTTTTTATCAAGAGCTTTAAAAAGCTCAGAACTGTTGGATAGGGGACTTGCCACCCAGTTATGTTGTGCTCAACCTGAACAAAGAAGAAGCCCACTTCTAGTGGCCCCCTGGTTACCATGTTCACATCATATTGACTTACTGGTAGAGTACAATTGTTCAGTGTCAAGTAACACACCTAGACTGAAGCTCTGCTGTCTTGTGTCAATCACAACCAAAAAACCCCAAACCTCTTGGTCAACAAAGGTCAGAAAGTCTTTCAGAAAGTCTTCCAAACAGAGAACACATCCCAGGTATGCCTCAGTGGGGTTTTTCCTGCCTCTGTCTCAGTGGAGGATGAGTGCACCTATAGTTGCACGCAGACCTGCTGCTAAGCAAATGTTTGGGAACACGACAACTTTTTACAGTGTTACACAATGGAGAATCTATCTTTAAAAACCATGTGACAGCATTTAAAAAACCTAAATGGTCCACTGCTGTGCTGCTTACTGATTGTATCAACTTTTTTTTTTTTTAAGCTATACTTCTTTGCTATGCTCAGTAGAGGAATGCTGGACTTGCCAGCCTGCAAAGCCATTTCCATAACCCTGGTTTAATCTTTACCAGTCAGACTCATCACATGCTTATTGTTCTTGCAACGTAACCTCTGTAGGATCATGAATCCCAGCTTCAAAGACAGCTGGTGAAGAGTAGAGTGGTCAGCAGATTTTTCCTTGCTGCCAAGTCTTCAATTGCCCATTCTCCTTGGGGTCTTTGTTGGTTTTATTGTGAGTTCAGTACTTCCTTCTTTTTGCCTAATATGCCTACAGCCTTTACCCCTGCAATATCCAAATGCCAAGCAGTTCTTCATTGCACCTTCTGTGATAATCACAGAGCTGCAAAGCTGCTGAGGTTGGAAATAACATCTGGTGGTCACCTTGTCCAACTCCCTGCTCAAGCAGGGCCACATAGTACTGTCTGCTTTTTGAATACCTCTAAAAAGGGGAAAAATAGTATTATTTTTAGTGCACAGTTGAAGAATCAAACCAATTGATTAGGGATTTGCCAAGGAACTTATGGAACAGAAACTGTAATTTTGATTCACAATAAACATTACTCAACCTCACTGGCCACTTTAGACTACTCCTGCCTGGTGGTGGTATAGGCTGAGTAAAGAGGATAAAATGTTGAAAAAACAAGCCCAGTGAGCAATCTGATGGTGGTAACTTAAATATCACAATATTACTTACTCATCACATTGTTTTTGATGTATAGAAAGCAGCTAAATGAAGAAATCTGATGAGCTAAGGAAAAAAATAAGGAAACAACAAAGTAAGAAATAAAGGATTGAAGGAGGAAAATGTTGGAGATGAACAGGTTTTTGTGCAAGACTCAGAGTGCTACACATTCTAGCTTGACAATCTGTAAACTTTCCAGTCCCACGAGGTTCAGCAGTTGAGGTTTGGCCAAAGCACACCATCTGCAGTAGGAACCAGGTTTGCCTGAAGACTATCAAGGCAAAAACATTGTCCTTGCACAGGGAAGACAAAGAGAGGGCCAGGGTAACCTGAGGAGCAGGAGCTGTAAGGCTTTTTACAACAGTCAGGCAGGGCATGGCAGATTTAATTTAATAGTTCTGTGTTAATGAGGTGCTCGAGACTACTGCCGCACTGGGTCTTCCTGGCATCTTTCTCAAGATCACTGCTGAGACACCACTCATTCATTCTTAGGACAATTTATAAGCCAAAATGTTTAAAAAGTCATTTAAGTGTACTTTCAAACTACTACGGATGGCTGCTGTCTTCGTTTGTCTACCCGTCCTCTGGTACAGTGCCGCACTCCCTACTCCCTTCGCTGCTGGCGGGCGGCAGAGCATCGCCCTGGCGGGCAGCGGGCACATCCCGGTGGCTGCCGGAGGCGCGGCCTCCCCCGCACACAGCGCAGGAAGCCAGGCCGCCAGCCCCGCTTTCCCCCCCAACATAAAACAGAGCTGAGGAGAGGTAGCACGTGTCCTGTAGGACACCACGACACTTGGGCACGGCCGCAGGAGAGCGGATGGTGCCCCGGTGCGCTGAACAAGCATCAGTGCTGCTGTAAACCCATACGTAGGTATGTTCATCACCAGAGAGGCATTGCGGAATAAAAATAAGGTGCAGATTAAACCAGTTTAGAAATCAGAAACGCACTGAGAAAAAAAAAAATCTCACGTTAAGAGATCACAGCACTTGGAAAAAAATCACACAGAAAAAAAAATCAATTGGAATGCACCTTTCAGTAGTCGTCTTGGTAGCCAAGATGCTGGTTTTGACCTCTGTTCCTGCTGCCGTGGATTCATCTGCCGGCAGAAAGCCTCAGTCTCACTTCACATAACCAGCTGCAGCAGCTTTGCTGGAACAAACACTCCAGTTTCATCCTACAGTATGTTTTGTAAAAGCAGTTCATATGCAGATAGTTCAGGGCCTTGCACACAACACTGATTGCACTCCATATTTTTATGTGCCAGTTGGATGGTTCAGCTCTTAAGAATGTACCTACTACCCTTTATTAAAAATGTTTGTTAAGTTGACAAAATTCACTGTGAGAACTACAGAAAACTGATTAGTTTTATCCTTAAGAACTTTAGGATTATATGTATGTACTTACAGTATTTTTATATAAAGCAAACTGCTGAAACTGGGCTGTATAAAAAAGCCAATTTGAAATATTGAAAGTTGGGAAAGGCAACAGGATGGTTGGAGGACTAAGAAGGTAAGACAGGTAAACTTTATGCTGTACCTTAGTGGTTATAGCCTCCAAAATGGTAATAGTGCAATAGCAACTCATGTTCCCCTTCTGACATGAGGGAAAGCAATACTGCATTTGCACATAAGGTTTGCACACCACTGGTGGTTTTCACCTCACTCATTTGTAAGAGGTCACTAAAGTAAAGGATGAAAAGTCATATTTAGTTCAATACAAGTGTTCCTACTCAATAAAAGCATACAACTGCTTGATGAGGATTACTCAGCTTACCTCTAGTTGTTTTGTTAACAATCTATGTATTAATGGTACTGCTTTTTCCACTTCCCTAGGCAGCATCAAGACAGAATACGATTTGTCACACCAACACTGAACCAAAACAAAGCTTCAGCTCTTTGTATGGAACTGCTGAAAGAGGAAGCTGCAGTACTGAAAGCAGTCAGTCTTGACTGCATGAGACCATGCCTCTCACAGAAGGCAAATGTCTTACTTCAAAAACTTCATAAAATGCAAAACTGTTGATTCACTGTTCTTAGAGCTGTTACACTTGAAAAACTGGGGAGAGGGAAAGTTACGGTTCCTACTCACACCACATTAAGGTTTATAGTTCAATTTACTCTGAAGACTACAGAAGTAAAAAGAAAAAAAGGCAAAAACATTCTTTTAGCATACAGGGGCTTTTTCTTCCTGCTAGCAGGAAGAGGTTTTTAGATAAATGGTGAACTAAAACTTAACAACTACAGAACAGAACTTGCAGAACATTATTTCACAGCTAGAAGCCTCTTAAAATGTGAAGTTGCCAATAAAAAGGAATGCAACAGCAAAGTACATAATACAGCAATACTTGTATATTATTGCAACAGCAATAATACATGTCTGTCACTAAATCAGTAGAAAATTAAGTGCTTACAAAGGCAAAGAGCGACCTCATTCTAGTTATGCTGCTCCATGCATTGAGTGCGGATAATTTTATCTTCACCTCTGCAAAAGTAAGGTGTGCTTCAGGTTGTAAACTTGGTTGAGTTTCATGATTTAAATAATAGACTGGACCTTTTGCTTTATACTGTATGTGTCTAGACTAAGACAAATGGCTGGTAACTTGTTCTGCTTTTACTCCACAGTGCTTCACAATTGTGTGCATGATCTGGTAGGATGGTGAGACTACCATGTTTCCTTGGACAAGTATCAGAACTTCAACTTGAACAAAGTGGGATTAAGTTTTACTCATTTTAGAAGAGCACTCCTATCCAACATATGGACAAGACAGCTTGAAGAAGCATGCTTCTTAAATTGACAATGATTTATTCTGTTTAGGAACAGTCAATAAATACCAATCTTCTAGCTTCAGTTTGGAAATCCTTCCCCATCAAAAAATCACTTATTTGTGATGTTTTTTTCTGGCATAAGCTCCATTGCCAGCAATGGATGTATGAGACAAAGAAGTTAATAAATACAAACAGCAGTTTTCTAAACATACCTCTTCTTTTAAAGGCATGACACAGATTTACTAAACAGATCTCAAACAAGTTCTTCACAGAAGAAAATTTTGCTACAAGCTGTCTTTGAACATTGTTTTCTTCACTAATGTTGGTAGTTTATTTCATGCAGTATGGTATTTTTGAATAGAAATGATGAATCATTTAAAAACAAGCCTTTTCCCCTCTTTTCCTTTGCCAAATGTATGCTGAGACATGTAGCTGGTACTGAACTGTATGAATTTAAGAGTGGTGTGCCTCTTGTCAAGCACTTCATGGCAAACATGAAGAAACAGCAATATGGTACTATTTTTTACTAGGAATCTGGGGGATTTTTTTATTCATCTTGATTTTAAACCACTGTTCAAGTATTAAAGGTATAAAATGTAACTGTAACAGATGTTTTGTGTAACTTTATGTGAAGTGTAGAAACACAATGGAAGATTCCTGTTTCTGATGAAAATAATTTTCAAGTAGTTAAATTTGAATATCCCTCTAAACTCCATTCATATAATATTAAAAATGTGTATAAAAGCATGAGACTACAGAAAAACAATTAACATAACAGAGTTAATCTTGAATAAGTTTTTCCACAATTGTATTTTACAAATAACTGAACTCCCGCTTTAGCAAAAGCAAAAAGAATAAAAATAAATTCTCTCCCAACTATTTATACTCAGGAATTACCTTGCTGTGGGACTAGATACTTCAGTCTACAGTCCCTCTAACCCAAAGTGTACTCTTAGCTGTATCCCTTTGTGATTTAGGGTCTTGGAAGTTTTCAGCAAACCTCTCTCTTGCTTTATCCCAGTTCTTTTTATTCTTGCTCTGGACAAGCTGAACATCTTCAATTGAGGCTGGTCTCCTAGTACCTAAACCTGCATGCTTCTGATGTACTTCCAGTTGGATCTGTCAAATACATGAAATATTATTTTAAGTTAGGTACTCTAAATACAACAAATTCTGGTTTTCTAATACAAATTCCACCCCCTCTCCCCAAGCACTTCTCTTTCATGTTCTAAAACACCTAGATCATGAACAGTACCATGAAAATGATGTACCACTGGAACTATGATCCCTCTGCTGGCTAGTTTGACAACACAGGATATGGTGTGGTTCTGAGCAGCACTACAGCCAAAAGACAGCAAATTTCTGGTGACAAAAATGGGGCTAATGTGGTTGCCACAGAGGTCCACAACTTGCTGGCTACAGTGACTTCAGACAGCTTTTCCTCTCTCAATGCCCATCATCCAGCTTGATTTTTGTGCTACATCAGCCTCTGAGAAAGAACTACACCCTAAATCGATCTTCAAATCACATCACTTAAATTATTCCAGTTTTCCTCCAGACTTTGTATTCACATGTGAGATTATTTGGTGGCTAGGAGCTGCCTGTCTTCCTTTGCTTAGTTTCCTAGTGAACACAGTGTAGTGAAGGGACAACACTACTGAAAAATAGCCCTTTAGTCAAAGAAAAAATAATTTGAGATTAGTCCTATTGAGATTATTCCTTCTTAATTAGGGTTTTTGTAAGTTTCAAGTGAATAATGGCATACAATTAGATACTTTTCACTACAAATATGTTCCTATTATTTTTGTTTCAAGAAAGACCTACCGGATCCTTCATGCCACCACCATCCTTTCCCAGACCTTCCCCCTTCTTCCATCCCATCTTCTCCAGCATTTTATGTCCTTTGTTGCTATTACTGATTTCACTTTGAAGAAGTGAGAAGCAAGAATTAAGAGTATGCTTTCAAATACTGAACAACAGAAATGTTCATATATATAGAAATCAGGCATCAGTCCATCAAGAGCTATCTAGAAGAACAAGCCTCAGGTCAGTATGAGTTTTCTTAAAACCCCTGAACTACTTGCTTGCTTTAGGAGCTAAAAGATACGTCATGGGTGGGAGGGTATGGATTACAATACAGAAAAAGTGGTATCACATCCTACTGCACCTATTTCATCATCTCACACTTCCTTTTATTAACTTACATGCACCTACAAGTTCATGCTTCTTAAAAAAAACCCCAAATACAGCTACAGAGGCAAAGTAACAACTGAAGGAACATCAAGTGTCATTTGAGAGGTATGGAAATGCATATCCTATGAGAGGTATGTAAATGCACTGTCCTATCATTGACAGTGAGAGAAGCTGCAGGTGAAAAATCTGCATGTGTACTATTACTGGGACTGAATAGAAAAAATAAAAATTGAACCATCTGAAAAACAGACACTATTGAAGATGTCACTAGTACAGCTGGGGTGTTCTTTATTTTTATATGGAAGCTTTTGAGTTAATAAATAAAAGTATGTGAAATTCGAAGTGTGAAATGTTTTAAATTTTCTAGCTCTCCTAACACAATATATGCAAGTAATTTGTAATTTAACAAATTGCATGCTAGTAACAAAATTATACCTATTTCATGACCATTTTTTTAAGATTCACAAGAGAAGGACATGGGGTATACCTTCCCCCACCTCCAACTTACATATGAACAGAAGCTGAACTATCATCTCTCTGAAAGGTTCCTTCACTTCCAACGGTCTCTCTGCGTTTTCCTGCTCTGTCTTTGTATTTTGGATTTTTCACTGCCTTGTTGTCTTCATATTCTGTGTTCTTTCCAAGCAGATTTAATTGCATCAAGACAAAGAGACTGGGGTTTAACTACTTTATTTTTGTTAATTTCCCTTTTTCCCTCCAAAAGTATGGGAGCTTCAGCCTTTTTTATTAATTCTAAATCTAAATCTAGTAACAAAACCTCAGTATTTTCTTAGCTTATAGGCATACCTTGTAAACCATATTACTGCCATCATCATGTAACATTGCCAAGTTCAGTAATTTCTCAGAAGTTGTAAATAAAATAACAGTCTCTTGAATCTTCTCTTGTTATGAAGAGTCAATCTCTCCATATTAAGCAGAAAACCATGTGGATATGCTACTGGCTTTTTATATAACCACTTAGCCTGCTCCTCAGCAACTACTTTTTTTCAAAATAATTGACAGAATTAAGTATGTTTACAGATTCTGTATCACTATTATTTTGGTATCTGAAGAATTTTATAGAAATTATGGCATTCTGTTTTCTACATGAATACTTAGTACAAATGCTGGAAGTAACTTCATGTTAAAATCATCACTACAACAGAAGTCATTTGAATATATATAAGGTACCAACATTCTATGTTGGTATTTTTCTGTGGACTTAAGAACCTGAAAAAATTCCATTTCCTTCAATAATTTTTTCAGTTGCTCATTATGTTTCCTTTCCAAATGAAAGCTAGGACTGCAACTCAGTGAAAACTTAATTTACAGAAATAAAACCAGAAGTGTCTTACAAAATCTTAACTTCAAAAGGATGAGGTATCTTGTACACTTTGAAAAGATCTTCTAATTTTCAATGGTACGTTCATGCCCTCTTACCATCATCTTTCTTCACAGAGGTTTGTAAAGAATAATTATTTAGGGTACAAAAGACAAACCAGGCTAAGTTTAAGGGCATTTGAAAACTTCCCTTATTCAACAAATACTACAGCTTAAAATAGGAATCACAAAGTACTTAAAAAAAAAATAGGTAAGAACCACAAGATTACAAAAACTTAATCAACTTCTACTGTAAACTCACCTGTAAACCATATTTTACCCGTATTTGTTTTAAAGCTTTTCTTCTGACTAGCTCTCTCTCTTCTTTGCTAAGTGCTGGACAAACTAAAATAAAAAAACACAAGATTGAATTTGCAATTACTAATGTAACAAGGTTTCGAATCATAAGACAAATGAGAGAATTTTTGTTCTGACATTATTATACACAGATGCATATACCAAGAAGAAAATATGTCATTATGTACAACTATTCCAAGCTGACAAGAAAATTATATGAGAACTGAACAAATTATTATTTTTTTATAAAGTAAACAGCCATAATAAAAGATGTATCCTGTGATAATATGACTAACCAGAAGACTCTTTTTTCTTGTCCAGGCGAAGATGTGCTCTAACTTGTCCTGGTTCACATCCATCACAAGTATCACCACCGGGGTGAATATGAAAAGAAAGCACAGTTTCACCAATCTTCACCTCATCTCCATGCTCCAGAATGTAGGGATCACACTTTGTTTTAGGCTAGCAAATGAAAGTTTTAGCAAGTGAAAAACTCGTAAAGGAGAGGACCTCTATTACATGCACACTGCTTACAACTCAGTAGTTCAGTTTGGTCTCACAAATGTAGGCAACTATTTAACTACAGTGGGTATTTCACTCAAGCAGCTGTAACCATAGTGGATTTTTCCTAGTATAACCAAACATTAAGTACTCCAAGTGGCCCTAAAATCCGAAGGGAATCCAGGTAGGCATTAATGTATGAACGAAAACATACAATGGCATTGTTTAGTGATTTGCCACAAAACATTTGAAATTACCAGAAAATTAGTTTTCTGCAATATATAGAGCACTAAAACAGCAGGTACTCACCTGGAGAATCTGATTTCCATTAACAACTGTTCCATTCTGACTGCCTTGATCCACAAGAACATAATTTTGCAAATCGTGGTCAAAATACACTTCAGCGTGAAACTGGCAAATAGAAGAGCAAGTTAAATGTTCTTGTTAAGTGCAAAGTGTGTTTCATGAAATACTTGCATATAGATTTTTTTTAAAACAAACTTTTTGTTTGGATGCCACAACTTGTCAATCTATAGTTTTATTTTATTAGAAGTGCTGTATTTAGGACCTGTGTTAAAGTATTTAGCAAAACAGGGCATAGAATTTATAACAAAAATTTCCATTCAATCTACCATTGAAAGGAATTCTGTTACTTTTCAATCTACCTCAACATAATTTCCATAGTTGCTTGAAAGAAAATAAACCCTTTTGCTCTAAGCGTAACTGCAAAGATTGCATTACTTGGTAAAAAAATTCTTACTATCTGACATCAAAATTTTATATACCATTAGTACTTAAGAGGGTTTGTCCTCAAGTTTAATAACTATGGAATTAAAGACTCAAAAGACTTTGAAAAGACACTGTTGTTTGTCTTAAGTTCCCATTCAGTGTATGTTTTCCTTTTTTCTAAATTCAAGTCTGGCTAAAACCATGTCTCATTCTGAAAGTTCTTTCAAAAAATTAACACAATGTTCCAAATTTAATTCTTCCACTTAAAGCTTTATTAATACATTAATGTCTTCTGATCTACCTTTCTGCAGACATGAACAAGAGTTACCTTACTGACTCCAACTTCAGGAATCTGAAGTGTGTGTCCAACATCTTTTTCTCTGGAAAGGCAAGTTGATATACAAGTCACAACAAAGTATAAACAGATCTTATAGGTGACTTATGAAAGATATATTTCAGCTGAACTGTAATATCATATTCCTCTTCTAAGCAATTAGCAATTTTCTACAGATACAAAACATTGCGTTGCTGTACACACAATGTAAAGACTTACATTAGGTCCCTTCTGCCATTTGTATAAATGATACAAAGTTGATGATTAATAAATGATCAAATTTTACCATTAAATTCTTATCTATAAACCTGGTATTTCTAACTGAACTGTCATGCAATGCCTTTAAATAACAGTCTGAACTCTACATCCTTTTAGTGTATCTTGGCTTTGGTCTTCCATGGTAAAGTTGAACTCTTGGTTGCATTAGGCAGGTAATACAAGTAAACAAAGAGTAATCGGTACAAGGTGAGTTTTGGTTTGTTTGCATTTTTTGTTATCCAAACAGTGCAGTAGGAAGAAGAGATTTGTGTATTGGATTCTTCTACTAAGGGATTAAGAAGAAATGCAGCTAGTAAAAGACCTATATGCAAATTCAAAGTAGAGCTGTCTGTTCATCTTCACATACATGGACTCAACCTTTAAGAGCAAATCAAAAGATGTCTATTGGTATTAGACAGAAACAGCTTTTCCAGGGTGAAGTTTTCAAGTAAACTTTAAAGAAAGCTTTACATCATCGTTAAATTCATCATCCACAATGAACAAACCAGGTTTAGAACTCTAAGAATGCATACAGTCTAGCACAAACCAGCTTATTATATAAAGCCAATGAACAAACCCTACTGAAATTTGAAGGTGTGAGGAAGTCTAGGATATGCTTCCTAGTGATCTTGGATTTCTGAAGGGTGTTCTTCCATCTCTGAAAATAAAAGTACTTCAGTAGCCTGGGACAAAATTTACTTACTTTCTAGGAAACAAGTTTTCCAAGAAGGGATTGCAGTTATGCTGCCACTAGGGCTCAGTCACAACATCAAATTATCACTAACTATTCAGGTCTGCTGAGATGCATTACGTGTGCATGCTGTTACATTATCATGACAATGTGTTGTTATGCAATCCTAAGTGCTTTCCACAGCTTTCAAAGAGGTAGTTTGGTATATCTATGTGTGTGTGTATATATATAAAATTTCATTCAGTTTTACCTTCCAATTGTAGCAGGTTTCACAGCAGTGATAATATAAAGTGACCCAGTCTGCAGAACTGGTGATCTTATTACAATTACTCTGATACAAGGAGGCCAGATCTTTTCTTCATCTATAATTATA
This sequence comes from Lonchura striata, assembly GCF_050655825.1. Taxonomy (NCBI): domain Eukaryota; kingdom Metazoa; phylum Chordata; class Aves; order Passeriformes; family Estrildidae; genus Lonchura; species Lonchura striata. The sequence goes on along the minus strand of NC_140740.1, from coordinate 74,356,371 downwards.
CAGAGAAAAAAAAAACATCACCATCATTACTACCAACACATTACAGTTTTAACTTTATAGCCCATAATTTTAAAAAACTGAAAAACATTCATCCATCACCTGGCTGAATAATATGCAACTTTCATAAAAAGAAATGTGTAACAACATCTGAGAGAAAACTTTGATGAGATTGTTGTTTCAAAGGCTTTCTGACTACACACCAAAATATTACAAATGTTTTCCTAATTCTGGTTTACATACGGACAACTCTTTAGTTACAGCAGTAATATATATATATTCACAAAATTTACTAGTATATTATAAATTTATGCATCATTAATTGTTAGAATTAGAAAACAATTTTACTTTGAGAAAAGCCAGCACCTTTTTGTCCACCACGTCACAGACCTACTGTCTATCAAACTTTATATTTGTCAATTTCTATGTCAAATATATTTTTACTGGGTTTTTTCTCTTAGGAATGCTATTCATCAACATGGATGAAAAAAAATAATAGAACTTACACATGCATATGCTTTTTTGCCTAATTATCCATTAAGATACTATATTCTGACAGCTGTATGAATTGTACTTGGATGTACATTTATAGAAAAAATGTCCAATGACCTCAGCTAGGAACAGACATAGATGAGAAGACACCACCTTAAAAGCTACCAGGGGAAGAGAAACTGTCCCCAGTTTTTATTATTTCAGCATTACTGCCAAATTGGGTATTAAGAAAAGACAATTTAGTCTGAAAGCCTGATGGTAGCAAGCACATTTTGGTTAGTGTTAATCAGCTACAATCTGATTTGTTAAGTAAAATAACGAAAATATAAGAAACTGATAATAAACTGTGAGCAGGGCACAGGCTACAATACAGTTTTCTGAGTTGTATTTAATTCTGTGATTTGGAATATCCTTTGCACCTACATAGTTCTGACCGGCTGCATCAAGCTTTTTACAGGTTACCTTTTTTTTTTTTTTAAGGACCTAGCAGAACACTTTGGTATAAAACAGTATTTGGGTTTCCTGACTATATCCATTTCTCACAATTTGCCACTGGAATATACACAAAATAGGATTTCAACTAGTTCTGACTACTCCATGCTGCTTTTCACCACAGGAGCCCCATCTTGCATTCAACTGCACACGACGGTTTACAAACAGTATCAAAAATGCTGTATATTCATTTAAGAGAGTCAGTACACAGCATTACTGTGAATTACTTGTCTAGAACTCCTATTTTAGCAGCAGTTTCTTTTCTCCTTTCCCTCTCCCAATCAAACCAAATTTTTTCAATCCCTGAGGTTTCTACACAAGCACAGATGTTAGTTACATCAGTAACAGCTTTTATAAAAACACGACTACTTACTTTTGTACAAGTGAAGAGAGGGAAAGAAATACTGGTAACATATAGCAGGTTTTCAAAGTATCTCACATGCTTTTATGTATTTTTTTAAAATTATCCAAACAGGTTTTTTTAACAGGCGTCTGAAAAGATACAGTAATATGATATATAATCCACAATAATTCACCTTCATTTTCTGAGTATTCTGAATCACCAGTTTCTTCACTTGTTAATTCCTCCTCACTGTAGCTTTCACACTCAGAATCTGTAATTTCCCCTTCTTCTGGTTCACTCTCTATGTCTGCTGTTCTACTGTCATCTGTATACGCTGCAGTGTCTGGTGTACTTTTGTGCGAATGTGAATTTGTACCATCTGCAGAAATTGATTCTTTGGCTGTTAGACTGTTTAGTGTTTTTTTGTCCATTTTAGTCTTCTTTCTTACATTTAGAGACTCATCTTCTTCAGTAGAACTTACTTGCTCGGTGGTGGAAAAGCAGTTCAGACTGTTAGATGATTTCTGCTCTTCTGTGTCCAAATCCTGGAGGGGAGTTATACAATGTTACAGTCTTTACACATTGAGTTTTTCTAAAGAATAGCCTGGAAGTAAATTCTTCACTTAGGAAGAATTACTTTTAGAATTATTAAGAATTAGTTTATTTCCAGAAAGTTTTACACATGCAGTCAGCAGAACTTTTACATTTCAGTAAGAATATTTTCACATCCTGTTAGATTTGACTGAGACCATCTTCTATTTGCCTTCCTCTTCTAAACGTCATTCTTTTCTGACACTTAAGAAATTATTAGAAACTTTAGAATCTTGTCCTCATTTTCAAACTTGTACAACATCATTTTGAATTATTTTTCTATTTAGCTTTTATGACACTCATTTCTGTCTCTCTCTTATTCAGTTCTTGCAACTTGCTTAGAAGGTCTTTAACTGATCTTCATTTTATCTTCCTTCTGTTTTTGTTGTCTTCTTTTTTTATTACCAGAGTCCTGAATATCTGGAATGCTCATTTATGCTTTAACTATAGACCTGTTCTTCCTCCTTTTAAAACCACATTGTTAACACAGCCTTTAATCAAGAAAGCAGATAGAGAGTACAAGCTTAACTTATGCTATGTGAAATAGTTCTACTAAAAGTCCACTTTCTACTGCAAAAAGTTTCTCACTTTCTCTACTAAATATCAGACAGATTGTATCTTTACAGATTCTTCCACTTCCACTTATTTCATCATCAGAAATAAAAAAAAACCTCAAAATTTTTAAACTGAGAAATCTAAAGTTTCATATTCATTTTGCCAGAGTACCTTGAAAATATAATTCTCAATCTAATAGTTTGACAACTATGTTAAAAAAAACAAAATAAGGAAAAAAAGAGAAAACAGAGAAAGAAGTAACTTTAAAAGATAAATAAAATCTCAAATTATGTGCCATTTTGAGTTCAGAGTAATTAAATGCATTAAATTGCCTCAATTGTATCAAATATTGCAACACAACAGATAAAAATACATCCTTGATCTTCTGTGTGTTTCTATTTCAAGATAAGTGAAATAATGTGAATATTATTATTATGGAAATTAAAGCACTTTCAGATTTGGAAAAACGCATCAGTGGCACAGACTATGACAAACTTAAGAATTCCTTCCTCTCACCTGTTGGATAGGAGAGTGTACCTTTGACACACCTTCAGTAAGACAGCAGGTTCTCGGGTGAAACCAGCACTTTTTAAAAAGGTTTTTATGCTTTAACTGAAAGACTATTGGCTTGTTCAGGGTTTCTCTATAATGCACTAGCCCTCCTCCCTGAATCCCCTAAGTTCTTAAATAGAAAGGAACAGGATAGCAAGGTCACTGTGTAATGTTGTTTATTTTAAACAAAAATTGTAGCAGTCCTGCCACAAATAAGCCTACACAGTTTAGACATTTCAAACACATTAATCCCATTAGAAATATTTTTGGAAAATCTGATTTTTCCTTTTATGAGTTAAATTTTTCAGTGTGTTTGCCTTTGTCTATATTTATGTTTGGTATGGGTATTAGATTGATAACAAACATATGAAGGTGTTCTGCACTCTAAAATGTATTACTTCTTTAACCGGGTAAACTAGAAAGTAAAAAGGAGCTGTTTCAAAGCCTGGTTACTAAAGAGTAGACTCTTGGTTCTGTATTGAAAACAGGAATTTTTAAAAACAGTCTTATAAATAGACCAAGGATTCCACACATACATTCATTCTATGATTTTGCCAATATGACCATTAAGCCTCTTCTCAGTTTCTCTATTTTTTTCACAATTGCAGCATTCAACAGTTAAGAACGCAAATAACCTAAATAATTAAGTACTGATAAAAATGCAGTCTTTACATTTACAAAACCTTGTATGAAATGAAGTATTTTAAAACTGAATATGGATTTTGAGCACTTCACTTCATGGGTCTGTATTAAAATGCACATCTGGATAAAGTGCATAAACATTAAGCATGTGTGTTGCAGAAATCCATTATGTATGACTATGTACAGGTTTTGGCTGGGGTAAAGCTAATTTTATTCACAGTGCCTACTGTAGGGCTGTGATTTGGATTTGTGTTGAATATGTGGCTGATAATACAAAGATTTTTTTTTTTAAATTTATTGCTGAGCAGCGTTTACACAAACCAAATTCTACTTCTGGCATCACTCCACCACCAAGGAGGCTGGGAGTGCACAAAGAGTTTGAAGCAAGACACAGCCTATATAGCTGATCCCAGCTGTCCACTGAGTATCCCATACCATATGGCATCATGCTTACCAATAAATGCTGAGAGAGGGACAAGGAAGCAGGAGGAATGTTGAGAGTTTAGCCTTTGCCACCATTACCTGAGCTGGGGCCCTGCTTTCCTGGGGATGGCTGAACTTGCCTGCCCAGGCAGGAAAGCAGTGAATTAATTTCTTGCTTTTTCTTTTGTTTGTGCATGTGGCTATATCTCAATCCACAGATTTTCTTACTCCTGTCCTTCCAATCCTCTTCCCAGTCCTGCTGCTGGTGGAATGAGTGAGCAGCTGTCTGGGGCTCAGTTGCTGTCTGGAGAACCATGGCTGACTACCAGTACTAACACAGAACACGTGTAGAATGTAATAAAAGTCTAACTAGGCAAACAGCACCCAATGCCTTGCACCTCCATATAGTCATCACTTAAAAGCCAGGAACTGGCAGTAAGCACAACATTTGGTAAATACTAGTGTAGAATTTCAGGGTACTAGTGTACCCTGAAAAATGCCATAAATTCTAGCAATGTACTTGATTTCTCAATGACTACCTAAACTTCATCTCAAACTCATGCCACAAGACACAAAGTATGCAAGTAGATGCTCATTATAACCATTTTTTACACCATGGTATTTTTTCATGCACATATATTTTTTTCATTGTTGCTTTGCCCAATGCATCTAGACTGACACCAACAGTCACAAGTTAGACATGGATTGACTCAATGTGCTCCAGGTTTGAAAAACTTTATATCTACTTGGTATTACCACATGATATCTGGGATTCTCCTCACTAAGTTGAAGATGCGATCAATCTGATAGATAATAAACTATTTTTTAATTACAGAGTTGAGTTGGTTCATATTTCTGCATCCCTGACAAAGCCAAAAGTATTTTGAAATCAGGATATTTATGTATCCCACGAGGACTAATCTTATTATAATAACAAATCATGCTGATGTGAGTGGAACTGATGGTTTTACTTTACTTTAGATAATATGCCACAAACTGCTGATTACAATGACCTTTTGAAATGCAGACTGTCCTACTTAGAAAATATATCATTGTCATTTAACTGTTCTTAACAAAAATTTCAAAGTATTTTAAGCATTTAACTATACTTTTTGTTTTACAGAGCAAGACATTTTGGCTTTCAGAACTTCAATTTTTCTGTACTATGGCTGACCAACATGCATGTTCATGCAATTCTTCAGCATCCCCCTACACAAGAACTTACTATTGTGAGCTCAATTCTAAGAACTGTATTGTTTAAACTGTTATTTTTTCTAAATTTATTTTATAACAAACAGAGAATTGTAGACAAATACAGCTTTTCTCAAATGTGTAGCCTGTTTTTTGGTTTGCTAGAAGTTCTGTAGATGATTTAACAGATTCACTTGTTCTCAGCACTCTTCCACAGGACTGAGTAGGACAACTTTAGCATTGACACCCTCAATTTGAAATCTTAATCTGAAATTAATTATTTTACTAAAGAAATATTTTCAAACACTTAAGAATAGTTCTTTCACTCAAATGACTAACCTTTCATGTACTAAAATCATTCCACAAGTACTTCAGTTACTCTCATCCACCCTACACAATACTCAATTTTCCAGTACAAAAAAAATCTAATTAAATACCAGAAAAAAAAACTCTTCCTACAGCATATAGGAGCCATTTTATACACTGGTGGTGGACAGTTCTGAATTAAATAACCGTACCTAAAGAATGAGTAGTTTCTTTAGTTCAGACCTTTATGTTATACAGGGATGCTAATAATTCTCTTCCCAAATATTCTAGAATGCCATCAAAGTTTTCTTCAGATGTTTCTTCCAAACTATTTAAAATCTATTTCAGTGCTACTTCACAGGTGAATGGATTTAGATTAAATAGCTTTAAAAAATTTATTAATTTCTTTAGGAAAAAATGTATCCAAATTTCAATTACTAGATATTCTTTCTTCTTTAATAAAAATAACAAGGTTAAAGGTAAACATCCATGGACTAATGTGTGTTTGTTGTCTAAACTCTTTACCAGAGGCTGCCAATCCAACAGAAGAAATCTTCAGATTAGTCATGGTTTCTGTCAACTGACGTACCTAAAGATGGGATGAATATCAGCAAAAAGTAAACCACATGTGATAACAAACGTAAAAATCACTGCTATGCCTTTCTCTCCTACAGAAATAGCTACTATGAATCTATAATGGAAAAGAATACGGGAGAAGTTAATTTTGAGTACCACACTCAAATAAAATTTAGTATGTGGTAGTTTGAAAATATATAAAAAAAAATTTAAAACCAATTTATGGAAAAAAATGGTAGTGTCAGAACTTTCTTCTAAATTTTGCTATGTATTTCTAACAGCCCCAATGCACCAAGTAGAACTGCAGGATCACTACTGCACACAGTCTATTCTCCAACCTGTATGGAAGCCCTGGGTCTTAATATTGGGCCAGGGATCATATTATAACTTGTCACCTTTTTTTAGAATTTTTAAACCTTTTCAAGTTTACTTATTTAAAGGTTTTTCTTGTACAAAAGAAAATACCATGTTTCTTGTTCCACCTTTTTTTCTGACCTACCCCTACAAAAAGATACCAGAACTAAAGATATTCTACCAATGTTTTTATATGATCTACATAGAGGCTAAGACTTCATCCTGCCAAAAAAAATCCTGATTCTCAATTAAAAGTAAGCAGGTAGAGACAGTATACTTTGTTTCACAAGTCAAAAGAAAACTATTTGTAATATAGTTTCAGTTTGTGACTGAAAAGCAAGGCTGTCTTAAAGGAAAGTTTTTGTATGAATTAGGAATGTTCACAGGTGATAGTAAGCGCATAATTTTCTCTGCTGTTCTTTACAATGAGAATTACATTCATATTAGCCAACACTTACAAGTATTTTCTTGTCTTTCAAAAGGTTATTCACCTTTTTAAAAATGCAATAATATTTTAAAACATTAATATTTTGGTTTACATTCTCAATTATATTGGGTTTTCTTTAAGAATGCTCCAATATTTTTTAACAATTCACTGCAGTGTTAAGTATCCTAGCTTCTGACTTACAAATAAATACTGCATGTATGTAAGATAGCTGAACTTCCTCAAAATAGACAGAAATTAAATCACAACAAAAAACCCTCCTGTGACCAGAAACAGAAAATTAATGGATTGTTCCAATTACAATAGTTTTTTAAACAAAAACAGGTATTAACTTTGGTTTATATTAAGTCATTCAAAAATCACATGCAATTTTGGTAAAAATCATTGCTTTAATACAATCTATCTAGAAATATATGCTTTATAATCTACATACATAACTGCTAAATTTCCTTATTTCTTGCATATGACAATTTTTAAGTAATTATAAATATCTGTAAATATTTGATTACATTAATTCCTTTAATTGAAAAAGAGAGAAAAAAATTAATATGATTCTGTAAGTATTGCTGTCTTCCCTTGCTTTACACGGATATTCTTATACACCACCTCAGCTTCACCCAAGAATTATAAAGTTCAAGGTGTGAATGACATGTTCCAGAAGGACATCCTGCTTTCTTAACACTAGTGGTCCACAGCCCAGGCATTAAAGCAAACCCTTCTCCTACCTCTACCATCTGTAGAAAAAGAAAGACAAGTAAAAACCTACTTTGGTCAAAAAGTAAGGCAATGTTGGGACCATTTTTCAGGCTAGCAGCACAATTTAATAATTGATTGGGAAAAGCAGTAATGAGGTATTAGTATTCAAAGCATTGTCATAAACTTCAATCATTTAAAGTGTTCAGGGCAAGAAAAGGGAGAAGGCTGTGCAGTAAGTTTGGAGAAAAGCATTTCGATATTACAAAGTCCTATTTGAAACCAGATGTTTTTAGAATTATTCTACCATGAACTAATTAGTGCCTTTGCCAATACAAGACTGAACTAGGCAACAATTGCACTGCTAAAAAATACCATGCATCTATGCACTTGACTGTGCAACTTATAAACTAGTTTTCCAATTTTATAACAGAAAAATACTTTTATTCTAGAAAATCTTGATCATTATATTAATATAACATGGATTTTTAAGTGACTAATAACCACAGTACAATAATAAAATGTTCTAACTCAGCTATGTAAACTATATCAGTAAGTTTTTCTTCTAAATCCAGCACTGCATTTACAAAGAAGTGCACTAACAAGAAGGCATTGTTTTATTTTTGAAATTTAAAATGGAGAGTGTTCTATGTTTCACTGTGAATTCTCCTTGTTTTTGTTTAAAAAAATAAAAAAGACCATGATTACTTCTTTGACATAGACCTTCATTCCCTATTCACAGAAGAAAAGATCTGGGCACTACAGTATACTTTAAATGTTTTCCATGTTACCTTGTTGGTCAAACAAATTAATTCACAAATAAATCAAAGTACTCAGTTCACCATCAATAAAACAGACAAGAAAAAAAAATTATGTTTACCTCCTATCTTGTGACTGTGGAAGTCTCACAGAAAAGATCTGTTAACAAGATTATCTAAACAAAAACACTGGTATAAAATAAGATTGAGACAAACCTCTATTTCTAATATAATCAGATTACAGAAGCAGACTCTGATGGGAGTCTAAAATGTAGTCAACATTATTTGATAGGTCAGAGCTATACATGATTTAGAACTTTTACAAACATTTTTGTTGGTTTAGGTACCAGTTCACCACAGAACTAAATTTAACAGACATATTAATCAGTTTATGATAAAGACTTATTCCTATGCCTAAAATCCTCTTCACGATTCTTTCCTGACCCATGATGGATAAAGTTCTGTGTTGACCAATGCCTTTTGAGAGGGGCAGAATGCTAATTCAGCATTTGCACAGAGCAGGCCCAGAACCTGGCTGCTGGTAAAACTGCACTTCCACTGCATTAGCTCTCTTAGGTCTGAAGAATTATTATGCTTAGTGTTGCCAAGTACCCAGATCAAACTTTCCACATGGAAAGGCTTACTTAACTTTCCTCAAGGAGTAGAAATTCCTGCATTAGCCACAATTTAATTATAAAATGTGTAATCAGTCAACAACGACTGTCCATTTAACCTAATTGCACCTTTTCTTAATGTAAACAGTTTCCATTTTCAAATCTTTCAGATGACACCACTCCTGATTAAATTTTTTAACTGTGCACTGATGTTATATGACTATTATGTACAGGTATCTGGACAGTAATGTAATTATTTCAGATTTTAACCAATCTGCATGTCTGAGGCCTACATAATGAAACTATGTAATGGTTAAAGCAAAAGCTCTGAAGGATGCAAACCAAGGAGAACTCAAATTAGAGAATTCAATATATTAAATTTTATCTTAAGATAATAAAACAAATAGAGAGAATAGAACTCAACATCAGTAAGAGTGTTCATAATGGAAATTCTTCCTGAGGTTTAACAGCTGTGTTAGTACTTCTTGGTGTTTAGGAGTCAGTAATGTTTTCCAAGACAGCACACGACAGGGTATGCTTTCTTAGCACTCAGGACAATTTTGATACATATTGATTACAATGGGCACTTATTCTGATGTACAGCTTATCCTCACACTAACGACAACGAAAATACAGTAAGAATGTATCAATAGGGGAGCATAATATGCAAAGAAATAAAATTTCAAAAACACCAATCCTAAATGATAGCAGGGACACAGTAAAAGGCAAAGGACTACACGCTGGAATGGAGTCACAGAGAAAGGACTGTGTATGAGTGTATTTTCAAAATTTACATTTTTTGGTTCATAATGCGAATCTGAAAAAAAAAAATCCAACCAAACAAGAAACCAACACCAAATCACAAGCCAAAATCCCAAACCCAAGACATTGCCACTGAAATTCTGATGTAAATCCAACCTACACAACACTGAATTTATTCTAGTGTGCCTGCTCTTCAAAAAACTTCACTGACACTCAGTTGTAGACTCCTCTAGAGCTGGGTAGTAATACAAAAAAATTGAAAAATTGAGAGTATACAAGTTAAAAGTTTCATCCTTAATCACTCAATGAGAAAGTTATTTGAACACTAACTACATGTTAGCAACTTTACACATGCTGTATCTAGTTTAAGTATGTTTAAATAGTTTACAAAATAAAGCATTCATTCTCTGCATAAAACCAAGCCCCACAACCTGTAAATTGCAGCATGGACAAAAACCCAACAGATTTTGTATTTTCTGTCCGTCAATTTTGAGGTTACCTTATACTCATCTGCAGCAATCCACTCTGCTTCTTTTCTCTTCTTTTTTCCCTTTTTATCCTTGGTGTGCTTAGTACCAGAGGCCTGGTAAGACTGCAGATCCACTCGTGAATGAAACTGGTATCGGCCGCTTTCCACATCACAGTAGTAATAAATTCCAGTTGCTGGGTCGTAATACAGTTGGTTTTCCTTTATAAGAAATGAAGAACAATGTTATCATCACTTCAATAAATATACTGTTCAAAGAAACACCTGATTTATAAAGAACCACATTTTAATTTTGATAAAATGAAAGAACTGTGGTGGCCCTGAGAAATGTAAACAAAAGTGAGTTGTGGGCAGCAAATTTGGGGTAAATTACTTCATTACCTGAAAACTGTAATTGGAAGATTAAACCCCAAAATGCAAATGGACCAAACTTATCTAAGTATAAAAACCTGTGATCTGTCGTCCATTTTTTGGATGTATCCCCTGGGGAGGCTTTGTCTGCCCTAAATATACCTGAAGGCCCTTCAATAAATATAACTAATTTTTATTACCTCAATTTTGTCTGGTCTCTGTTTTTAGGTAGCCAAAAAAGGCATCATAAGGAGCTACTTCTGTGTGGGATCCTCCATGGACTGTAGTATGAGTAGGTTCCACGTGGTCTGCTCTATGGATTGCAGGAAATTGCCTGCTCTGGTGCTAGGAGAACCTCCTCCTGTTCTTCTTTGCCCCTGATGTTCACAGGGTTATTTTACACACTCACTCCCCCGTACAGACTCCACTGTGCAGAGTTATGCCCCTTCTTACACTGGTTTCAGATAAGCACCACCAGCTCTTCTAATGGCTGTGCTGTGCCCTGCAGCGGAACCAGCCATGTCCAGGCAGCCCTGGCCCTCTTCTCAGAGAGGCTTCCTCTGCAGCCCTGGCCTCATCATCAGAACTTTGCCAGCAAACACAATGCAAGAACATTTCCTGCGATTCAGAACACTTATGTACCAAGAAAAGTCTATAAACTGTAATCTATAGCCCCAAACATTTATGTATAACTATATGAACACTGTCGAAACCAATGGTATCCTTTAAGATCTCAAAAAATAAGTCCAGAAGCATCCTGAGAAGAGTTGTGTACCTCATGCATTTTTTACAGTTGAGTTGAATATAACAGTGCAAACAAACTCCGTTCTCAGTGCAGTACAGTGTATACATATCTTTCCACAGATCTGTACACATATACAAACACACCTCATAGGACAAAAAGAAAACCTTTGTAAAAGCTACATGAAAATGCATAGCAAAAAGTAACTATTAAGAATTCTGACCCATCATCTAATCTTCTTCTAACACTTCTAAAAGAAGTGTTTTCTTTACCTGTAGAATCAAACTAGTTGCTAGCACTACTCAAATAAAAACACAAAACATTTTGCATATTTTCTCCCAATACCCTTTTCACTGTGGAGAAGCAACTGACTTACTTCAGAAAAATGTCTTTTTCTAAACAAGACATCTTTAAGCTCAAGCCTTTAGGTTTGAGAGAGTTACAGATCACCTTTCTAGCATAACATCTGTACAATGCCAAGTAACTTAGAGACCTATGAGACATCAAAATAACAGAATTAAAATCTAAATGTGTGTCCTAGCCTGCTATCTTTGCCTGAAATGATTAAAAAACTAATTAAACACTATTCATTTTCAGTAACCTGTTTTTCAAAACGCAAGATCAGCTTGGATCTTAGTTCTTTGCTCATCAGCTTTTACTAACAAAACTTTTGCAATAGACAAAAAATTCCAAGGGTTTTGGAAATGATCCTTACTGAATTGTAGTAGAATCCAGTGCTATGGTCGTAATACAATCCTGTATTTTCATCATATATAAATCCAGTCTGTGAAACAGCAGCCTCTGCAGCAGCTCTCAAACTCTCTGCCAGAGAACCTTCTGGTACTGAAGTTTCTGTCTCCTGATAACAGAAGGTAAGAAACGTAAGTGGTCTATGAACTTGGACTGTTTCAGAAGGCAAAAATCTGGCTGTGGTTCACTAGTAAACTCCTACTGATTTCAACTGGACCAAGACTTCAGCCCATGTCTTTTGTTTTTCCCCAGCTTTACTCGAAAGTGACTCACATAAAATACACGCACAGGAAACATCTTTCAGAGCATTCCTAAGACAGATTTCTGCCCTCTGTTCTATTTCAGTTGCTAGATGCTAAAGCACAAACTCAGTTAACTGAGCGACCTAAGAGAAGGCTGGAGTGCAGGGAAGAAAACCAACCCACCACAAAATAAACAAACCCCACCACCAATGTTCTTTTCCTTGTATCTTGCTTCCTTATGTTAATGAAACAAAAAAAAAGAAGTACGATTTCTGAAAATCAGAATGGATATATTGGACATACTCTGCTGATAAAAATAATCCTGCTTCCAGGCTATGCAGGATATATATGTCTTTTTACAAAAACTCTCAAATTCCAAGACACAAATCTAAGAGGGTGTTCCACTTGGAACACACTACAAAAAGAACTAATTTTGAAGTACAAGGGTATTATCAGCACCAGACCATCAGAAAAAAATATTTCTCAAAAAGCTCTCAGGACCACAAGTACATCTTTTAGATGGAATATTAAGAGAGTACTGATTTCAAAACTGGTGAAACTCCAAACAGTCCAAAAACCTGTGAATTCTGGATGAAATTTTCCTCTTCTCCACCTTCAATAGCTTTGGTGCTATCCTTCCTCAGCGGAATATTAACATCTGCATCCAATTCCTCTGTGGAATTATGCTCAGTGCCTTCACTCCCATGACTGTGCTGCACTGGTAGTTCAGATGCACAATCTTGAGTATCAGTGTGACTGTAATAATTTTCATAGTAGTAATAATCTGCCAGGGGAGAAGGGGAAGAGAAAGAAAAGTTGAAGTTGCATAAATTAGGAAGGTATATTGCAATTTAAGGATACTAAATCTTAAACTGGAAATTTATGCAAGTAAGTAGTCGAATGAAAATCAAATATTAAGTAGTGCCTCTACTCTGAATTTATTATCCTACTGAACAAATTATGTCTTCATGTTTTCATATACTTCACGACTTGGTACAGCTGTATGTTTGCAACGTGAGATTACTATGTAACAAATTACAATGGAATGAATTCTGCTAGTCCATGCTGCATTTAATCCTGAATTAATACCTGGAGTAAACAGGAAACGTCTGAAAGATAATGTCAGGTTACTGAATTTAATTCAGCAAAGGATGTAGACCTGAAATATATTCTATATTACAACATTTTCAAACTAAGATAGTGTTCTATATCCCTATTTAAACATCACCACTCTCTCTACCTGCTTGTGACCATGCAGCACAGTCCTCTGTCTGTACTTCTACACTAGACGTATCTTTCTCCTTTCTATTATGGATTTCTTCAGTGAGTTCTTCTACCTGAAAGGAAAAATTGAATGTTAAAAACACAATACTGTATTTTAGTGGTCTGCCATCTCAGAAAAGAGAATCAGCCTATTTTGCATTCCATAATTTAAACAAAACATAATGGCATCATAGATGTTTCAAGTGATTTGTTTGTCGGAAGATAATTTTGTACTTGAATGGTTGGCATAAAGAAACACATAATTTCTGCTCACAAAGGAGCAGAGAAACTTAATTGAGGTTATTCCTAAATGTCCACCCTGTAAAGTTGGATTTCAAGCAATGGTCGCTGTTCTGCAGTGACGACTGCAACATTTACAAAGCACAGAATATTCTGAACTAGAAAGAACCCATCAGGATCACCAAGTCCAATTCTTGGCCCTCCACAGCACACTTCAAGAGTCACACCATTTGCCTGAGAGCATCGTCCAAATGCTTCTTGAGGTCTGTCAGGCTGGTGCTGTGACCACTTCTCTGCGGAAACTTCCATTGCCCAAGTACCCCGTCTGGAGAACCTTTTCCTAATATCCAACCTAAAATGCCCCTGGCACAACCTGAGGCCGCTCCCTCGCGTTCTGCCAGCGGTCAGTGCTGCCCGCCTGCCTCCCCTCACAAGAAGCTGTGCCCCGCCATGAGGGCTCCCTAAACGCCTCTCTTGCCATAGGCACTCACAGAGAAGTTTCGCCACTCTTCCTTTACCCCACACTTCGTACGATAAACTTCTTTCCCTCTGCTACAGGTAATGTTCCCTTCAGAATGCAAATCTAACCCAGTGGTAGAGAAGGCGTTACCATCCTCACCACGATGCTCCGACTGGAAACCTCAATCCTCCTCTGGCCGCTCGCAGGCCAGGAGAGCCCGGCGGGCTCGGGGGCTGAGGGGCCGTGCGGGACGGAAGGAGCGGACGGGCGGGGAGCGGCCCGGGCGGCACCCGGCCGGGGGGCGGAAGGCTCGGAGCCCTACCTGCCTCCTGAGCGCCTCGCCGCTCTCCCGCTCCCGGCGGAACAGGCGCTGCGTGCGCCGCAGCCGCCGCCGCGCCCGCTCCAGCTGCGCGCGGCACGCGCCCAGCTCTGCCCGCAACGCCGCCGCCTCCGCCTCCTCCTCCTGCTGCTGCTGCTGCTCGCCCGGGTCCGCCCGGCTCTCGGCGCCCGGCGGGGAGGCCATGGCCGGCGGCCCGCCCCCGCGCCGCAGCTCAGCGCCCGCCCTCCGCCCGCCCCGCAGCGCCCGCGCCCGACGGCCCCGGCCGTGGCGCCCGCCGGGCAACGCCGCAGCGCACCGAGAGCTGTCCCGCGCGGGCCTCCGTCCCGCGGGGCGAGCAGCCGGAAGCGGCGCGCGCGGCAGTGCGCGTGCGCGCGAGGAAAGGGCGGGGCCGGGAGCGGGGAGCGGGGCCGGGAGCGGGGAACGGGGAGCGGGGAACGGGGCCGGGGAGCGGGGAACGGGGAGCGGGGCCGGGGAGCGGGGCCGGGGAACGGGGAGCGGGGAGCGGGGAACGGGGCCGGGGAACGGGGAACTGGGAGCGGGGAGCGGGGCCGGGGAACGGAGCGGGGAGCGGGGCCGGGGAACGGGGCCGGGAGCGGGGAACGGGGAGCGGGGCCGGGAGCGGGGAACGGGGCCGGGGAACGGGGCCGGGGAGCGGGGAACGGGGCCGGGGAGCGGGGAACGGGGAGCGGGGCCGGGGAACGGGGCCGGGAGCGGGGAGCGGGGCCGGGAGCGGGGAACGGGGCCGGGGAGCGGGGAACGGGGCCGGGAGCGGGGAGCGGGGCCGGGAGCGGGGCCGGGGAGCGGGGAACGGGGCCGGGCGGTGCTGCTGCCGCGACAGCGTAACTGTCGGGGCCGAGATGAGCATGAGCAGCACCCCGCGAAGGCGGGGCAATGCTCGGATCTTCCACCGTCGCCTAACCTGGCTTGGCGGTGCCGCGCAGTTTGCTGCTGGCAGTGGGTCTCAGGCTTCCAGCTGCATCATACAACAGAATGGAAAGTAATTCTAGCGGGTACTTACATGCGCACATTTTTGTTTCGAGGATTTTGTGTGTGTGTGTGTTATTTTAGAGCGGGGAGGGGGATGCTGCTTGAGGTTTCTCGGTCAGCAGTGCGGCGAACCACGCCGGCTGGAATTGCCGCCTGGGGTTGTTGCAGCTGCAGCCATTGGGACAGATTCTAAAAGAAAATTAGAGTTAGTTAGAATCATTCAGAGTCACTGCGGGGACCTGCAGCGCTGCAGCCCTGGATAAACTTTTGTGCCTCAGATTTCTACAATGCAGTTACAAAAGGTTCTCTGACTTTCCCTCTGAGCCCCATCTCAATATCATAATTTTCCACACTTAACCTCGCAGGCTTTTTATTTAACGTATGCTTTGTCTCCGATGACAACAGCGCCTCTTAGTTTTTAATAAATTGTGTGATACACTTTGTTGCTTTTGTGTCTTACTGCAGAAACGAGACGTATATCATATCATAGTAGGCTATTAGATCACAGCCTAATAGCTTTCAGATCTGACAATAGTGAGTGTATTGTATACCTGAACATCTACATCTGCTTTCAGATATGCCCTGAATGATGCACCACTTTTACACTTCAGGTTTCACCTCCGTTCCTTAAGTAATGGCTTAATTTCATTTACAGGCATATGTTTTTAAGATACTATATTTCCAAAAAATATAGTCCAAAGACACCTGAATTTGAAAGCCATGGTACCTGGCAGTGCTATTTTAACAAGAATGCTACTGTTCTCTGTGAAGACTTGCAGTCATGTGCTGTGCATTAAGTACTGTTCTGACTGGAAACCACCACAATCAAATGACTGATCTCTAGAAGATGGGCTACATGAACAGACAAGAAGTAAATCTACTTCTGTCCATATCCTAACTCAAAGAAAATAGGGAAAAAATACATGTGTTTTGTCTTTAAAGCATTTTGTGGAAGGGTGTAAAGCTCAGCTGTGGACTGGAGGTCCTAAGATATACTAAAAGAACTAACACAGTTTCAGACCTCAGTTTTTCTCCTCTGTAATTTCTCATTGGAAATGTATGTCTCATCAGTTGAGAATTAGTGTATTGTCTCTATCAAGAAGTTTTATTTTAGGTAGTGGCTTTCTTTTGCATCAGGATAGTTTCACTTAATGTGTATAAGTAAGCAGACCTCAGCTGGAGGGAGATACTTCCTGAAATAGCAGATTTCATTCACTGCCATGTGTTAAATTGCCTGAAGTTTAGGGAATGGCACTACCTTCTTTTTAAAAGACTGGCCTTTGATCTGTAAGTTAAATACTCAATTGTAGAAGTAATGGATGTTGCAGTTTAGGCGGTGAAAAGAAGATGAAGAGTGATGCCAGCTCTCCAAACAGTGCCTATTCCTAAAGGTTTGCAGCAGACAAAAATGGAGAGGGTGGAGGTGACATGCATCCCTGCCACCAGTCTGTCAGTGCCACTTTCCTACCCATGCTCTTAGGGACCCTTGACATGGACTGAGGAACTGTTGTTGCCACCACCCCATCTGAACTCCTCCTTCATCCTCTGGGATTGAGTAGTTACATTTGGAAGTTTAGATGGCATCCCAATCCAGCTAGACAGGAAACAGATGCTTAGCTCTGGCACCTTGTGTATTAAAAGAAGGTGAGATTTTGGTCACAGGGGCATTTGCCATCAAAGCACAGAGGCCTGTGGAATGAAGATGAAGTGGTTGTAGGAAGCAGGGACAGAAAGGCTGCTGGAGCACAGACTGTCTGGCCAAGGGCATTATCTCCAGAAGAGCTTTTTTCACCAAAAAGTTGTCACGACCCCAGACCTGCATGCAAGAAGATGCTACAGTGCATGCTGCCTGCACAGGCAAAATTCAGGACCCCAACTCTGTCAGGGCCTGGAGGTGAAGGAAAGGTGAAGTCACAGAGCTCTGTTGCTGCCTGTTCTTTCCTTATACTGATGCTATGCAGGAACAACCAAGAGTTGCAGGAACATTGGCCAGCCTGGCTTGCATGGCTGGCTACAGGACTACTCTCTCTTTTTCCTGATTCCCCTACCCCAGTGGAGGATGTGATCCTCATCTATTCCTTTTTGCAAGCTTCTCCTAAGGGGAGTGGAAAGAGGTGGGTGGACGAGTGCTTGAAAGTATTGTTGCTATCACATCTTCAAGGCATTGCCTCACCTCTGAGATGGTAAAGGGTTCTGTGAATATGATTACATGTGTTTTCTATTGCAAAAATGGCCTTAAACATAGTGATTACAAATTCCTTGAAATTTGTAAACTTGGTGCTCATAGTTCCATATTCTTGTCTTGTCTTCTCTTTCTCCATGTGGATGCCAGCCCCACTGCACTTCAGGTTTTGGGGTAAATCTCTGGCTGTTCGTTTCTGGTTCAAGGTTTCTTAGGAAGTGGTGATAAAAGGCTTGGCAGATACGTGTTTTTAGCCTTGCAATGACATGGAGATTCTGAAAAAGTTCTTCAAGTGATGATAGCATACCTTGAGACATGAATTCTCACAGCAAAATCCTCAAAAATCTTCCTGGAACTTAATGGTTCTTTCATTAGCATACCACATTTGATGAAGCAATGACAAATACAAAGTTCAGTGCTTGAACATCCTATTTAAAGTAATAGTAGCACTACGGCACACATCACAACCTACACATATATCATAAAGAAAAATCAGCTACAGGGAAATGAAAGAGAAAACCAGTTGAATCAAGAAAATCTGTAGATCGAGCTGCAGATATTTTCAGCAGGGAACCCAGAGATCTTCTTCCCTGTCAGCACTCTCCTTTTCTTATGGATGCACATTAATTTAAAAAGAGATGCTTCCAAACTTGATCTAAGCTCTCTGGAGTGGTCCTAAGCTTTTTTTAAGGTGAGAACATTTTCTAGAGTGGCACTTCTCAGAGAACAAATTCTTTAGTACATCCACTGGAGTCACATGGTCTACCTCTTGCCATGGTGCTGCTTTAAAGAAGTCAGATTGCCTGTGAGTGGATTAAGGGCTCCTTTGCTGTGATGTGGAGTCAAAACTACGGGAGAGCAGAATGTGTTATGCCAGAGAACTTCATGGAGTTCCTCAGAGCTTGGGCTGATCACTGCCTTGGCTTTGCTCTTGTCTGTGGTACCAGCTGATTGCTGACCAGGGGTCCTAGTAGCATCTTCTCAGAGACATGAGGAGTATTTCTGCAGAAAAGCAGCCCAGAACATTATGTATCCAAACAGAAGACAACTGGTTAGTGACCTCTGTTCTGATAGGTACTGAGGATATGGCACAGGGGTTTTGTCAAGCAGGACCAGGATGTGCTTGTGAAAGGCTGCAGGTACCAGCAAAAAGTTAGTAATTTGAGCTGGAATTAATGCTATATAGACAGTTCCAGCCAGTGTTGACAGCTTGTTTTGCCATGCACAGAGATTTCAAATAGAATCAGTGAACTACTTGCTATAATCTACCTGTAGCAACTTTGAACCAGTTTTAAGACAACAGTATTAATAGGATTTAAAGTTTCTGCATGTGAGATTCCTTTTGTGCCTGCACCATGGGCGGCTGTCTCCCTGTACAGCATCTTAAGGCTTCTAAGTTTCCATAGACACCAACTGCATGTAGTAGACCTACCCATTGTGCTATTGCAAGGACAGGCTCCCCAGTTTGCAGCTGGGGATATTGCTTCTGTGTTGAGGCATTTGAAAGTGAGACATCATAGCACACAACTCTGCAGAGCTTGAGCTCTATGAACATATTTCCAATATTCCTAGAACTTCTGACCTTGAGACATTCAAGGGTAAGAATGTAAAGTGAACTCAGAAAATCCAAACAGGTCTAACCATGACTAGACAAGGACCAGTGTTTCCCTGTAAAGCAGGGGTGTTAAAATAAATAGCTTTTACCACTAGGTGGCATTTAAGGATTGGGTTTGGTGTTTTTTGTGTTTTTGTTGGTGCATTGTTTCCTTTTTCCTCACTCTTTAAATTTTTTTTTTTATTTAATGTTCTGAAATACAGTATTGAAAATTGCCTAACTAGGCCAAAGGGATTGCTAACCTAATTTTCTTCTTCCCTCCAGCTGCTGGAGACAGTCACTGAAATTGACTTGTGGCTATTCTTTGAGGTGATCTAAGGGCTGCCAGCAGAGTAAAAAGGAGCGAGATTTGCCTATTGCCTATAGGAATTGGTACCCTAAGACAGAGTGAATAATTTGCTTCTAAGGGACAGCTTCCTTCTACCCTTCTCCTTAGGAATGCCTGCTGCTGGGAGATAACTAGATCCTTAGTGCTGTAGGGTGAACAGATACCTTAGCACAGACACCTGAGCTGCTCCAAAGCCAGAATGTTCTTTTCTGAACTTGCTGTTAATGCAGAAGAGTAAATATGGATGTGCTGTTCTTGCTGTACAAGAGATAACACTGCATGCATTTTGTCATTACTCCCTGAGGAGCTTGTCTCAACCAGCACATGCACACTCAGAGGATGGGTAGCTCACCATCCGCCTACCAGTATGGACAGGTCACAAGAACAGCATCAACCTAAACTCTTTGGCTTTGATGATAACTTGGCTTACACATTTTATAAAGGCTATTAAATACACTTTTTTCAGTGGCATAAAGTTTCCAAATATCTGAAATATTTTCTTAGTGATTGTGAATAAACCGTGACAGCCTTGCTGAGTCGCAAAGGCAAAAATAGATTAATGCAGGAAAGATTCAAAGTGGTAAATGAAGCTTGTCTCTGAAGACAGCAGAGTTCAATATCTGAGGCTCGGGCTGAAGATCCCAGAAAAAAAATCCAAAAAACATCTGATGCTAATGATGCCAAAATAGTTGTAGGTAACCCTCTTTGCAATGCTACATCCCCATTGCAGAAGGATCCCACTGGCACGACAGTGATGACAATCATGGTGGATTTGTTAGTTTGTCATGCAGGTGAGATCTGACTTTCCTGTGGGGTGTAGTGCTGTAGTGTCCAATGCCTGTCGTGCTCACGTCCAAGGAGACTTCCCACTGTCCTCTTTCCAAGTACTCCTGTGTAAACCTACTTCATCCGCTCCATCTACACTTCTGCACCAGCCCTGCTGACATATTTCTTGCTCTTCACCCTGGTCTCTGCCAAATCTTAGGCTAACAATGGCCAGGCAATGCCAAAGAAGTGTGTGGCTTGCCTACACACTGCCTACAGGGCCCTTCTCTGCCCGTAGCATGCCCCAGAATTAAAGATGACAGTGCTTGTTACAGGAAGAGAAACAGTCACATAGGCCAATCAAAAGCAGATGGCTAAGACCAAGAAAACTGCCTGTGTGGGTTTTTTATCATGTGATAGCAGGGCAGACAGTGTGCCCATACCTCCATGGCCCATCACACAGTAAGAACATGTGAATTTTACACCTGTTTGATCAGCAATTGTTAAACTTTACCAATTACTACTAATAATACTACAATACTTATAGTATTAATTATTACATGTATTTTTGGAAGTCGCAGTATTCCGACTTCCTCTCATTGTGCTACAGTTGTTGCATCATTTTTAAGTTCTGGTTTTAGTAAAGAATCAAAAGGAACACAGAAAGACTGGATGATGTGCAGGTATGAATTTGGAACACTTAAATTGCTGACAATTAAAAAGCTCTCTTTACAGGAATTTTTCTTGCAAATGCAGAACTTTTCTAGTTCTAGTTACACAGTTTCCACTTGTGTAACTGTGGGGAATATGAAAAAAAAAAGTGAAAGAGATAGTTTTGTGAGGGGAAACAGGAAGCAAAGGAAGCAAACTCATCACTGGGTTAATTAAACTGTCAGGTTTCTTCAGCTAACTCATATTTAATGAGAAAGTCTATAGGTGTATTATCTGTTAAAATGTAGCTGGAGTAGTGATCCCTAAACTGCTGTAGTCATTTATAGCCATGGACAGATGCATTTAACTATTCATATTGCAATGCTATTATGTAGAGACTCTAATTAAGAACAAATCAGGTATGACATGTTTCATATGCCATATGAATTACCTGACATTCTGCTGGAAGCCTGATGAGTTAAAATGATCTTAATAGCTTTATTATTGGAATTGGAGCCAAATGAAATTTAATCTCATTAAAACAACAAAAAAAGTCAATTTTTAATATTAATTATTAGATTATTAAATGAGAACAAAATGCAACTCAATGTCCAGACTAGCCACAGTTTTGGTATGAAGACAAATTTTTAATTTTTACATGTTTTTGGATTGACATAGGCAATACATCTGACTTTTATCTAGTATATAGGATTTTTTTCTGCAAAAAGTACCATCTTTTCTAGTCTATGATAAAGTAACATTTAGGATTGTGAAGTTTTTCACAAAGCTTTTTTCATTCTCAGCAGCCTCTTGAGTCTGATTCATTCCTCACATCCAGAACAGCTTCCATCCCTATGGAATGGAACAAAAGTTGTGTCAGATAAGCAATGTTCAACATTATATCCTGTTCCCAATTATACCCCTATTATTTTCCTGTGCTTTCTCCTTCTGGGGGCCCATTTGTCCTGAAAGAGAGCACTGAGGCTGTAATAGTTTCAGTTTGCCATGTGAAACAGGTCTTTCAATTGAAACTTTACAAAGGTATTTGTAAATATATTGTCAGAATTTGTATCTGTATTTAACTTGTACTTTCATGTCACACACACACACACACACATGAGAATAGAAGGGGGTTTAGAGCTTTTATTATGAAAAATACAGGGTTTTTTAGTCACTCAAATAGAGTGGTTTAAAGGGGCATACCTTATTCCCCCTACATAATCCTTGAAATTTTAAAATAATTTTCCTAATATATTCCATCATGTCCTAAACCATCAGGAATAGCATTTACTGCAATAAAAACACAGTGCATGACTAGGAACGTTGTGCTCTCAAAGGGACATGCTGTACTTTGGGTCAATAGCTGAGGTTCAACTCAATTCCAAAATCACCACTGACAAGCCAAAGTAGGGAGATGTAGATGTGCTTTAGAGGGTTCTCTCTGCATGATGGTGAAACTTGTGGTGTCTTTCTTTGCTTAGTTGGCTTCCCAAACATCAGTAAATCACAAAATCTGGTGTTTCTTCAGTACGAGCTCTGAAAAAGTTGTTTTCCTGCTGTGCATTAGAAAAGTGCAGCAAGTAAGCAGGAATGCATCTGTGTTTTGAAAACAGGAGGGTGAGCCATGAAAATTCCACCAAGACCATGGTCTCAAAGCACTCCTCAGTTTGTATGGGTTTTTCTTTTCCCCAGAAGCTATTACAATGGTTTCTTTCCATATGGAGATTCTTCTTAGAAATCATCTGGTTTGAAACCTTTAGATTTACCAGGCCCTTCTTTTTAAGTGGCACCTCGGGGCAAGTGTGTAAGGAGACATGTAGGAGAATGTTGTTCCTCAGGTGGCAATGGCTACTTTTCTCTCTTTGCCAGCACAAATACATTAAATTCCTTTGCTAGAATTTCTTTGAGTCTGACTAGCCTGTACTGTTTATTTGCCACTGTATTATTATTTTAAATGTCTGTTGATATTTGCATGTGCAAATACACAAATCGCCACAAAATTTCTGTCTAGATCTCCATCAGCTGCAGAGCATAACAGCTGCCTCTTGTTATTAATCACACAAAAAGGAACTATTTGGACTTCTCACTCCAGAGTGCCAGTTTGCCTGCTCAGTTTTTGAAGGGTATGAGACTGGCTACAAGTGAGACCAACAGAAAGCCAAATTTCTCACTGTTACTACAGATTTTGGTATCTGATCCAGATACTGAGTTAGTGATGACAAACCAACTGTGAAGTACTAGCAAAACTGAATGAAAGCCTAAATTATATATGAGGCTGCAAGCTTTTTTCCCTTCTCTTTCGCACCTCTTCCTTGCTGCTAGTGTTGCCTGTGCCAAGTCATTTAGCAGTCCTCTTTTCACTGCAGATGGAGCACAAACACTTCTAGAAGTCTCTATTCATGCCCACAATAATGTTCAGCTACTCATGTCAGGAATACTGTAGTATTAAAGTGTAATGCTACTCACTGTTGTGCCTCTGTTCAAATGACTTCATGGTCAGTAATCAGTCCCAACATCATAACTCTGGTGCAAACATCTATATTTTTACTCTTCATAATGAGAGGGTTAAGGAGAGAATTTTATTACTACATTGCCAGTATAAACTAGTCACCTCTACTCTGAGAAACACACTAATAGCTTTTCAGATGAGAGGGATAAAAATCTGCTCTGTGCTAGCTAGATTTGTCAGGATAATTTAATATTAAGTAATTTATCTTTTGCCAAAGTAGCCACAAGGGATAGAGAGATAAAAATAATGGGTGATTTTGATGTGAAACTGGACAAGAATTAGGAACTTATTTAAACAGCTACTATGTACTGAGAAATAAATATATTTTCAAACCATTAAAATCTCAGAGGGGCCTGATGGCTGCTGGTGACAAAGGTCTGTGACTTTGATGCATGCACCCTTGTCCAACAGCTCTTCAGAGAAAACTGGAAAATTTCACAACACAAACATTCTTCTTTACAATCAAGCATCTCAGATCACTTAGTTCCATGGGATGGTGAAGTTTACCCCTGCCTACTTTGATCCTTTCTTTCTTTCCAGTCTTTCTGACACCCTACAAGGTTATGTGAAGGAGCTGGTGAGCTAGACTGCCAGGCCTGACTACAGGTGGTTACAGCTAATGGAAAAGCTCTTTTCTGCAAGGCTCAGGGCTCATGCCTGTGGCCAGGGGTGAGCTTGTTCAAAAGCCATCAGCAGCTGCTGGGAATCTGTCAAGCCTGCATTTACTGAACAAAAGCTGTAAGGAAAGCCAGTCCCTCTCACGGGAACTGACAGAGCAGGCAATGGGCACAGCCTGCAGCAGTGGCTGCATCCTACATGGCCCCAGCCCTCAGCTGCTGCACAGCTCTGTGAATGCCTCTGGCTTATGCAGAAATTGAATGGGGAAGGGAAAAGCATGTCCTTGGTGGTTCTGTGCTCCTCATGCTCGCAACTTGGTTGTAGCCAGAGCCAAGAGGCATTGGCTCCTCTGCCAGCTGCCCACCAGCCCAGGACAAGGGTGGCCAGCAGGATCCTTCCTTCCTGTGCAGGAGCAGTGGGGCCACAGGTACGGCCAGTATGATGTACAAGTGTGCTGTCCTGGGGAATTGTGTCAGGACTGCTCCCATATGTGCTTGAATTTGTTAGTGGCAATGCAGCCCCACAAGGTTCTCCTCAGCTTCTGGAGTTACACAAGCAAGCCTAGTGCTTCCCTGCCCTCACATAGCTGTATGCAGATACTGAATGTATGTGAGAGGACTCCTCAAGACTCTTGTGTGTCTCCCTTCTTGAGACTAGTTTTCTTGAGATGTTGTGGTCAAAATTTGAGATTAATTAAATTTTTTCTGTATTTCTAGCAAAATTTGTAGGGAGGGAGTATTGGAGTACTCATATGGGCTGCTGAGATGTTCTATCTCTCAGAGAAAAGTGTATTGCTCCTTACAGCTGCAAGATCTTATCTTAGGGTGACGTGCAGGATCTGGTGGCCATGAAGAATTGCAGCTCAGACCTGAGGACAGCATGGTTTTGTATTTGGACTCAGGAAATATGTGTCACTCTGCTTCCTCCATTATCTGGGACTAGCCACAACTTTCACATACAGAACAGGAGATCTCCCTAATTTTTTTTAAAACATTGCATACAAATCAGGGACTAACTTGCTTTAGATAATTGGCATATTCTTGTATACATCCATTCCAGGTCTTCACTCAAGGAAAACCAATACATTACCTGTAGCTGGAATTCAAATCCTTTAGTGACAGATTTAAGGTAGAGCTAGCTCTTGCTGGTGCCTTTAATGTACTTGGATCTGGTCTATGCACAGAAATGTAATTTAACTTGGGCAGGTATCACAGTAGCACAGCTGAACCACTCCCAGAACTGGTAAGAGAGACCACCAGGGCTAGCACTGTGCTTTGTAAATAAACCTGCTAGCTAGCAACCACTCTATAAATCGCTAATGCAAGACTGTAGTGCACAGATAAAGCTTCAGAGGCAGATATTGTAAAGCATCCAGCACACACAAGGAACAGCTGTGATAACCTGTCAGTTGCTTCCCTAACCAGATTAGAAAGCCAATACTAAAGTATTGAAGACATGTGACAGACTGTGTCTGTCTTCTGCCTTTGCTTACTCGTTTAAGCACATTGTGGAAAGTTTTGCATACTTCTCTTCAAAACAGCAAAAGAAGCATGAAGTTACATATATGGATCGTATTTCCTTAAGTTACCCCTACACAGAATTGATATATAAAATGTGGTGATATTCACAAAGGCTTGGCATTCAGAACTGTTCTGTAAATAAAATAGAAACTTCTTTTATATGCAAGTATATGGTGATTCTTAAGATACCTCAGAGATACCTGACTACAGTGGTTGAAAATATGGTTGTTTTGTTCTGTTCAGAAAAACCTTTTGATCTTGTTAGGTGCTGGTTGACTGCAGTGTGAGCACATGACATTGACAGCATGGCTTTCCAAGGTGATAGGAGCTTCATTTTGCCCCTCTGGATGAGCCCCAGTTCCTGGCCTGTGAGCACAAATGGAATTGCAACAGTTCTAATGGGCTCACAACAGAATGAGTCATTTGATAGTCAGGCTTGTACTTTCTATCATAGCCAGGAAATCTACCAGTCACTGAGTGAAAGAGGAAAAGAGAAAGGCTGGGGCAGGATTTGCAGGGAAAATGAAGTTTCTGTTTGTATGATAAGTGGCCTTTGGTCCACAAAGACCTTCCAGGTCACAAGAAATTAAAAGGAACAGTTCCCCCTGAAATGCCCCACAGATGCAGAAGATTGGCAGAAACCCAAAACAAGAAGATGTAGAAGAACACGTCAGTACTGGATGAAGGTGTCTCTAGCTGAGAGAAGGCATGCTTTACACATGTAGGGCATGAGCAATCATTGCACACTTTGTACAAGCCCACAAGAGCCAGTGCACACAGTTCTGTATGTACCAAGTTTACTGAAAACATTTGTCTCTATTATGAAAGATTTCAGCTCCAGACTGTTTGGGTTTTTTCCAAATAAAATGGTAGGGCAGCTTGAAATCCACCTGAGCTATAATAAGTTGCAGAACTTTAATGTCCAGTACTACATGCAGATGTTATCAGTGCCTGTAACTCATCTTTTCACTCACCATGGTGATGGGTCATGGTAATATCCCACAAGTTATGTAGGCTTCCCTAAAGCCAAAAAGTAACTGTGCTAATAAAATGCTTCTTCCTGGAAAATCTGATCAAGTAAATGTCTTTCCCTTCAGTGATTGCTCTATGAAATCCTTTGAAATAAAAATTTTTACAATTTAGAGGCCTGTAGAGTTCTTTAGATGATGTTTCCCTTTGGCAGCATCTGCACTTTTCTGAAAAGGTTTTTGGGTGAAGTGAACCATAAGATTGCTCCAAAGTAAACATTAATCTCTAGCTAGAAATGGCCTCATTACTCAGCAGGTTGTACATTCATTACCGGTTCTCGTCTGGAGATCTTGCAGAGTCACCTGGAGCCTCGTCTAAGTGTTTTAGCATTGGTGAAAATGGGTATTAATGATTGGACCTAATAGGGCCACATTGTAAGGTTTGATTTGAATGCCACTGAGTAACTGGGCCACCTGGAGTTGACCTGCCTGAAAATGTCAGCACAGCATGTGACTATTGAGAGGGTTAGGAACTACTGTTTCGATTAGTCATTTTATTACTCTGTCCCTAAATCCATCCATTCAGCCTTTTTTGGGCTTAAAGCCAACCCCAGCTGCTCAGGCTGGGAACTGCCTTCTCTTAGGAAGACCAAAGGAAATTATTTGTCCTGTGTCTATTTGAATCAAAGATCAGCAGGGGAGGCTTTCTTCCTGTCACAAGTGAGTTCAAGGCTCAAGTGGGTGACAGGTAGGCCACCACTGTAGCTTATAACGACTCCAGTTAAATCCCCAGCCACATAATTTAACTGCAAGTTAAATTAGGATATTGTACAAAGAGGGTTCCAGATGTAGGTGTCTTGCTTTCTTAAAATAATCCTTAAAAAGCAGTCACATGCCTAAAGCTCTATGATGTGGTAAAACTTTTCTGTCAAGCCATGACAGCTACCAATGGACTATGCTGCATCTGAATGCAAATCTGACTCCAACTCTAACACTTAAGAGATGTTATCTTTTGAGATAGTCATCTCTGGAGTCATCCTGTTTATTCAGAAGTGGAGTTTCACACTAAATATAGAGATCAAAATTATTAATGAAGTGAATTTTTTTAATTGCATGAATTGTGGTGACTATTTTCAGGAAAATGTAGTAATCTCCACTTTTCAGCAATAAAATCCATACAGTCTGTGTCTGATTATAGAATTGAAGGATAAATCAAGTCATAAGGGATCTTCAGAAGTCCTTAAAGCAAATTCCTGCTCAGAACAGAGTCAGCAATAAGGACAAACCAGATAATACAGGATTTGTCATGTTACTACAATGTCCATAGTCTTTGCAAGAGTTTTGATCCTTGCCCTTACCTTCTTTCCTCCTGTACAATCTGATGACCACACACATCAAGGTGGTTGAACTTGATGATCTTGGAGGTCTTTCCCAACCTTAATGATTCTATGATTCTATGAGAGTCTCCCAAGTGTGCGCCAAATAATGTGAATATATGTTTAATATATATATGTTAGGAATGGAGTGTGAGCTTACACAAGTCCTAGCTTAGGTTCAGATTTCTAGCAGTAGCTTTATTTGAGGCAACCTGCACACCAAATTGCTCTCGCTCACAAGTTCTTAAGGTTGGCCAATTAGATCTATTATAAAATGAAATATGTATTGAATAAACAAGATGAACAGACAAAAGACTTTAACAGACTATTTACTACACAGGATAAACAAAAGAACTACTAGTACATACATAAAGAGTGCATGATAAAGGTACCTATATTACAGCTAGTGAAGAAATAGCATAGACTTAGGAAATCAATGTAACTTACCACTGAATTGATGATGGTGCACATGACTTTCCTTTCACTCAGTTCCCAGAAAAGTAACTCAAGACAGGTGTTCCCATTTTGAGGATAGGTCCCCACACATTTCCAGAGAATGTGCAGAAGACTTCTGCATTGTGAAAGTTCTGTGTATCTTTTATAGTTTATAAAGTGAAGTGTTGGTCAGTCAGAAATGCAAGACTTACCTCCCTTCAATTTGCTCTCAAGGCAAGAGATAACACGACTGAAGAGCTGTCCAGCCTGGGTTATCTCACCAGTTAGCAGATTCAGGTGAGAGGGAAAATGCCTTGAGTAATTTTAGACAAAAACAGATAAGCTCTTCTGTGGTAGAGGGGAAATTCTGCTACAATATATTAGAAAAATACCAGAAAATGGACCCCAAAGTGCCTCTGTACTTGTTCGCACCTTATTAAATTGGTTCAGATCATCCTTAGTTTTGATTCTTGTGTGACCATCTTTCTTCAGCATTCAACAGGATGTCACAGAGTAATATTCAATTTCTGCATTAAAAACATTAACAAAAATGTGCAATATTTTTGCCACATAGCTGTCACTATAATAGGAATATCTCAAAAAATCATTATTTTATACACAGCAGAATTATATTTCTGAGTTGCACACTAGACACATGTCTATTTCAATTGACTTGCCAGCTCCTCACATATGTATTTTTCATGTTCACAGATACAGACTTCCTTTTTTTGATGTGTGATAAAAGATGTCTGTTGTTGATACAGTCCAGCTTGTCAGTTGATTACAAGGTTGTATGAATTTGCTACCCTATTCCACTACACCATTAATTTTCCTTGGAAAGATCTTAAACAGATGATCATACTCTTTTAGGCACTTGGAGAGATATCTCCATTTATTAATCTGTGAATGATATACCTTTAATGAAATACCAGCAGAAACATTTCCAAGTCATCATCACTCCTTCCTGTCTGTGCAGGAATTGATCTTTGACCAAAATGGAGAATGAGCTCCAAACTGAAGCAGCCTGGGTGCTCTCTCCTCCTGCTTCAAAGATGCCTTCAAAGACTCTGCTTGCAGATGCTTGCAAATAAGTAGTGTTAATGCTGGAAGTTACCAGCTCTGGAAGTTAGGAGAAAGCAGTCACACAACTTCTTTTGCCTATTCTTCAGATTCTATTTACCAAGCAAGCTCTCATCTTGGGCTGAAAGCATGACTCAGACCTATGTGAAAAAGTATTTCAAGAAGCTCATGAGTCTTAATCATTATCCTCCACCAGATGTCAGGGAGCTCTTAAAGTTTTTCAGAGACAAAACTCCAGTTTTTATCCATCTGGTCAGGACTAATTAAAATATGGTCTGGACAAGACAAAAACGTATGTTGAATAACTTAGCACAGAAAAAAAAAGAAGTGATAGCAAGACAACTTCTGTGAAACAATTAGCACTCTGCAGAGCACAAAGACTCAGAGCTGCTGTTGCCATCCTTTTGCACAGTAATGTTAACAGGCAATCTTTTTATCTCTGTGCTTATAGGGAATGACTATAAATCATCCCATTACTTTTAGTATCTATCAACAGGCCCCAAAAGTCCATTTTGGACAACCAAGGCTGAGCTGATATATGGTGGTAGCTTTTGCACACCTTTGGTGCATTGTGGTGCAGGCTCATATGGAGAAGTGTTGTAGGTTTGTCACGGTGCAAAAGAAGATGGTGTTTGTCATCCTTGCCTAAAGGCAGGAAATGCAGAAACAGCATTCAGAAAAAAGGGAACAATTGCTGGAACAATTAATCTAGAGGAATTATATTCAAAAACAGAATAATGGAGGGATTGTTTTTCTTTAGTATGAGTTAAAGAAGAGGCTTTTGTCTTTAATTGTTATTGATAAATGTAAAAAACCCACATTTTAATGAATACCTGAGAGAGCAAGTAGTCATAATAGAAATCTTTGCATAATCTAGCTTCTAAGTGTAGAAATATAAAAAGTTGTTTAGCCTGGAGAAAGGGAGGCTCATAGGACACTTTATCAGTCTCTTCAAGTATCTGAAAGAAGATTGTAGTCAGGTGGCTTTCTCCTAAGTAAGAAGTAATAGGATGAGAGAAAATGGCCTCAAGTTGCACCAGGGGAAGTTTAACTGGATATTAGAATTTTTTTTTTTTTTTTTTTTTTTTTTTTTTTTTTTGGAAAGAGTAGTAAAATATAGAAACAATCTTTCCAGGGAAGTGGTGGAGTCACCATCTCTGGAAATATTTAAAGACATGTAGATGTGGCACTTGGTATGTGGTTCAATGGTAGACTTGGTCATGCTGGGATAATGACTGAATTTCATGATCTTAAGGGTCTTTTTCAACCTAAACAATTCCATGATTCCATGGTTCTAAATAACTATTCAAAGCTAAAACAATCTGTATTATTCCATACAGTGGGCTAAAAAAAATAAATATAAATCACAGGGGATTCACGCTGAAATTTCATTCCGGTGACTCAGATACTTGTTTCCAGAAGAAACCCCATACATAAAATGTATGATAAGAGAAATAAACGAATCATTTTTAAAACCTGTAAATTGTAGAGACTCATTTTCCATTCCTCCCCTTATCTGCTTCACCAATGCCATCACAAAGCTATCAGCCAGCAAGCAGAGAAGGTAGCACTGCAGAAAATATGTGCAAGGAATTGGGAAGCAGGTACTATGAAAAAATGTCATTATGCTATATAAAAATATAACATATTTTTATATGCTTTTGGGATATTCATATTAAAATGACAGCTGCATCCTAAGAAATACAGATTATTTTTCTAAAATGTGGAAGATAAAAGTTTCTCTGCAAGATTCTATCTAATCCTGAAAAACACAAGCTTGATTCCTAGACTAGCTGATGAACAGCTGTAGTTTTCCAATTTGTTTTATTGAATGGTAAGACTTTGGCATAAAACAGCAAAAATGGAAGAGTAATTTGGTAGGTCTTGAGAAAAGCTGGTGTGAGGGCCAAAAAAAGGAAATGAAGGAAAATCTCTGCATTCCTGATGTGAGCTCTGGACCTTTTTATTTGGATTCTGACTGATGAGGTTTCATACTTTCTACATTATCTTTCTCCTTAAAGTACAAATTTTTAAACCTAAAGGGTTCAAAAGGCAAAAAATTATGTCTTCCACTGTGTAACTGTTCCACTGTTGTGATATATTTAATTATGTGAAGTTACAGCCTTAGCTAATTAGTTGACAAAAATACAACTTTTAGAGCATTTCCTCTGGATTTTTTCATGGAACTAAGGGTGTTTGTTTTTTCAGTAGTTGCTTAATTACAAAAAAGCTTCAGGAGATGTTCATCAAGAGAATTATTATTTGGAATATGCATTTTTCTTTTGAATCATTTTTTCAAGGGAAACTTTCATATATCTTTCCAAAACACTTCTCATGGTTTACCGTAGGGAAAGGTTCACAGCTGCGTGTGCTGCCTCTACAAAATTTCTTGTGTTTGTCTCTTTAGGGAACTAAAAGTGAATAGATCAATTTCAAGGATACCTTGATGACTGGTAATATGTCAATAATATCAATAAATATTGGTCTGATTTAGGGGTTTTGCCTGCTGAGATAAACAGTAGATATATAAAACCCCAAACACTATGAACTAATAAACATTTAGTCTCATGAACATTTGAGAGAATTCAAGAGAAGTGGGCTTATATCATACTTGCAGGGTTTTGTTTCATTTCAGTCCTCATCTGTTCTTTATTCTTCAGAGAATCCAAAGACGTCAGCTTGGATCTGTGGGCTTTGTTATACATACAGCTAAGTGATTAATCCAAAATTTTGAAGGACTTTTTGGTTGAGTCATAACCTCCAAAGGCACCTCTTCTGCAATGCCAACAAACATTTCCACCTTCAGCATGCAACCACATAATACCATAACACTGTGAACCTCCTGTTGGGTCTGTCCAAAATTTTTTGGCAATAGCTAGGAGAAAGAAAAAAAAAAAAGAGGTTGCTTTTATTCTGCCTCATTTTCCTGTTCTGCTGTACAGTGTTGCCTCTGCGTCACTGGCAGTGGGAAGTAAGCAGGTGAGATCTCCAGTACTCCATCCCAGGTGAAACACTCAGTGAAGCCCTTCTCCAGCAGAAAAGATGCATTTTAAAATGTTTTTCCCTAACAGCTGCTTCTGCTGTGATGCAGCCAGGCCAGAGCTTAGGTAGCTGTCTGGATCAGTCACCAGTGTCAAGCATTTGCAGGAAGTCCCAGCATTTGCCTATGCCCCCCCAGAGGGGACATGTTCTTACAGCCACAGGTGTGTACAAGGCGGGGGCAGCTGCAGTGGCTCTCAGCTTAGGGGACCATGCTGTTTGTGATGTGACTGGAGACCTGTCTCGCTTGCCAAGGGTAGCCAGAAAACTCCCATGGACCTGGGGAGGCTGGGAAGAAGCTGGGAAGTGCAGTTATTCTCCGCTCTCAGCAGCTGCCTCCACCATCCCTAATTTCTTCAGCCTTGACTGTCTGTTTATTAAGCCAATTTAATTTAGCCTTAAAGCGTAACTAATATTAAGATCCATTTCCTTTGCAGAAAGTAGCAGGTCCCAGAAGTTATCTTACTTGGAGAAGCATGATTCTGGAGCTGAAAAACCTCTCCATCACCATGGGCTTCTTGCAACATGCAAAATTTGGTTTATAACTCAGGAAGGTGAGGTGATGTCACTCTTGCTCCAAGAATGACACAAGAACAGATGAGAGACCAAATTGCAAGAGGAGAAAAAGAAGCTTTAATACAAAGGATTCTCCAGTTTATATAGACTGATATGATACATTCTATTTGATTGGTTACTTAATAAAAACATCTTTCTCACATAC
Organism: Lonchura striata; assembly: GCF_050655825.1. NCBI lineage: Eukaryota > Metazoa > Chordata > Aves > Passeriformes > Estrildidae > Lonchura > Lonchura striata. Next base: position 74,322,916 of record NC_140740.1, on the reverse strand, counting down.
CATCCTTGAGAAGAACAGAAAAACAAAGTGGAAAAACACCACCAGATTGTTTATACTAACAAGTTATCACATTCTTATAACTCCCTAAATATTCTCACAAGCCACTGTGAGAAACGATTGCTGTGTCTCTGCCCCTGACCAGGCTGGCATCCACAATGTGTTGGTTAGAAAGAGGATAAAATGGCTCTTTTCCTATCACTAATATCAAGGTCATGGCTAACATTTCCTTCTCCATGATTATGGCTTACTTGTCTGCAATTTCTTTTCTCGGTCTGCTACAGAACTATTATAATGGTGATTTCTGTTACTTTATTAGTGACTCAGTGGCTTTAAAATGAGACTTTTACAATGATGTTATACTAGTATCTAATGGAAATGTTTTAGTTGAAACCCAAATCGTGTTGACATTTTAACTCCACCTCTGACTCAAATAATTAATACATTAAATGGGCACTGAAATATCATGAACAACCAGTTTTGAAGTAAAGTATCCCAGTTTTGAAGTAAAGTATCTTAAATTGAAAAAAAAATTAAAGCTAATTGAACATGACATATCCTTCAGAAATTTGGAGTAACAGCTCAGATGCACTGAATACCAACCCCCTTCCTTCTCCTGAGCACAAAAAGTATTTGTTTCTTTTAAACATCAAAATGTCATGAATGTGCCTTTCAACCACATTTGTTAAGAAATGCACTGAGCGGTGGTTAGAAGTAAACATGAGTTTTAAATGGTCTTAATTGTTTATCCTGCCCCATTGTACAGTCTTGGAGCTCATTCACCCCAAATGAGAAAACAAGCAACAGTTATTTCCATGACTCACCAGAACTCAGAAAAAAAATATGGAGTGTTTAGATATTAATCTGAGATTTTCTTTCTCTTTGAAGTAAAAACATTCATAGCCAGTAAAAAACAATTTAGTCAGCTCTGGTCATAAAGGACTAGTAGTAATGACATTCAGGAGCTCAAAATGTTGTCACTGCTGTTGACTCTCTCTGTTCTTGTATCCCAGTCTTGGCCCTTGCCATGTAATGGATAAGACATAATCAAGTTTTTCAGTGAGAGAAATAGATTGCTCTCCTCTTTTGAAAGTTAAATAAAATTTAGGGGATGGAATAGAGATCTTTACTGGCTTTGTAATTTGAAAACAATTGCTATTAATGAATAGCTTTCTTACAAAACACACAAGCCACTTTTCATTCCCATTCTTATACTACCAATGCAGTAAAAGGTATCTGAAATGTCAAGAATGCTTTTCATTTAATCAATGTTAACATTTATTCATCAGTTGAGGGGTTTATTAAGGAACTGTCTCTAGAGGAAAGATGAGGGGGGCAGCTGATGCATCCTTTTTACTGTGAAGGCTTAGAAAAGACAAACATGCAGACACCATGAGAGTGAACAGCAGCAAAGACAGAAACCCCAGTTCCATTTCCAGCATCTCTTATTCTTAGCTTCATTGCAAACAAAATTCAGGTGTAAAGCACTCAAACCTGTTTTTCTGACTTTATCTGGTATCACAGGGTTATATCCAGGGTTATCCATCTTATGGATTTCTGGGTCAAAAGCTTGGCTCACTGGCAAAAGATACAGATGAGGACATGCTCAGAAGAAGAAGAAAGTCTACTAATGCAATACAGAAAAAGGATCTATGATGAGAGAGGACACTCAGATCTCCCACCCCGTTTAGGACACAGCTGTCTCTACAGGAGCTGGCAGCATTTTGCTGAACACCGTGGCCAGTTCTGGATGGTTTCCATATTGTCATTGAGGCCACCCCAGTCTGGGAACACCCAGGCTGTCTGGGCCTCTAGGTCTTGGGGCTCAGTGACCTCTCCAGAGCATACGTGGTACCCCCCAGCACATTCGAATACATGCTCCATATATTATAATTCATATCTATATGTGACATCAGCTTCTGCAGCATTCTCAGCAAGTCTGGTGTAAAGGCAGCAGCAGAGGTGGGGCAGCATGGAGGTGGCACCCTTGGTTGAGCTCAGCTGGATGACATCTTCCAGCCATAGGTTTGTTGTCAATTTTAATATCGGAAATGTTAGTTTGACCCACAATCATAATGTGGTTTACAACTCTTGTCCCTTGTGTTCTACTGGTGTCTGATTTTTGGCAGAGTGAGTTAGTCACATGCAGGCTGATCTATTCTGCCTGGAAGAAACAGCTCTCTGAAACATGCCCAGGTTTTGTAAGGATGGGATCTGGTACAGAACAGAGGCTGGCAGCAGGTCTACACTTGCCCAGACTGATAGTTCATCAGCCCTTTTTGGTTGCTGGCACCCTCTGGTTAAATGAAATAAATATTTCCAGTGAATCTCAAGTATTAACATCCAGGATAACAAATCTGTGCTATTCCATTAACATATCCTCCTGCTTTTTGAACTGAACTGACAAAAAAAAAAAAAGAGGAAATTACTTCTCTGTATTTTGATCTCCCAAAACAGCTTTATTTCAGCATACAGTTTTGACCCAAAGATTTTCTCAACTTGCAATTACCATACTTGATACATGCAGGCTCATGCTGTGGCTTAGAATAACTCTATATTATCTACTTGAAGCCTCTTTGCTATTAAAGTCCTGTACCACTTCCAGTTCCTATACAAAAAGTACTATCTCCTTCTATTTTATTCAAGTATCAGTAAAAATAAATGGATGGAAAACCCTAATATCACTACAGCTGAACCATGATCTCAGTATATATCCCTGCAATCATTATCTGTGGAGGGAAGAACGGTGACGGATTTTGCCAGGAACCCTATTAGAGGTTAATTTATTCTTCATTATTTAATAGACAATGTTGAAAACACAAATATCAGTGGGATAAAAAATGGTTTATGTAAGAAGCAGTGGGGAAACTGTGGTAAACCAAAGGTGAGACTAATCCCCTAACAGAGAGGAGTGAGTAATCACAGCTGAGTCAGACAGAGCAAGATTTCACTGGGGGCTGAGCACGCCCATGAAGAGCTGAGCATTTCTGTTCTGTGACAGTGGTCACTACAGGTGAGGCACAACCTATGTGAGCACCACAACAATTTGGAGAAGACAAGCAAAAGGACTGTTTAAATTTCTAGTGAAACTGGACCAAGTGGCTTTTTACTATCTGTGTAATGAGAATTACCACTGAGCAATTCATTACTGGGGGTAAAAATGCTCAATGTCAGTGCTGCAAAAAAAACCAAAGAAGAATCATTACTATGCATTTCTTTTAAAAGGCCAGATAACCTTTTCAAGAGTGCTATTAAGCCAGGAACAGCATGATCTAGAACAAGAGATGTATTTCCAATGCTCAGCTAAGATCGTGCCACTTTATAGCTCTTGTTGAAGGTGTGCAACATCAGGAGAGAATTTAGTATGCTATTTCTCAGGGGAGCCATTTGCCTTATGGTATTTGCAGCTTGCATAAATGAGGATGAGAAGGATGTTGATTCTGAGTCTTTTTCCTAAGTATTAATACTGAAGAAAACAAAACAGGTGGGTGGCTAAGCCCCAGGGTGTGCTCAGAAGGTTGCAAAGGGAAATAATCTCTTTTAACATATACATTTGCAAACTTCTGTCTAATGGGCTGTCCCTGGAAAGCAAAGGTGTGTTCCAAAGCAATATCAGATCCTTAGCTAGCTGTTGTCTCAACAAATTGGGAATTCTCAGGCTGTTCCAGCAACTTGCCACTGCCAAAAAGGGGAGATTGTTTCCACCCTCCCCCAGCCTCAGTTACTCATGCCTGGCCTAGAATCGCAGTGGCTCTCTGAGTCCTTTGCTAAGCTGCACTGTCTCACTGGCTTTCCAGGGAATAATGTGACAGATTCTCCATGTCAGTGGCACAGAGGAAGGTCAGACACCCTGGAGAAGCAAGAAGGAAGAAAGAGGAGGACATGAGCAGTGTGACTCCAGCCTCAGTCATTAGCATCTCTGACATCGCAGCAGAGCAGATAAAATCTACTCTTTTTCTAGCTTCTTTTATTTTTAAAGAAGTAAACAGCTTTAGACCTTCCCTTCTCCCTGTCTCCACCATTGTGAGGGATGATGATTGATGATGATGATGATGATGATGATGATGATGATGATGATGATATGAACACAACTTACCTGCTGGCTTCATTTGCTGGTGTGTCTGTGTAGTCTTCTAGCACCTCTCCTTGGATAGTCTGGGGTCTGTGTGCTCCCTGTCAGAGTTGTGGTGCTCATTTACCTTCATGGCTCTTGAGGCTTATCTAGTCTTGAAAAAGTAAAAGGGTGAAAATAAATCATGCTACAGATTCCAGTCAGATGTTCACTTCTAAGCACAGGCTTAATAAATAATGCTCTATCAGTATCAATGCACATCAGTGACCATATTGTTCAGACTTGCATTTGGGAGTACTTTCCAATTAAAAGCAAATCACTGAAAGAGACTTCCAAATTGGTTTCATTGAAAAAGAAGAAATGAAGGGAAGCTACTTGAGATCTGACAATAGCTGGAGTGATTTGTAAGCATGAAGCATGCAAGATAACATTTAATTAACAGTGGCAAAAATAGAACATCACTTTGAATTTACGTAAGTTCTCTTGTTCTACATATGAGCAATGCCCTTTCTTTAAGTTCCTCTTCTTAGAAAAATGTATTAACCCTCCATTCCTGTACATGATACACCAGTCACAGGTTGGGCAGCATTTCCTCTCCCTTTTTTAAAGATTTCAATACTGACATGTAGGGTATCCAGACAGTATGTTTCAAAAAATCTCAATGAAATAATTTTCCCTAAAGCAGTGAAAATGACTGTTTGTAAAGTAGAAGTTACAAATAAATCCTTGTATCTAACTGCTGCATGAATTTGAAGCATCTCTGTGGCTCAATCAAGTATTATGTCCAGAGCATATGGAGCAGCTGGGATGCCTGCAACTCAGGGGACAATCCTGGCCCCTGATCAGCAGAGCCAAACAAACAGGGTTTTGGTGCCTGTTGCCGGATCTGTTTTGGATGCCTGCTGTTCCCAGGCACTGGCTTTGTCACTGCTGACCAGTGAGAGGTCCCTGACACTGTGGACAACTCCAATTACTCAAAGAGACAGATCTTGGGAGAGTCTTGGCTCAGAGCATACCTGCCAGCCCCATTACTCCTCTCTTGATTCCTATGAATGGGATCCCACAGCCTCTACTCAGCACACAGTGTGACAGTGTTGCTGTCTGCATCAAATTTGCACCCTGCATCAGTATGTCAGTGTTGAGACACACTGAAATGGTCACTGGGTTTGCTCCAAAACCCCCTCCCACCCCTCTGGCCTGCTGCATCTCCCTTTTCAGTGAAGCTGGGCAAGCTGCCCCTCTAAGGACACTGTTCTTGCCCACCAGCTTTGAGAGTCTGTGATGGTAGGCTGGTGACAAAACAGCAGCTGTTTAGTAGGACCTATGGTGCTGGACAGTATGCCCACCTTATTCACTGCTTCTCACAATTCCCTTGTGATGGAGAGGGTGTTTTAGACCTAGAATACAATTGCAGGGACCGTATAATGCTGAGTAGCCAGGTTATGGCCTCCCTGTCCATGGAGAACTCCACCCTTCACTGGCTAAGGCCCTGAGCAACTTGGTGCCACTATGGAGCAAGTGCCCAGATGATCTGCTGAGCCCTCTCCAGCAGAGCATCTCTGAGGGGCTGGGCACTGCAGTGAGCACACAGCTCACTGGCATTTGAACACACTTGGTTTTACTCCACTTTTGAGTTTTGCAAATTTACAGCATACTATACTACACCTCTGTAAATTAGAAAAAATCAAAGAAACCATATCCCAGTATGAAAACCAACAGAAGTTGTAGTAATAGTAAGCTGTACAGAAATTAGTAGTTAACTCATTAGTAATAAATAACTAATTATGCATGGCAATTAATCAAATCTACAAGAATTACGAGCATAGGTATGAAAGATCTACAAGAAAAATCTACAAGAAATACGAGCATGAGTTCTATTTCTGTGATCTTATTATTCAGAATTAAGCTATACTCCAGTTTTTGTGACAGTTGTTTTGGAGTTGTTGGCAGAAGTGATGGCTTTTCAGTTATGGTGTCTTCTAATCGTACCCCTGGGTTATGATGAACCAGCTTGGTCTTTTCTAAATTATTTTCCTTTTTGCATTTGATCCAATACAGACTCCAAAATCTACTTGACTTTAATGTGTCCTTTATAAAGTATGCAAATACATGCTTGTCAGAACTTTCCCCTTCTGCTCCACTTTTCCTTAATAAGATGGTAAGATGGGAACACACTCTGGTGGATCATGCTCCTTAATTAGGCTGGTTTTGGATAAGAGCAAACCACAACCACTGGGACAAATCCCTCAGGATTCAGGCTAGTTCATTCTTCATTTTTGATAAGATCTTTTGAACAACATTGCCACAGTATCCTCAGCCCCCCACAAAATGGTACCTGTAGAGATTGACAACTTAGATGGGCTGGGAATGAGCAGGTTTCATATTATTGTAATCCCTGTTATCTGTGTTCAATCTAACCAGATTATGGTAGAACACATAGTGCAATTTCCATGTTTTGTGAATAATCTATTTCTAACATGAAAAATAGTGTATTTTGACAGGTAAGGCTGATATAGCTGTAGTGACTAATAGATCAGCGAAAAGCAATCTCCTTCCAAAAATAGCTACATATTTGGATGTAATGAGATGATAAATGTGGGTGTCATTTGCATTATGAATGGACTTTATTATGCAGGAATGGCTCTGTGAAGCTTTCCAGATTTACTTCTTTTCTGTCTCTTATTTTGAGGATCCAATTCTTCCTGCTTCTAAGCAGGTCTTTTTTATTTTTTGTCATCTCATCTACTTAAAGGAGTGTACTTGAACAGGAGTCTTTTTTCACCAATTACTCTAGTAATATTGCTTCTTCCCAAAGCTTCAGCTCAGCCCTGGATCTTGCAGCAGCATGAAGACAAAGGTTTTTTAGTACAATAACAAACAGCCTACACATTCCCAAAGGTGAAGTTGGAGCTTTACTGATTAAACAGTCAGACACCCTGTTTGGTTACCACTTCATTTGGGATACTTAATTTTTGGCTTCCAATTGATTGTTGTATTTGGCAGGACTGAAGGAGGATTTACTATAACTCAAATTCAATTATGGCAGTGTAAGAAACACGCGTTATCAATCTTATTTGCCTTGCAAACTGGCCAAATTTCCAAACCGATATATTTTTAAGAGAAACCAAAAACTTGGGTCTCCTTTGAAAGGTGTTTGGATCTCCTTGGAAAGGTACCCAGTTTAATGCTCAGTTTGCTACAATACTTGAATTTGATCAGGAATGAGACCAACAGCTACTTAGAGATATTCTTGATTTTGTCACGTCTTGTAGACTCACAGAAGAGACAACAAAGTGCTTTGAACCTGCTTTTTGTCCTGTCCAAAGAACTCATCAGAAGAGAACTTTTCCCTTGTAAATATAGACATCTTAATTCAAAAGGATGTGAAATCTTTCCAGAGAGGTTAGTTTTTGACTGTACCCCTAGCTCCATATTGAAGGGCTTTCTGGGACCTGCAAAATCCACATGCACATAATTCTGATATCAAGAGGTGCCTAGTTTGGGTTGCAGTAGGTGACAGGCATAGGTTGTGAAGCTGCATGTGTCCAGCTCCTGCTGATCCACTCACCTCATGTGACTTCCCACCACCAAAGGTGTTTCGGTCTGGTAAAAAGCAAGGCTGGATCAGTTGATGCTCTCAGCAAATACCCCCATCACCGTAATTGAACTTCTGACATCTGAACAGAAGAAGTCATCACCATCCAGGTTCTTTGAGTTCTACTGTGCTGCACATATCTGCTGTTATTTGTCAGTTAATTAAAGCTGAGTTTTTCAAAGACAGTGATTATTCTTCAGACAAATTATTATGATTTTTTATCATCTGCTGTTATGATAATGCTGTCATTTTTTTTTGTTATGTGACAAGTACTCAGTCATGCCCTCTACTATTGCCTCATATTGTTTTAATAACTGAGCTTTATATAACATTTTATTTAAAATTTATTTAAAATTTATTGTGTGTCAGTGCCTGACTTTATCTGCACATGTCCAAGGTATGCATAGTGGTCAGTGGGCTTGATGATGGTCAGACTGAATGATAGTGTAGCTTCTGCTTGTTTCTTCCACAAAAAAGATCCCTCCCTAAGCACCTTCTCACCACCAGCAGTGGGAAGCACCCCAGAATGGGAGAAATCCTGTGGGAGAAGAGCCAAGATTATCCTCAATCCACAAGTGAGAGCCAGGCATGGCAGCAGGGCAAAGGGGGAGAGCTGGGGTGCTGTGCCTGTGACCTTAAAGATCAGAAGATGTTTCTCCTCCAGCTTTGGGGCGTGTGAGTTCCTGGCAGAAGCAATAAGGCATTCCTCATGTGGCTTCTCCTCTAGGCCCTTTCCCTCCTTCATAGCCCTCCTCTGGATGTTCTCTAATAGTTTATATTTTGTGAGAACCCCAGCCTTGCTCTGGGGTCTCATATGGTGGTGAAATTCCTCCTCCAACCCGTGCTTCCAAAGAAAAACTCCGCAGGCTTTAGCTGTTCGGTCTCAAGGCAGTTTATTGCTAGTTATCTAACAGATTATGTTCTTGGACTGCAGCTATTTGATCAGTGGCCTGGGTAGAGGCACACACACACACACCCTGACATCCTCTCTGTCTGCTGTCTTCTTCGTCTCTCTCCTCGCCCAGGGCTGCTGCTATCTTTTATATGATATATTACGTATAACATGTTTATAGTTTTCCCCCAATACCTACTACCTATATTACAAAGTGCTTTTCTACTCTAAACCAATCTGTGAGTGCAACATCACCAAGAACATGGAGGCAAGGAAAAGGAAGGAGGAAGGACAGGATCAGCCCACTTTCCTCCATCTTAGAACTTCTGACCCCCATGTACAAAGTGAAAACCCCCCTGTATATGTGCTAAACTCCCCCTGTACAATACTAAAAAAATTTCCCCTCTACTTTGTAATTACTTTTACTATACTATCTAACCTTTTGTGACTGCTTCTTCCACCTCCAAAGTTGGTAACTCATTCCATGGCTCTAACTCAAAGTTACAGCTGTTTTTCAGCTGTCTGCCAGGGTCTAGAATGCCTCTGACTAAGGCTTGGAACCTCTAAAAATGTCTGAGAGACATTTTGAGTTCCCACAATATTTTTCTTACACTGTGGCACCCAGAAGTGCCCCCAGCACTGGAGGTGAGGCCACCCCAGCTCAGAGCAGAGCAGGACAATCCCTCCCTTGCCCAGCTGGCCATGCTGTCCCTGATGCCCCCAGGACATGGGTGGCCCTCCTGGCTGCCAGGGCACAGTGGCTACCAAGTGGTGGGACATCCATGAGAAATGTGCCCTTCTGTGAAACAAGCATCATGTGCTTGACTTGAAGGACATGATAGGGGCTTTTCAAAATGCTGTGTGAGTCCTAATGAGGGATACTGAGCACCAGTATATAGATGGAAGGCAAATTTTGGTTTTAAATCTGCTTGCTTTCCTGTTGAGGGGCGAAGTTATAAAAAAACTATTAGTCAACACTGTAATTGATGGTTTGATGGTAATTTGCAACAGCACGGTACCATGAATATCAATTTTATTCAAAAGAACAGATAATGAAAACTTTTCATTTTGTAGTGACTCACGTGTAATACACTGCATTTCCTTTAATAGGAAATGATGTGCGTACAAAATCCATAGTTGCTATGATTAGTTGTTGCTGATCTTTAAAGATAAGAAGCAAAGTGGGGGGAAAAAATTGAAAACTGTGTCAATTTATCTACAAGAAAGTTACTCAGATACCATAAGTAATGAGTCTCTGAATAAAAATGACTATAATGAATCACTTCCTTGAAGTATAATTTAGCTGTGTTTAGAACTGAGTAAGTACAGCTTTGAGGTCCTAAGAAGAGAGCATTTCATGAAGGCAAGTGAAATTTCTTAGAGCCATTAAAAATTAGCTTGATCTCTGTAACATAATTGGTACTACATATATTACAGTGAAGGATAATGGAATCTAGAGTTGTTTGAACCCTGTGTGAAAGAAATAATGTGGTTCCTGCAGATACATAAAATCTAATTGGCATGTGAGGCCAGTGCAATGTGGTGGCACAGGAGATGTATTTTAAATTTGCAGGAGTAGACATTGGGTGGAAAGGAAATTATGCAGTCAAGTAGTTAATATGTTCTGCAAATCTACTTTCCTAACTTTTCAGCTTTCGTGAAACTCCACCCTGACTGTTAGTTGAAACTTCACCACAGAGAAAGCAGGGCACAATTTCACAGACTCAATGTCAGAGCAGATATTTAGGAGATATATTAGAAGTTGCTTAGACTGCCATTCAGAAAGACCAGACATGTCTTACTCTGAGTGCTTATTTTCATTGTCAGTTGAGAAAGATAAAAGTCAACATAATTTTAGTGGGAAACTTCAACTTTAAAAAAAACATTGTTCATTGTTACAGGGATTAGTACATTACTGCCAATAAATCTATGATTTTTTTGTTGCTGCTTTATGAAGAAAAAATCTAATTCTGGGAACATATGGTAACTTCCCACAGCAAAAAATCATTGTAATATCTCACTATTGCTGATCTTTCTTTCTTCAAGTTACAATTTTTCTTCTGAGTTTTCACCTCCAATGACAGAAATCAATGGAATTGAAGAATCATAAAATATCCTGAGTTGGAAAGAAGGTACAGGAATCAAAGTACATGTCCTGGCCCTGCACAGGACATCCCTGTGAATCCCACCATGTGCCTGAGAGCATTGTCCAAATAATTCTTGAACACTGTTTGGCTTGGTGCTGGAGAATCTGTTCCAGTGCCCTGCCACCCTCTGAGTAATGATCCTTCTTCTGACATCCAACCTAAACCTTCTCTGTTAAAAATTCAGGCCATCCTCTTGGGTCCTGTCACTGACCAGCACAGAGAAGAGATCAGTGCCTCTCTATCCTCTTCCCCTCACAAGAAGAAGATGTAGACTGCAATGAGGTCTCCCCTCAGTGTCCTCCAGGCTGAACAGACCAGGTGACCTCAGCTGCTCCTCATACAGCTTCCCCTCAAGGCCTTTCACCATCCTCATGGCCCTCCTTTGGACACTCTCTAGCCTTACATTAGGCTGTTGTGGCACCCAGAGCTGCCCCCAGCACTCGAGGTGAGGCTGCCCCAGTGCAGAGCAGACTGGGACAACAGTGCTGTGCCTGATGTCCCCAGGACACGGCTGGCCCTCCTGGCTGCCAGGGCACTGCTGACCATGCTCATCTTGCCATCAGCCAGGACCTCCAGCTCTCTTTTCACAGTGCTGCTCTCCAGCCTTTCATTCCCCAGTCTGTCTGTACACCCAGGGTTGCTCCATCCCAGTGCAGAATCTGTTACTTGCCCTTGTTAAAATTCACATGGTTGGTGATTGTCCATCTCTCTAATTTGTTGAGGTCTCTCTGTAGGGTCTCTCTGCCTTTAAGGGAGTCAACAGCTCATCCCAATTTAGTGTGATCAAGACAACTTTGACAAAAGATTTCTAATGCACCTTACTTATTGAAAATAACCCTTAATTTATGAGTGTTCTTTTTGTTTTTTGTTTTCAAAATCCCAAACAGCTTGAACAAATTTGTATCTGTTCCTGTATCAAATCCTATTCTATAAGGCCCTTGCCTTAGAAAAGGCAAGATTCTCTCAGTTTGTTAGAGCACAGTGGAAATAACACTAGGGTTGTGGGTTTGATCCCAGTGTGGAGACCATTCGGTAAAGAGTTGGACTTCGTGATCCTTGTGAGTCCCTTTCAACTCATAATAGTCTATGATCTCTGACTGCTCCATGTTGGTGGGTTCCATAACAATGTTCCCTTTTCCATTGCCAAAAAACTCATGACAAACCTTTCTCAGTTGACTAATCCTTTCAAATGCCTGGTGTAATTTCTCTTGGGACAGATTTTTCTCCCAGTACCTCCAGAATATTTCCATCTTCTGAATAATTTTGACAACAAAGACTCTGCACTCTCTATTAGATTTCTGCATTATAATTCACATATTTCATTTATACCTGGTATAGACGGAAAGAAAAACCCCAACAATTCAGATGAGGAGTTATTGCATGGTTTTAAGTAAAAGAGTTTTCATGTCAAATCTGAGTGGACTTGAGATTTTTAAGGTGGGAAATTCAGCTTCCCTTGGGACACTACATTATTTTTTCTGAACAGCCACCCTGAATTTAATGTTGTTTCATGTCCTGTATCCCTCTGTCTTTGAACAAATTTTTTTGCACTTATAATTGTTGATTGTTTCCTTTCCCTGTAGACAACAATTCTTGATAGTAGGCTCTTCAGTAGCTTTTGTGGTGCTGAAGAGTTTTTCAGTCACTGTTTAAGTGTCGGCTCACTTACAAATTCAAGGCTTGTTTTTTTCTTTCCAAGCTGAGCACAGTGCTCTTGTGCCATGTGTTGTTGTGGTATCATGACCCCTTTTATATCACTTCTCTAAAAAAAAAGTCAGTGGCGATGCCAAGTTAAAAAGATGAAGAAAAATGGTTTATTCTCAGATATCAGAGTCTGCACTAATGCTATCACTCACACCTTTCCCCAGGGATTTTTTGGGTTTTAGCATTAATTGTGAGATTTGATGATTTTGCCTGCAGTGGTGGATGTCAGGGTGTCTAAATACTGGACATACAGTTTGTTATCAAAGCCAACATTTCAAAACACTTCCTCTTCAAATACTTTTATTACATTTTTATTGTTAGGGGCTTGATTTCTTTCATTATTCTTAGGAGGCTTTCCATTTCTTGTCATCGTCCAGGCTACAACCTTGTTAATTGATGAGTGCTTTCCTTGTTTCTTTCAACAGATGTCAAGTTATTCAAGTTATTCACCTATTTCTAATCCTGTTTTTTTTTTCACTCACTTGCAAAATTTCCAGTTGTCTTATTTTTAATTTTTCTTCTTGCAGTGCTTTTATTGTCTTTTTAATTTTTTTTTCACTTATGAGGATACTTATTTCTTTATTTCTCCAGTAATAAAACCTTGAGTATTCATGCCATTTGACATCTAAGAGCTGACTTCTTGTGACTGAAGTTCTGCAGCTCCTGAAATGTGGAAAGCCTCCACAAATACACATACACAGATTGAAATGACTTGATTTTCTGCATGTGGTCGGTGTTAAAGCACAGACCAGAGAATGCCTGGTTGTCTGGGATCCAGGTTTGTCTAAGACAGCCATCAGAGAGGAGTAATAGAGCAGGAATACCATTGATGGTGCTGCCTAAATTTATGTGGATTGAAAGTCAGCCAGTTCTAAGAAAATCACTATGTACTGGAGTACTTCACATGAAACAGGATCAACAGGAGGTGCTGCCTCCTCAATACCGTCTTTTTCATTTTCCTTTACATTTTCTTACTAATAAAGTCCACTTCTGTACTTCTGTAAGGTGAAATCTCAAATCTCTTAGCATTACGAATCTTTTCTACAAGGCCTTGGTGTTTTGGAGGGAGCACAGGAAGCTGAAAGGTGGAAAATCCCACTATGAAACTGCATGAAGCAAAAGACTCTGAGTTTACCTTGACTGGTGACTTAGTGCTCAGCTATTGGATCTGAAATATGTTGTTGAAGTTTCAAGTCCTCTATTTCCTAATGACAAAGGTGTAGTGTTTTAAAGACCTCTGCCTCTCCCCAGTTTCAAGGGAGGCACATGAAAGGGAACATTTTGACATAAGAGTTTATTCCCAAATGGCACAATGCAGAAACTGCCCTGGTTCACTGCAGGTGCTCAGAAAAGGCTCGTGAGACTACTGCCCTGACAGTAACAGGCACCCAGAAAGGATGAACTGAGCAGCTGTCTGGGGACAGAGATGCTCTGTCACTTCAAGTTTTCACAGAAAAAAAAGATTTTTCATTGAGCCCTGTTTTTTCTTTCCCTGACTGACCAAATCAGTGTCTTTCTGTGATGGACTGACTGTATCAGTGGACAAGGGAAGGGCTACGGATGTTATTTATCTGCTCTTCTGTAAAACCTTTGACATGCTCCCGCACAACATCCTTCTCTCTAAAGTGGAGAGAAGGATTTTATGGGTGGATTGTTAGGTAGATGAGGATTGGCTTGACAGTTGCATCCAGAGTGCAGAGTCAATGGCTCAGAGTCCCAGTGCACATCAGTGACAGGTGGTGTCCCTCAGGGCCTGTACTGGGAACAGTGTGATTTAGATCTTTGTTAATGGCACAGATGAAGGGAGCAAGTACACCCTCAGCAAATTTGCAGATGACACCAAGCTGAATGCACCTGACACCATCCAGAAGGACCTGGACAAGCTCTAGGAGAGGACCCATGGGAATCTCTTGAGGTTTAACAAGACCAAGTGCAGGTGCTGCACCTAGGTCAGAGCAACCCTGGTACCAGCACAGGCTGTGATGGGCAGATCACAGCAGCCCTGCCCAGAAGGATTTGGGGGTGCTGGTGGCTGAGAGGCTGGACATGACCCAGCCATGGGCACTCCCAGCCCAGAGAGCCACACGTGTCCTGGGCTGCATCCAGAGCAGGGTGGGCAGCAGGGCCAGGGAGGGGATTCTGCCCCTCTGCTCTGCTCTGCTGAGAGCCCACCTGGAACCCTGCATCAGCTCTGGGGTCCCAGCACAAGAAGGACATGGAACTGCTGGAGGGAGTCCAAAGGAGGCCACAAAGATGATCAGAGAGATGGAACACCTCTCCTATAAGGCTGAGACAACTGGACTTTTTCAGCCTGGAAAAGAGAAGTTTTAGGAGTGATCTTCCAGTACCTGAAGGGAACCCACAAGAAAGATGGAGAGAGACTTCACAAGAACATGTAGTCAGAGGAATAGGGACATGGATTCAAACTGAAACAGAGTAGGTTTAGATTAGGTATTAGGAAAAAATTCTGTTCTGTGAGGGTGGTGAGACACTGGAACAGGTTGCCCAAGAAAGTTGTGGAAGCGTTCAAGGCCAGGCTGGATGGAGCTCTAGGCAACTTGGTCTAGTGAAAGGTGTTCCTGCCCACAGCAGGAGGGTTAGAATACATGATGTTAAGGTCCCTCCAAACTCATTCTATGATTTTATGATTATAGGATGTGATGTTTCTGATGTTGGATGGCAACACCAACACTGCCAGCACTTCAGCACAGCTTGAAAAGCCCACAGTGGTTTGCAGAAGGCTGGAGCAGGGATGTAGTGGCCAAGAATCCCTCAGTCAGAGACCCCCGTTAGGGTTACTACATGTCATGGAGTAACCATCAGTACTTCTGTCTGTTTTCCTTGGAATGAAGTGAAACATTCCCACAACCCCCACTTTTTCCATAAACACAACCCTGCAGGTGTGGATACAACTCACCTGAATTAGATCAGTTTGCCACAGACATCCATCTGTTCATGAGTCAATCACAAAAACAGGGCTTCCAAAAGCACAAGAGGGAGAGACTGAGGCATCCTGTGGTTTTCACCCCCTTCAGTCATGGAGATTAACTACAGAGCTGCCAAATAGTCAAGACACTTGATTTTGGACGGATAACTGTGAGATTAAGAGCCATAAGTTAGAGTGAAAGATTTCAGGAATGCAGCTGGATTAATTAGGTTTCATCGTTAACTAAGCCCTGGAGGAGGAACATTTTACTCTTGTTACTGGCAGGTACCACTCCCAGAAAACATACCAATCAGACCTTCCTCTCAAAGGTAGGACACAGCCCTGGTCCTCTACTGTACTGTCCTTCCCAGAGTTCTTCTAGGCTGACACTCCTTTCCTGGAAAGGCCTGGAAAAAATAAACCTATATTTTTGTATCCTTGCCTTCACAGGTCAGCAGGACACCTGACCAAAGAATCTGAAAGAAGGAAGGTACCACTAAGTGTACTTCTGAAATTTATTCTGTGTGGAGGGAAAACCTACATAGAGAAACTAAATTTTTGCTCGTAATAGTTCACGGTTTTTCAGCAATATGCATTAAAATTATTCATTTCCAGAAAACTGCACAGGAAGTTTAATCAGTATGTTAAAAGACGTCTTCAGGAAAAATACAACATAAGAACTCTTTGCCAACTCTTTGAATGTGTTTATTTATGTTTCGATTTGTGTAAGGAAGTCTCATGCTATAAATTTTTATTAAAAACATGTCATTAGAAATAAATAGTACATTTATAGTCATAAGTAAAACAGTAGTTTTTACACACACGAATGTTTGGCTTCCTCTTACAAAACAGGAATTGTATTTCACCATCTTTTTTTGTTTATTTGTTTATACTTGATATAAAAGGATAAAGCTGCTGCATGAAGTTTATATTTATTGTGGGTTTAATATATCCCCAGACTAGAGTTTTTGTCTATTTTCCTAATAATACTTATACAGGAAAAATACCCTTCTATTCTTGCTACTGATTTTTGATATGGTAAATGCGCTTAAACATTGCAGAAAGAATATAATGATAATAACAAAGATTATTACATTTGTTGCTTTTTCCTGCTTGCTGATGGGAATGACTGATTTGTATGAGAAAATAATTATGTTTATAGAAAGGCTCGACATCACCACCTAGCTAAAGGAAAAGATACATTATTATAGAACTTTATTTTGATTAGCTATATGAAGATGCATGTCCTGGTTTCTCAGATACTAGGAAAACAGAATTCCTCAATGCTGTTCTCCTTTCTTGTTTCTGTTTCCTGCAGATCCAGTTGGTGATACTCAAATGTCACACGGTTGATGTGTTTGCCACTGGAGACCATTCGCAGCACAGTGTTGTCACAGCCAATCTTCATTTGGGCTGTTTAGGGAAAAGAGATATAAAACCACATTTATATGAGAGAAAGTGAGGGAAAAGAGATATATAATGATGGAAATTATGAAGCACCAATACTTGCAATTTTGGAATTCACATGTCATGATGACTTGGTGGTGGTGATATTGCTAATTAACTTGTTTGTTAGTTTTGCTTTACAATGCTTGGGTATTTAATCATGTGTCCTTCCCTCATCCAAATGCTACTCCATGTCTGTGTGCTACTGTTAAATACTATGAGTGATAGGAAAGGGTAATGGCACTCTATCCTGGAGATAGCCAAAATTAGCAATATCAAAATGTTTCCCATTAGAGGGAAGAGTGGATTTTTGTCTAAGGACATTCTTCACAGGAAAAAAGGCATGTGAGAATCCCATCAAGACATACTCTAATGGTAGTGCCCAGCATGTGGTCCCACTCTGAGGGAAATGGAGTGTCACTAACTGCTGCTTTAGGCAAGCCATTTGAGTGGAGGCTTGGCAAAGCCTTTTTGTTTAGGGAACTTGGGGTAACTTCCCCACTTGAGGAGAAATCTGGTATGTCACTGGGAGAGCAGGAGCTGCTGAGAAGGATTTTCACTTCCTTCACACCACCAGGAATCTCATTCCAGTGCTCAATATTATCATTCAAGAGTAGCACTTAATAGTTAAATCTTTGAAAAGTGCCTGGACTGTTAAGTTGGTGCCCTGTTAGTACTCCTGAGATATGACAAGTGTGCCACAGGGGTTAGTCTGTCATATCACTGCCACTCTTTGTGGTCTGCTATTGAATATTAGGGAAACTGGAAGTTCTTATTTTTATGGGGAGAAAGAAGGCACTGGACCAGCATGATAGTGAAACATTCAGAGCCCCAGCAGGTTCAAAATATAGAATGGGAACTCTGTGGCTTTTGGGGCATGTGTTACACCTGCAGCAGAAAAGGTCTTGGGAACACTGAGTAAAGGAGAGAAAAGCTCTTTAACTGAAAATGTAACAATCTGGCTTTGGTTTTTGTGAATTTCCAGACCTTTTTATGTGCTGACATTCTAATATTTATTTTTGTCATAGGACAAGAATTCTTAAAATATGTTCAGCCTTGTCATAATGATTACTAAAGGGGCAAATGAAGGTGGTCATGAGTGTGCTGTAACACATAGCCTGAACAGCTTTAGCTCTCATGTTCTGCTAAATGTGAAGTTCACCAGTCTAGCAAGAAGTCCAGATGTGTGTGGGGGTCTCTGCATGTCTTATTATGATTAATTATTTTATTATGTGGAGGTAACTGGAAGAAGTTCTTACCAGACCCATGAAAGGAGTGACAGAGGTCAGCTAGTGGAAACATCTTGGATGGGTCTAAGCCAGCTCCTCCAAGAAGCTCTACAAAATCTCCCACTCCTGCACAGCTTGCAGATGGTTTCTTAAAAAGTCAGAGGCCAAAAGTTATTTACCATTCGTCTTCAAAATGTAGTAGTTCTGCAGACATTACTGTAGCTAGCAATAGATTTTAGTAATCCCCTGTGCTTAAAGCTGTGTAAAATCAGTTTCTCATCCTGAGCCGTACTACCTTGATTTGACATTAGTAAGTTAATTTTCTTAAGGCATTCCAAAGAAAGACCTAAGTAGACTCTGAAAATTACTGACAAGTAGAAAAGTTGTTGATTCAACTGCTTTTAATGCAGATAAGCAATCTGCATTAAAATGCAGATGCTGGTTCTGGATACTTAAACATGTAATCAAATTAATGCAGGCATGGGCTATATGTATGCCAATATTCCACTGGCAGGCAGGAACTTCAGTTCCACTATATCATACTCATTCCTAAAAAAATGCTAAAATGCACCATTGTGGCAAAGTTCAATTAAGGTAGAAATTATAAAAAAGAGTAGTTTTTTTTCTGAAAGCAATAGCTTACTGTATATTAAACCCACAATTTTCCTGATATTATTGCTGTTTGCCAAAAATATCTTGCATGGGCACCTTGAGCACCTTTGGGCTGTCATTCCTATGGTGCTATTTAAGTGCCTGGTTTCTTTACCTTCCTTTGCTGTTGTCCTTTTCTGCTCACCAATGAATAAGTCAACTAATTTACTTGCCCATCTCTCAAAACCTGGCTTGTTCAGACACTGGTAATCTCCTTGAAGAACTCAGGCTGTCAGGAGAAAACAAATTTCCTTACTCTGTTCTTCTGAATATTATGGAATTGGCACCTTCTTACACCTCCCAGGCACAAATATCACCAATAGCTCCTGTCCTTTTCTCTTGGTTTGTCACTAAGCACCAAATACCCTAGATCAGAGCAGAGAATGCTCAGGCAGTCAGTTGTGAGCATGTTTGTATTTTGTCTGTGATAATACTTCGCTATCTAGTGGCCCCTTTCTCTCTTCAGAGCGTTTGCTGCTTTCATTAATTTAAATACAGACAGCTCACAGAGAGAATGCTCCTTTCTTTATAATGAAATCCTTACCCTTTGTTATGGCAAGCAATTGTTACATTACATTCATTAATGGTACTTTGCATGATTTGGCTGCCATTGCAACATTAAGAGACAATGGCGAGGGGGCAGCCCCAGCTCTCCTCTCTGGGAGAAAGCAGAGCTCTCAGTGTGCACACAAGAGGTCTGGAGCACCCATGCCTTAGCAGCCAGCACCACAGCCTATCCCTGTTCACCCCTTCCCTCTTCTGTGCCCACAAAAATTGCACATGCTAGTATTTTCTTAGGAAATAAAGATCTCACCTTTAAAAAGAGACCATTTATATGTCCCAGGATAAGATCAGATATTTTTATCACCACTGGGTAGATTATGGAGAAGCTGCAGTTTCTGTGCTGGTGAGGAATGACCATGGTAAACCTTCCTGAAGGGGTCTGAGAGATGACATTGCAAGCTGGGACACAGGAAAAGGTACAAGAGTTACTTGTCCAGGCATCACTGTATGTAGCAAAACTGCATAATTAAAGTACCAAAAAAAGCAGAGCTAGTTTAATTACTGGGAGTTACAACCAAATGCTGAAAAAAATGTGTGGCATTTTCCGAGGTTCTTGCAAAGCATTGTTCTTTAAAAATTCCCTCCCCATTTTTTACTATATAGCACGAGGTCTGGCAGAACCTGAGGGTGAAGCAGTCAATAGAAGAGCTAACACCTAAAATCTGTACATCAGGGCCTCATGCCATCAAGGGCTCATACAGTTTATCAGTTTGAAGGAGGCTAAACATGGGTGGAGGGAGAAATTGTGTTTTGTTTTGATAGCTTATTGCCTGACATTGCCAGCAGCCCCCTAAATCCTGTTCTGCTCCTCTGAACTGGAGTTCCTTACACTCAAAATATCTCACTGGAATGAGAACATGATTTTATCTTCAAGTTCAAACTTAAGAATTCAGGTAGAGGAGTAACTTATCTTCTATGTGAGTAACCCAAGGGATTCTTGACATAGATCTGCAGTTGCTTAAGCAGGACAGTGAAAGACACCAGCCACCTCCAGCAGTTGAATGGAATAATCACATCCATGGGCAGGAAGCCACACCAGAGTGGGGACCAAGTCTGAATAACTTGGAGTAAAGTTGTAGCAGACATAATGTCACTGTTTTCTGGTTTTGGGGGCTTTTATTTTGGTTGGTGGTTTTATTTTGTTTTGTTTGTTTGAGGTTTGTTTGTTGTTTGGGTGGGTTTTTTGTTTTGTTTGTTCTGTTTTGTTTGGTCACTGAGTAGTTAGGAAATAAATCAGACTGGCCTGAACAATAATTGTTAAATGTCCTGTCCTTTCTGGAAAACACAATTCAAGTGAAGTACTGGACAGGTTGCCCAGCCAAGTTGTGAGTGCCCAGCTGTTAGAAGAGTTGGATAAAACCTGGAAACCTGGCCTAGCATGTGGCATTCCTGGCTATGGTGGGGAAGGGATTGAAATGAGACAATCTTTATGATCGCTTTCAACCAATGCTGTTCCACGATTCTATAATAATTTGTGCCTTGCCAGCTCACAGGCTTAGGCAAAGAACTTGCAGATCGATCTCTGTGATCATACATCTCATAAACACCACACAGCCATTCAACACACTGATTTTACTGTTGAACTTTTTCACGTATTTTTTCCTCATTTTTCACTCAGATCTAGAAAACACTGAGATTGAAGTTGCTATTTGTTCTAGCTAAATGTGTTGGAACATGCCAATATTAGATTGGGAGTGATCTTATTTGAAAGAGAGAGCCTTATGGGCTTGCATATTGAAGCCTGTGTGATCTCTTAAGCTGCTTTTTTTCCCTAGGGCATACACTGAGCCTGAATCAAGCCTGCAGGCATGCAGGTGCACGTGGCTCCACCAGCCTTACCGCAGCTATGCCAGTGCATAAAACCACAGTGAGAAAACTCAGTGCAAAGCACCACATTCTCTTTGCTTCCTGCCCAAAATCCAAGGCCCTGTGGTGGTATGAAACGCAGACTTACGGAAGAGATTGCTGATTTTCTTGACTGTGACAGTAAATCCATTGCCTGGTAGCTGAATCCTGAAGAAGATCATTGCCACGTTCTGTGATGATCTGATGCTCCTCTGAATATTCCCACTTTCACAGAAGTCTACATATCTTTGAGAAGTGGTGAGCGGATGGTCCAAGGAACTGGGAAATTTCTCTCCCTTGAGTATCCATCCATCAAACACCTACAGAGGTTCAATAATATAAAACAAGATTTTGCAGAAACATGAAGTATAGCAGATACTCTTTTCTTTTGCACCATATAACCTGTTCAAAGCCACAAACTGAAAACAAATTTGTTGTATTTATTGATTTCCTAACATGTAGCTAATTATTCACGCTTCAATGGATGTTTAGGAAAGGGATACATATAACTTTTAATGTTGCTTTTATCTCCTTGACAACTTTTGTTATCTATTTTTTTTTTTTTGAGGGAAGTATCCCTTTTTTCTTCAGCATCATCACCTTCTTTTTTTTTTTTTTTCTTTGGAATTTGCATTGTTACTATGAAAAGTTTTTGACCAGCTTGATTTGGATGCTTTACAGCTTGTCATTAATGGTCCCAGTGGTCTGGAAGAGATATTGGAATACAAAAAACTTTGGGGAAAAATTATTGGCAGAGGTATTGCTCTCACTTGTGTCACCTATTTTACCTCATCCTAACCACCAGAAAACAAAACAAGTCCTGCATTATTTATCTGGATCTTAAGCATCAACTTCTACAAATCTTTCCTTCATAACACAAAAGCAACAATCTTGCTCACCATCTTCAGATCAGAAGTAGAAATACATATTAGTTCTAGCACAGCTACTCAGCTGCCTGCCTTGCTGTTTCAATCCTCTCCTAGCTGCTCTCACATGGTAATTCATTGAACACTTCAGTCAATACCCCAAAATTAGAGGACCAGGTTCAGCCATCACTTCAGTCAATAATTCTGATGTGAGATTTCCTGATGAAAAAAACATCAGGATCTGTCTCTGAATTTGCCAGAACTGTAAGTTTCTGAAGTAATGGGATGCAGGTGCTCAAATTACACGAGGGGAAAGCTGCTTGTATATATATATATATAGAGAGAGAGAGAGAGCAATATAATAGAAAAGTTTGGGACACCATTACCAAAGGAAGGAAAGCTCAACAAAATAAAAAGATATCTTGGCATTTTTCTGTCCCCAAGAGTGACCATAAGTGCAGGTACAAAAGCCTTAGCCCCACAAGAGACTGAAATTATTCTCCCTGTAGCCACATGGGGAGAGATCTCAGCCAAGATATGGAATGAAAGGACAGAATTCTGAGCAGGAGACAAGGAAAGGGCTGAAGGGCAGCTTTCCTCCTTCTCTCTGTTCCTGGACCTCAGCTTGCCACTAGATGGGATGGGGTCTGTTCTGTGCCTTGCCAGTTCAGCACAAAGGGCAAAGGGCAGAGTGAAGGGAGCCAGGGACCATCAAGCCTCCCCTTCTCTCCTTGATCAAGTTCAGATCTTGGTAAATGCTCCTGCCTGCCAGAGAAATGTGCTGGGAAAGTTTTTTAATACTGGAATATAAATGACTCTGAGTCATGAGTCCCCTTCCGTTCAGAACCAATGTCCCAAAAAGTTCTAGCAGGGAAATTTTAAAGAAAGCCTGCAATGATCCAGTCACATATTGATATGATACTAAGTGACCTGAGAGCAGGGGTCCCAGAGCAGTAACAGTGATCCAGAGGTCCATATCATTATCTGAAGGGCTCCTGTGAGTCACAGTGCAGTAAGTAAATCCTACTGACCAAATTTTCAGCCATCCACCCAGGTATGGACACTCTATAGAGGTGCTTCTGTAAAAGTTCATAAGAGCCAGTACTGAAGGCTGGAGAGGGATCCTCATCCTGCCTCTGACTTTGATTTAGAAGAGTGGTGATGGGGGAAGACAGATACTCAGTGCCTCAGGGAGGAGACAGAGCCATCCCAGAGGGGCTTGCCTGTTTTTTATGCACAAACACACACAACACACAGATGTGCACGTGCACTTGCCTGCCCCTTGCACACACAGCAAACACCTCACGAGTCAGAGGAGGGCAGAGACATGCAGATTTTTACCTTCAGGAAGTCCCCCCCTTGGCAGTCGATGTTGACAAAGTCGTAGTGGATTGTGATGAGCTCCTCGGGCTCCCCGATGAAGAAGGTTGCGCAGTGCAGCTGTGGTTGGTCTGCACTGAAGGTGAACTGCCCCTCTATACTCAGCATGTCAATGCACCCTGGAGAAGCAGGGACAAAGGGCTGCTGCCTGTGCCTGCTCAGGAGGAAGACTCCGTGCCAGCTCCCACTGTGCAGGGAAGGAAGGGGACAGGAGAGACCCCCCCGCGCCGGGATCCGGCTGGCAGTGAGGACAAGGAGAGCCAGCTGAAGGAATTAGGAGCCTGCTGAGCATCAGAGGACAAGTAGTGACTGGCAGGTGTGACACAAACGTGTGACGGGGGGGAGAGGGGGAATGGTGTGTCAATGCATCTCCGAGCAGAAAACTCCGTGTGTACGTGTGCACAAGTGCACAAACACTCTGTTCTTTCAGATTTCACTCCAGTCACAGCTGCTACACCTGCCCCACCCCTTAGCAATGTGACCCTGCCTAGGGACGTGGGTGGGGAATCCCCATCCTACTCCAGTTATTTGGGACCCTTAACTATGAACCCCACCCTCTGCCTTAAACCACAGGTTTCTGTGGGTTTAATGCTTTGTCCTTCTTCTCCCTAGTCTTGCAAAAAGGTCCTACAGCTCTGTTACTTCCAATTAGCCCCTTCCCCTCCCTGAAGTATGCCCAGGATTCTCCCACCTGCCAGTATTCCCTAGCAGAACACCAAAGAAACTCACGGAGCGACCGCCGGTAGATCTGTCCTGCAGACAGCTCCCGCTTCAGATCTTCACTGAGTAGTAGGAAGGGGTCATTTTCACCAGCATCCCTCACCTGGTTAGAAATGGAGGGCAAGAAGAGTCTGGGGCAAAGTGAAATGCAGCTCTCTCCCTGTACCTCCCAAAAACAGGCACAGTGTATTATGTCCCCCCTCCAGAAACAATGCAGCTGTGGAAGAGCTCAGGCAGAAAGCTGCCAACCTGCAAGAGAGGGGAAATAAACCTGGGATCTAAGAAGTAAGCCCAGCAGCTAAGTGCACTGAGAGTTTCTTAAATCCTCAAAATTGCTGAGCATAAATAAATAGAGAGGTAGTACAGAATACATGGGACTGTGGCATTAATGTTACCCAGGAGTGAGTTTAATGCAGAAGAGGGAATAGGAAAGGAGGAGAGAATAAAGCATAATGCTCGAAACGTGAGAGAACAAGTTAGTTAGAAGATAGCAGCTAAAATCACAGTGAGATTTTTAATCATCAGCCCTACTGCTCACCTCTAGGTATCTGGTTTCTCCTTTGGAGGCTGCTAGGAAGATGAGAACGAGGTGGCATTGAAACTGGAAAGCAGACGGCATGCTGACACCTCCTCTGGCAGCCGTCCCCCTGTGGCCAAGTTTCTCAGGGATTGTGCCGGTATGCAGGAGCCGCTGGGGTGTCTTGGAGCGACTCTTTTTATAGAGCTGTTGGGAGGGGAGGCACTTGGTCCCCGTACTGATAGGGTAACCCATGGTAACTGAATTCCTCTCGCAGTGACACAGTACGTGGGCATGACAAGGGTCCAAATTGCAGCCACAAATTTTCAAGACGGTTGAATTCCCCTCTGTGGCAAATGTCTTTCCTCCTAATCTGTCTGGTGAATAGCTGAAAACCTCTGGGAGAGAGAGAGCCCATCCCTGTGCATATGGGGCACTCATGCACTGTGTTTATTTCCAGTTATTCAAAAGCAAGCAATGAGGAGCATCCCTCCCTCCTCCTGGGGCAGTCATGGGGTATTTCAGACCTGCAGAGCCTTCTGCCTACTTTCTGCCTACCTCTGCTGCAGTGCAGCTCCCTGCAGTGCCTGTGCCTGTGCTTCCTGCTGGCCAGTCCTGGGTGGGCACCCCTGTGTCCCAGGTGGGTTTGCAGCCTGTGCCAGCATCCCTCCAGGGCTCTGCAGCAAGCACAGGGGGAAAACCAGGCAGCTCTTCCCACCAAAACTAGCTTTTCTACAGAAATTATGAAAACTTGGTCTTCCCAAGGGCATATCCATCACAGAACTCCTGATACTGTTTCAGCCTTGATCCTCAAGTGAAACCTGAGAAGACCTTTAGAAGTTGAGCCTAGGAGTGAAAATTCATAACTCTGCAGAATACTAAAAGTCAGGAACTCAGCAGAGGTATTAGATGTGGGTATATACCTGAAATCCATTGAGGTTCCTTGGGAATGACAAGTTTTGTTGGAAAACTGCAGGGTTTAGTCCCATTTTGCATTAGAGGATGGCTGGAACATTAATCAGGAAGGTGACAGGTGCCTTGAAGACCATGAGGATCAGAAGGGGCTGCAGAGGAGCCCAGCCTTACTTGCTATTATTGTCTTCCTCACTCTCTAAAGAGATTGATAAAGAGATTGATAAAGAGCTTGACCACTCCAATCCCAAATTCTGGCTGCAGTGTCCCGGTTTGCCCTGTCAGTCCCCAGCCTATACCTCAGACACTGAGTGTTGAGGAATGCAACAGTGCAGGGAGCTGGATGTGCTGCTGCAGTGGGAGCTGCAGATGGAGATCTGGAGGGCAGGAGTCCGAGCCCAAAGTAAGAGGCTGTGAACTGCCAGCCTTTTTAATTCCAGAAAGCCCAGGGACCTTTGGCACCAGCCAGGTGACTAGACACTAGGAAATACAGCAAGAGTCGAGGACTCAGCTGGAAGATCACAGACCTTCATATACATAGACTGTGAGGGTGTAAAAGCCCAGGCATTCCTTTGTTCAGGGTCCCTCTCTGGAGGCAGTAGCTCAAGGTTTCTGTTCTGCACCATTATAAAATTACCTAAAGGAGACAGAGGTCTGAGGGTCTGCTGTGGGAAACCTGGGCTTGAACCAGCGAGGAAAGTTAGTCTGCCTGAGTGAGTGAGGGATGTGTAGGGAGTGGAATGGGCACCCATGGGCTCACTGGACTTGCACGCTGTGAAGGGGCTTGGATCCAAGCAGTTAAAGGTTCTTGTGGTGGGAGTGTGACTGCCTGAGTGCCTCCTGAATGGTCAGACTGGGACATTATCTTGCTGTGAGTCCTTCAAGATCTTCAGTGGAGGACAGCGTGTTTGATTGTGTGTGAATTTGTTACTGAAGATTTCAAATTTCAGAATTCAGCTCCAAATATTAGAGAAGGACACATGGCACTGCAGCTAAAATATTATGACTCTGTTAAACCAAATGTGAGGTGACCTACTCAGAATAAAACATACAGCAGTGACATCACCATAGTTTAAACTCTTGCCTATGAATAGCTGAAATCTGGGCTTAGTACAACATTCACCGGTGGAAGAAAAGCAGGAAGCTCCACGGTCTGAAGGACATCCTGGCAAGTGAAGTGAGGGTACTGTCTTTCTCCAATAAACAAGGTGGTGGGAAGGACAATAGATGCCACCTCCATATCCTCTGTAATTTATTGCTCACACAGGGACTATGGTGACTTTGAAATTCCTATGCAACACCTTGGAGTTTGTTATGAATATACAGATATTCTGTGTAACATTGGTACAAAAGCTGAACTCAGATGCCATTTGGTGTTGATGTGGAATTTAATTTTAACAGAGGTGCTAAGTTGGTTTTCCCCCCCCCTAGTTTTCAGCTCTGGGCTCAGCAGGAGCTGATGAAGCCTGATGACATCCTGACCAGCCACATCACAAAGCCTCCCAGTCCCTGGGATAACTCTTTGTGTCTTGAAACACAGGGCTGTCCTCAGCCTCCAGTCTCATATGCCCTCTTTTGTGCAGCTCTAAAGCTTGGGGAAGGCAAGTGTTTGGGATGGAATAGGGAATCAATGCAAAATGCAGCTGCTGCTGCTGGCTGGGGTCTGCTGCCTCAGGTGGAGCTCAAGCAGATAGATCCCCAAAGGGACCACTTAAAGGGAAAAGAGGAGGTTCATCTCCTAGCCATGTGTCCCAACTCCCAGAGGGTGAGAGAGAATGTGATATCATCTTCTCACTCAACTCTGCTGCCTCCGTAGTGTATCACAAGTCCACTTCCCCTCTACCCTCCCTTTGCCTGCTGCAGCACTGCTTTTGTTAAAAGTCACTTACAGAAACTGAGATTTTCAGGAGATGGGAATGTGACTAACAAAGTAAAGAAAAAGAACTTTGAATTGGGTTCAAAAGACCCCTGCAGCATTTCAGAAGGGAAAAGCACCTTCAATGTGATACAAACCCTTGGTGAATGAGGACAGTGTAATTTTTCTTCCATGGAATTTAGTCATGATAATGCTCTGAAGGACTGAAATTTTTTTGTTAATATCAAATTGTTTAGCACAGTAAAATGCCTTCCCAGTGACACCCTGTCACAAGCTAAATAATCAAGTTGATTGGCATCTTGATCTGCTCACAACTGTAAATTACTCTGTGAGCCGCCCCTTTCCCTGGCAGAAATGATGGAAAGCCATGGTGCTGTTAGAGTCTGGGCTGAGTGCAGGGCTTCACCCACTCTGCTGTGCTGCAGCTCAGCATTGTTTAGGCACCCCAGCCTGTGCAGAGCCTTGGGCTGTTGAAGCAGTGCTCATGGATGGGCTTTTCCGGAATGTGCTTTGGAGGACCTGCCTATCCCACTCATGCTCAAAGCTTGTAGGTGTCTTGTCAACTATTATAGAAAAGAGGAAATCCCAGCTATAGTAAGAAGTGGAGAAAATAAAACTGAATGAAGAGAGTTGTGAAGCAAGCTCCATTTACCCTCCCCCACGGTGATCAAATAATGTTCTGTCCTATAATACAAATGGTAAATGCATCTTCTCATAAAAAGCAAAACTAGTTGTCACAGAAAGAATATACATGAAGTGCTCAGTAGTGAGATTTCTTAGTAAGAAATGCTTGAGCTACAGACAATCCTTAGAGATCCCTCCATGTAGCAAACAGGGGCTGGGTGTTATGAACCCGTTCTGCTTTCAAAAAGGATCCCATGGGTGCCCATCTCTTCTTTCACCTCAGCTGCAGCCTGAATTCTTGCACAAGTGGCTCAAGCAGACCAAACCCCTCACTAGTATGAGGACCTTAAACATGAGTTAAAATTTTCTGTAATAGACACAGTTCCAAGCAAGCTTCACACCAGAGGGCTCAGCCTGGCTGCTGCATGTCCCTTGGGGGCTCCTCTGCTTGTGGTTTCTTGAACTGAGAGGAGCAGCAGTGAGACTGCAGTACAACTGCTCCAGGGAAGAGGAGCAGTCCTGCCCCAGGCACTCTGTCCTCAGCTGTTCATGCTGATTTCTCACTACTGCTCAGTGCTGGCTGAAGAGATGCCATGTGGGGTCACACACAGTGTGAGACATCTGACTGGACTTTAAACTTAATATCTTGTCAGCTGCTAAACAATGTGCTGAGCTACATTTATTTCCCTTATGCTTTTTCCCACTCTAAGTGAGAATTCATTCAGGGGTTAGCTTTTCATTTCCTTCATGGTGTTTGTGAGATGTAGTACTAGTCATTCCTGTCTTGTTATCGGGTGGCTGCAGGTCTCATACCAATATCAGTGTCTTTGAAGAGGAGGAGATTGCTGCACATCACTTCTAGTTTATTATACATGTTCAACTGTTTGTGAATCCTTCAGTATAATGTTTCTGAACAGTGGGATCAGTTAGCCCAGATTAAGGTGAGAAAGAAATCTAGTGCCTCTATAGTGTCACAACTGCTACAGTGAAGGCTACATTTTTTTGTCCATCTTTGCTAAATCACAATCAGTCACTGCTTTGAAATAACACCACAGAAAATAAAGCAAGGGGAAGACTGTACAGCAAGTCACAGTCCTAAAAGCCATTAGGAAACCACATCTTTGATACAGACATGTACAAGATTTCACTTCAAACTCTGTCTGAGCCAAAGACAAACATGTAAGGAGCTCCTGTTCCTGGCTCAGCTTAAGCACTTGGACTATGGACATACAACAGGAAAGACAGAATTCAGCATGGCTAAAGTAGATTGGCCCTGGGTTTGAAGATATGTTCTTTTTGCAAAAACAACAGAGTTGCAATGACAGCTGAAGAAGAGCACTTCCAGCAGCAGAAACACAAAGTCTGAGATCACATTTTGTGCTTCAGTCCTTTACTCTTGTGTTTGTTTCAGTATCAAGCAGGTGTCCCAACTGTCCATGATCCAACCTGAGACTGACTCCTCCCTCTGTAATCAGTCTCATCTCCATCAATGATTTCTGTTGCTACCTGTCTGCCTCAGCTTTGTGCTGGGTATGACAAGCCTCTTCCAAACCTCACAACATATCTCTCTGTAACACCACTTCTATTACTTCTCTGTGTGTGTCTAAATTTGCTTTAAATAGAGCTGAACTCTCCCTAAGGTGAAGTAAGAGTGACTTGATAACTCTGGGCAGTTTGACACAAGAGATAGTGTGATTTGTCACATTAAGTGGCTTAGAGGGATGACAAACACATGTGATTTATGAACTGAAAGCCTATCAGCATCATGCAGGCTTGATGATGTTGCATTAACTCTATTTATGGCATTGGCAAAAAGCAAAGATTGTGAAATTCGCAGTTTACTGGGTTACAAATAATCAAGCGAACATTATATTCAGACACTGAGATTACCCTGAGGGAGGTTATCTCTACCAGCTCTGCCTGTGAGTCAACCAGCATCTACACAAAGCACTCAGGCCCAAGAAGTGGGAGAAAAGTTTTTTTCTTAGGAAGGAGGAAAAATATATGAGAATGGATGACTGGAAAAAGCACATGCCATTGTTCTGGTGTTGGAAGAGGTGCTGGATTTTTGGTGAGCTGTTTAATTTTAGCATGGACTTTCCTCCTCTGTGGATCCTTAAAACAGAATCTGTGCCCTCAAGGGCTGCTGGAAGAAGGTCTCAACACCAGAGCTGCAGAGAGGTGCCAGCATGGCCCCTGGCAGCCTCTTCGAGCACATCACATCTGCCTTTGACAGCTGCAGCAGCTGCTCTGACCAGTACCAGTCCTGGCAGAAGAACAGTTTCCTTTCCAAAACATGGCACAGTTACTGCACCTAGACTTTGCTTGGAAGTGTAACCCTGATGGCCCAGGTCACATCCTGTTCTAGATCTCCTTTACCATGGCTGCAACTTTCTCCCAGTGACCCTCCCCAGAGCAACAGCCCCTGTTCCTTCTTTCCCAAATTTCCTGTTCAGCTTGGGGCTACTGGAGCATCTATCACTGTTTTCCATACTGAGTCAGTTTATTACGTAGAATACAATCTCAGATGTGTTGAAAAATCCCTGTATTTCCATATATCATGTTTTAAAATTTGTTTAATCTCTGAAATATAAACTTTACCTTCAACAAAGCACCACTTTCATAAGTGGTATTTTGAGATGCTTTGGGTTTTTTATCCAAAAAGGACAAGTATTTCTTAGCAGAAGTGACCCTCCCTGAGGAGAATAATTCTTATCCAGAAAAAAACTGTAATTCAACACAATTCTGGTAGTGTTAGACATCACAATAATGGACCCAACTTCAGAAACACTGTGAACTGTTACACAATTCAGGCAGTCAGTATGAGTCAGATAAGAGATGTCAGCATACCCAACATAATGGTATATTTATCCTTTCAACTGCTCCCTCTGCGTAGTCCTTTGTTTTTCATGTGTGTGATTCCTTACTAGTCATCCCCAGTACTGTGCAGTCTCTGGTGCCAATTTGGTCAGTTAGGCTCCAAATGCTTTTAGGTGAAAGTACAGGAATATCTTATGTTAGTGTTAAAATCACATATATTGAAGGACCTTGGCTCACCTGGTCAGCATTTTTCCACCTCCTGAAATCTAAAGGCAGTTTCACCTTTGCTAGCAATGTCACAGAGCATCTTTAGCTCCAGTGCAGTAATGGGCTTTTTAATTTCAAACATAAACAATTCTCCTTCTTGTAATACTACTCCTAGGACACTAAAAATGACCCAAGAAAAAACTTCCCTGAGAGAGAGGTTTTTTCTAAAATTGCAGAATTAGGTCATTAGTGCAAGGGCAAAACCAGTTTTGCTTTCATCTACTGAAGGCATCAATAGCTCAATGGGATAGAACTCTCCAGCCCGGTGTCTCATCCAGACACATCACTCAACCACAGGGATCTGTTTGCTACTGCCACTTGATATCCCCAGCCAGAGCTGAGGAATTTACATCTTTCTGCAACATTCTCTACTTCTTGCCATTTTTCTACTCTAAAAATACAATCTTGAGTAGAGCTCCAGGTGGTTCAGTTGCTTTTCTGCCCTTTATTACTTGTTTTACACACAGATTTTTTTTTTTCCTGCCATAGCTTTATTCTGTAGTGCTTTTCTTAGTTCATGCAACTACTGGGAATGTAAAATCAAAGCAATACAAGGAGTTTAAGGGAGAGTCCACTGACAGATATTTGAAAGCTATACTGTGATGATTGCTCTGCACCCCATGCAATCAAACAGGATTTGAGATGGCAGCTTGGAATTTAAAGCAAATGTGTAACAGGAACATTTTCCATTGATTTTCCCCCAAAGACCTGGGCTCTGAGAAACTACATCTTCTGTCTTCCTCTTTGCTGTCTTGTTGCAATATTTGCAGTTTTATAGACTTGTCCTTATTTAGCCAACCAGCTTACAGAAACACAACTTTCCATTGAAGGCTAATTTAGAGTCTCAAGCACATGTTCTCAGCTGCTGCAAAATTATGCCACTGAGTGCAATAGGCTCTGTCATTTTACATCAGCTGAGAATCTGCTTGCAAGGGCAAAATAAGTGGATGCAGCTGCAGTTCTCTTCCTTGGGAGTTGCCCCTTATACACAACTGATAGCAGGTGGCTGAGAGCTGGTATTTAAAAATGAAAAGTTTTTTGGTGTTTCTTTTTTATAAATATTTTTGCTGAAGTTCATTCATGTGCTCTCTTTGAGAGACCTATAGCCCACCATCCTCCAACTCAGAGGAAAGGATGGACAGAATTAATTTTGAAAACAGAATTCCAGATGATAAATTAAACATTCTCTCTCATGCCATATCATGTGGCAGAAGAAAGATAAAATTGAAAATGTTACCCCTTTTTTCTTCAAATAATACAGTGCTATTCAACAGATGTAATTATCCCTAAAGATCCATGCAATAATTGATGGCCTGTCAATCAAAGCCCTTATTAGACATACTCATGATGTCACATCACAGTCTATATCTTAATCTAAATCTAAATCTTCCTGCCAGTCAAAAACCTTTATATAGATTAATCTGATTTCAGATACAAGTTTTGTGTGCGGCCTTTTACCCAACCTTTTCAAGGCTGTGATCAGAGAGGAGCTGTATCTTTTATGTGTGCTGTTGAGCTTGTATCATGGACTCTGGGCTGCCCCTGAGGGTTTTTTTGTCTGGCCCCACCCTGCTTTATGCTCTAGCATGGAGCCTGGAAAAGGATCTGCCTTGGGTGGCTGAGGGACCTGGGGTGGACCTGCACTGCTACAATCAGTGGATGGCAATTACTAACATTACTGGCTACTGGAAACATCATCTGTTCTGCTGGGGCTTCCCTTCCCTTCCCTTCCCTTCCCTTCCCTTCCCTTCCCTTCCCTTCCCTTCCCTTCCCTTCCCTTCCCTTCCCTTCCCTTCCCTTCCCTTCCCTTCCCTTCCCTTCCCTTCCCTTCCCTTCCCTTCCCTTCCCTTCCCTTCCCTTCCCTTCCCTTCCCTTCCCTTCCCTTCCCTTCCCTTCCCTTCCCTTCCCTTCCCTTCTCACAATGCCAGGCAACTTTGTCCCTCATCTTTACAGGGCAAAAACAGTGTTTTGGAAGATTGTTATCCTACTGCACTTGATGCCTTGCGCACTGCTTGGGATTATTATCCCATTGCACTTCCACACCTTCCATTGAAAGGTGATGCCTTCCTACTGGACCTAGGTGGCAAGTCACCACTTGGAGGCACAGTTCCATTACAAACTCCTGTCTTCATGGTGGTGTCATACACAGCTCTTCAGGATTGGTAGTTGCATAACAAATCTGAAGAAGTTATAAATTTACCAATAGGTAAATTTATTAGGCTTTGTGTTGCCAGTGCACTCTGGCACTTCAAGTCTCTTTCAAACGGAAATAAAAGCAAATGGAAGAGGCTGACGCTTTCAAGATAATAGAATTTATCTTCTGCAAATCTGCTTTTTAGATGTCAAGCAAAGCAATTTCACAATATATAGAAAAGATCTTGTCTGGCATTGTTATATTTTTATTGGTCTTTGATGTAACTTGAAAATATTAGGCCATGTTTTGGTGTTCAATTTTCTATAGGTTTTCAGACAGCCTGATATAACAAATTGAAAAAATGCCTGTAATTAGACATCATTCCTAACACTGAGGCATTTTGGAGAAAGCCACACAGCAAGTTTGATCTGCATGTAAAACTTCAAAGTGTTCCCTAGATCCATGTACTACAAAAAGACTTGAAGTCAGCCAGAAAATAACAGTAAACAATGAGGAAAAAAAAAATCTTGCCTTCAGGTTTGAAAGAGAAACTGAAAACCCAAAAGGTTCACATCTGCTGGGTACCATGTTCATAGTGAGATTGGCCTTGAATGTACCCTCTTGCATAGCCAATGTCAGTGGTTTCAATGACATTTTGAACAGAGGATTTCTCAGTTTTTTTCTGGCCCAGAGGCAATTCAAAACTTCCAGGTGATCCTCATATATCTTTCTTAGAAATTATATCTCCTGGAATGAGTAATGTTCTAATGGAACATTAGTTGGTTCCTGCGGGAGACGGGTGAGAGAGGGCCACTGGTACAGTGGGTTAGCCCATAGGAATAGGATGGCTAGTCTTACTCCAGGCCCCATATTGTGTGAAGTCTTTGTGGGTTTGAGTTTTGAATGTATTTTGTGCATTTTCATACTTTTCTGCTTGGTTTCCAGTCTTTGTACGAAAAGGTTTCTTCTGACAGAACAGAGTTTAATATTTGTCCTTGCAGTTAAAACAGCAACAAAGAAACACACCTAACAAGACAAGTCAAAACCAGTGATTTAAGAGGTTCTATGAAACTTTGTTGGAAAAAAGATAATTTGAGTAATTCTCTGATGCATCTCATCCACAACTCATCTACAGGTAAGCTCCTTCCACAGGGCAGTTAGGATCCACACAATCCCTGGTAAATTCAGCTGATGAGATGGCTCCACTGTAACAATGACTCCTGCTGCCTGACTCCAGGGCAAATTGCTGCTGCCAGCTGTGACCCAGCATGAGTCTGCTATGCAGATGGGCTGCTACATGTGCAATAGTTCATCAGGGATGGGCAGAGGGTTTATGAAATTTCTGGAACTTCTTTCCAGAAAGATTCTTGTTCAAATTTTTTAAAGAAGGAACTGTTTTTTACTGTTTTTACTCGTTTTAGCTTGGAGTTGGAGCTATAAACAGCTCTTCTTTCACTTCCTCTTTGAGGACAGGGAAAGGCTTAGAGACTAGCAATGGTCTGGGACCCATGAGAAACCATAAAAACCTTAGGCTTTAGGTTTTCTAGCTAGTTACTTTTGCCATCCTTGCAATGATATTGAGGTGCATGACATTAAAGGGGACAAAAATTTGTCCAGTTGTTGCCAGTTTTACTTTTGTACTTTTTGTCGTGTTGGTCTAGATGATATTTTGTGAATTCTGTATAACTTTGTTGCTGAAGGCTTAAAGCATGCTGTGGCACTGTCACCGTTGTAAAGTTTTCTTTTCTTCTGGGATAATACCATATGGTGACAGCCATGTTCTTAGGATGATGTCTGCCCCTTGTTACATTTATTACACCCTGAAAAATACCCTGCTTATAATAAATTACATATTCTTAATCATATATAATTTCATACAAATGTACACTTTGCTAAATTATGTTTGGATGCCTGGGAAGGAGAGACAAGTGAACTACATTTCACAAATGTTGCCCGGCAGGGCACATCTTCACTGGGGAGTGTTTTTTTAATAATGCAGCAAATCTTCATTTAATTGAGATGCCCTTTATTATAGTGTGAAGTTACAAGAAAATAACAAGGAAATAAGAGAGCTCTCCATGTAGGAAAAAAAAGCCACAATATTCTTCCACGGAGGACTTGCAGGGCTTCAGAAGTATGCTTAATTCAAACAGGAGAGTGTAAATACTCTTAACTCAACCCAAGAGTAAGGATTCTGGAAGGGGTGGCCTACTCTCTCTTTGCCTGGCCATGCAGCTCAGGGAATCCCTGCTTCCATACAGGGTGGGCATCAGTGTAAGATGAAATAATCATTTTTCCATAAGATGACTCACATTACAAAGTTGTATCCTGGAATTTCATCATTAAGTCTTTCACAAGTGGTCCTAAAAGGCCTCCTTTTAACCATGCTAAAGTAGTGGAAGCAGAAGTCATTTACACATTTCCCCCAAAGACCCAGTCCTTCCATCACCCCTCCAAGCAATTTGCTGACTAAATCTTCTATGTACTTGAATAATTTATGATATGAGTATATTAATTTATGCCAAGTGAAGAGGCTGACTACTGGGATGCAGCAATGCCAACAAACCAAAAATGGAAGCTGGAGACATGGAGGAAATGAACCCGTAACAATGGCAAGTGATATTTTATGCTCCAGCAGCAAGAGACAGCTGTGACCACATCTGAAACATGAGTGTGGGGAGCAGCAGCTAACAAAGGTTTTAGAATAAGCAGAGCTGAGCTAAAAAGAACCTACTAGTTTTGAGCTGCAAAATAAAGTTATTATAAAATGATTGAAAACTAACTTGCATTACCATTTTTTCCATTCAGAAAGTATATAAGTAACATTCCTGTGACTTTTACTTTCCACTGACATTGAAGAAATGGAAGTCTCAACTTGTGCCAAATTATCTGTCAGCCCAAGCCCTTGACCTGGGCAACTGATGAAGGCATGTTACAGATGCATGGAGTGCAAAGACTGGAAATATTACACATCTCAAGTAGTATAAGCTGGCTGTGGTCCAGCTTACACCAGCTGCTGATTAGCTCCATAAATGTCTTAGAGCAGTAACAGTTGGAGGAATTATGGTTTGCATTCACTAAACACCAATGAGGGATACCTAACTAGGCATGCTATGCTTGCATTTGTGGCCAGGAGATTGATTACACCAAGGATTTTTAAAATTCCTCTTTCTTTAGCTGTTCTTCAAAGAAATCATTACATGCCACAGTCAAAGCAGCAACCAGAATTACAAATTCATTAAAATCCACTTCATTGTCCTTATTGGAGTCCAGGTCATTCATAATTTTATCAATGAGGAGAGGGTCCTTTTGGCCCTAGAGAGAAAGAAGAATGACTTAGCTGTGCAGATCTTGAATGTGCAGTTCTGACATGCCTGGCACCACTGCTCTGTTATGAGGCTGTCATTGTTAAAGGGCTGCATGAAATATGCACCTGAACAGCAATACATGTCTAGTCACTCTAAGATCAGAAACTAAAGACAGTACAGCCCTTATAAGGTATACAGGGACTAAATAAGGACTGAAATTAATCAAACAGGTTTTAGGAGATATTGAACATGGATCCCTTTTGTCAAAATGGATCTCTAAAGTGCATTTCTTTGTATCATCCCATGACCAATAGCAGTTAGATTTCCAACAGAATACTCAGAAATGGTCATATTATATATCCAGTCATCCAATTCAGAAGACCTCTGGTTGGCAAACAACCATCCTATTCAGTGGGAACAAGAACATTGAATATCATAATAATAAATCAATAGCCAAGATAAAAAGAAAATCCAGTTCAAGGAAATGGTTGCAATATAAAGAACATCCTGCTGGTGGTCAAGGGTCCAAATAATTTTTACAATTAAGAGGATACATAAAATCATTATTTTTAAAGCTTATGATTTCATACAAGCATCTATGCTGTGTAATGTAGAACACAACAAACATGCAAAGAGATATTCAAATTAGCAGCTTATCATTTAAAGGATTTTCTTAGCACCTCTTTGCAGTGTACACAAGCAGCAGTACTGTGTGGTCAGTGTGCACAAGCTACTTTCCTGTCTCATGACAACTGGTTGCTGCATTTAATCCTTCAATAGACTTATCTATGCCCTATTATTAAAAACAAACACACAAACAAAGAAACAAACTAACTAATTTATAATTTTTTAGCATTGACCTTGCTACTGCTTCTAGGCTGGCCTAGCCCTCTTGCTCAAAAGCACTGTGGAGTTTGCAGAGCACCAGTACCCATCTCTGCTGTCAGTGGTACATGGGAGGGCACTGGGGCTTGACCACCCTCTGAAAACATATTTGTCAAATGGGACATTTGACATCATATTCTTCTGTACAGCTCCACAAGGAACTATTATCTGAGAGACTGTGACAGGGTGGGCCTTGCACAAGGAGGTGCTATTCCTATCCAAGCCCTAGGATAGCTGCTTAACCCACTCATGGTACAGTCACTCAGGAGGTTCAAAAGCTGCATCTTACTGAAAGGAAGGCAGTGAGCTCTCTGGTGAGGAGCTCCTTGAGTTCTCTTTTACTGAGCTTATATCTGTCTCCTTCTTTGCCCGAGTAGTGATGGAAAATCCTGATCAAGGTGTCCATTGCATCTTCCAGTGGAGTGGTCATAGCAGTGAGCAGGAGAGCTGTGGGGTAAAGATATGGTCACTGACATTGCACAGGAGTCAAACCAAAGGCCAGTCTCTGAGGAGGGAAGGAGGGCCAGATGAAGACAGAGATTGTTAGGCTAAATTTAGGCTTTCAGTTGATCCATCCTATTAGCTGAGTGTGAGCAAGGATGGGCTGTAATTAAAAAAAACCCATTGTCCTGAACTCATAAGCAATCGCTTCAAACAGAAATAAAGGATTTTTATTTAAGGAAATGATCTACTGTGTATCCATTTTATAAAGCTGCTGTAAAAGGAAATCTTTTGTGCTCATACCTGAAAATACAGGAAAAATGAAGGCCCACCCTCCTACCTGCTAATTTTAAAATTTTCTCAAGAAAATGTCTTCGAAAAGTGCCATGTGTGAAAGTACATTTATAAGGAAAGATCCACACCAGTTTAAAGGTGGACAGAGGAAGTATCATCTGCCAATTTATTTGGTCATCTTTGCTTGGGCTGAGCCTTTTTCCTATAAATTGCTTGCAGCAAACAGGTGTGAGCTGGTCATCCCCAAGGTTTGCTTCATTGAGCATACAGCAAGAAGGTACACAGCGAAGCAACAACAACAAAAACACAAACAAACAAACAAACAACAACAACAACAACAAAACCAACCAGATGGAAATGTAATTACTTGCAAAGTAGTGTACTCTAAAAGTAACTGAAAATAGAAATCAAGTGTAACTGAATAAAGCCCAGAGAAAGATTAAAAAGCCAGAATGCACTTCAGGTAGGACTGGAGTACTGAACAATATTGTCATGCAGAGGTTAAGACTTACCTGCTTTACAGGCTAGTGGAGGTGTATGCAGCAAAATGAACAGATCGCAGAAGGTGATGGTTACCTTCCTTTCAAAACCCATGCACAGGCTCTTGTTTATCTGGCTGAGGGGGTGGATTACACAAATAGAGACAGACACAGGGATGACGGGTCTTCTGTTTCCCTCTGCATTTGCCTACTCTGTTCAATAAATGCCTCTTGCTGTAACTGGGTCACTAAAATATTCACTAGGTAGAGTAAAGGCTGCATTTGGAACACATGGGATACTTTTTATAATTTGGCCTTTTACAAATACTCCCATTCAGGGCCTTGAAGATGAAAATTAGAAAATGCTAACAATCACCAAGTCGATATAAAACAACTTTCCACCATTTCTAAAAGAACACTGTCTATTCTGTCTTTCAGCATTTCTGCAGTCTCAGTGCTGGCAGCCAGCATTCAAAGGCACCTGGGTACCTGGGGGTAGGCTTCTACCTATGTTTGCCACGTATCCCTTGAAATGTCTAATTTAATTTTCAGATATCTCCATATGCCTAAAACATTATCTCTTGATGAGTGTAAGTCTTGCTGCAGTAAATGAGTTCTCAGGAGGAAATCAGGGAACTAGTTTCAGTGGAAGGTGTGCCTGGAATAATGGTGTACACTGAACAACAGTCTTGGCTTCATTTTGACAGTCCTGCACAAAAACTGTAGTCCAGCATCTTTCTCTGAATATATAACCTGGACTAAGAAGGGCAATAAGCGTCTTCTGCCCCAGCTCCAGGAACTTGTTGATGCTGAGGGATGCAGGAAACAGCAGCTTCACCATGGTAGGGCTTACCACCCCAAATAGCAAATAACCAGGGTTTTCATTACAGAGACTCAGAGCAGAAAACTGCTTGTGAGTTTGCTTTAGGGTTTAGTTTCCTTTAATAAAGCCTTGTACCAGCTGCAGACATTTGTCCAGCAAGCACAATTGTGCAGGTGAACAGGACACAGAGCTGCAGCTCCTTCTTTGTTTCATTCCAACCAGAAGGAAAGAGAATTAGATGGGCATTGTTTTTAACTCTGAAATCCTCCAAGCACTCCTAATTTTGACTACTACCATATATATCAGCCCACATACCTGCCTGCCTGCTGTGCCTTCAGACATGTTTCTTCTGCCTGTGCTGTTGTGACAAATCTCCACAACCTGGGGGGCCTTGTGTGGGCCTTTGGGGAAAAAGGGAGGGAAGAAGAGGGGGTGGAACTCATAAAAATACTGGATCCCAGTGATGAGGGAAGTGACTGTGTAAAGTGTAATTTCCAAAGCAGGCAGGCCCTTCTGACTAGGGGTCCCCGTGGGCAGGCATGGTGCTGTGTGCAGGGCAGACACCTGCACCTGCCATCCCTGTGGCCAGGAGTGCTCACCAGGGAAGGGCGAGCCAGCACTCAGGGAATTATTATAAAACATTAAGGTAGAAACCAGAGGAACAAGAGGAACATATCTCTCCTGGAGTCAGAGGAAGGTGAAGAGGAGAGCTGCTCCCCATACCCCTTCTGTATTTGGGGAAAACTCGTGGGTACCTGATTTTGTGCAGAAGTTGTCGCTGTCCTTCTGTCCTCCTATCAACACTGGAATCTATCTGGATCATATAGAGCATATGAGAGAAGAACATGAGGGATATCAGCACAGCATATCTCTCCCACTCAGTTCTGGGAATCCTCTGTGGCTGCAGATGAGAAGAAAAAGCACGGAGCTCCTAATGTAGCTACAGTCACAGGGTTCTGTCTTGCCTGTGATTCACTAATGATTATAACTATTGCACAGAAATAGTATACAGATAAACATGAAAATACTTGGTTGTTTTTTGTTGTTTATGGGTTTATGTGGGTTTTTGCCATTTATTCAACAGCAGTTTCACCCACAACCAGAAAAAAAACCACAGGTGACTCTATATAGAAGAATGAAATCCTTCTGTCTGTTTATATATTATTATACTGATCCTCTGGCTAATTAATATTGCAAATTAATTATCTAAGCAGAGTCTACAGGAGGTACAACTTCCAGGAAGCAGGTATAAACTTTCAGAGTTGCCATCCTTAGGACAGAAGAAAGAAAGGGTTTACTCTGTTATCTCCAGAACATCAGGTCAATAATTTATACAGTGATATAATATGTGCAGATTCTTTCTACAGGTACTTTCACTCCAGCTAATTGAGCAAGGAACCTTCATTCCCACCCACTAGTGGGTGACATACACAGGGAACAGCTGCACTGAGCTTGTTTGTCAAGGGGTCCATGCAATTTGCTGTGTCCAGTCCTTTCCTCCCTGGCTAGTGAAATCCTGCCAGTGGCTCCAGTGACAGCAGTCCCACAACTTCTTTGAAGGCAAGTCCCAGCACTGTCTACTTGAAATTGATGATTATCAGTCAACTGTTATATACTTCCTCATCCAACACTCCAGCACAATCTGTTTTAGTATGATATCTAGTTGGCACTGAAGATAATTAAAGTCAGCACAGACTGCAAAGCAGTTCAGTATCAGGCAAAGCCTTGACTGTGTCAGCAAACACCAATATCCCATCAGTCCTCGCCCTGCACTCTTGTTTCCAGCAGGTTAAGCACAGGAGCAGCACCAGATGGGGTTGACAGAGAATGTAGGACTGCCTGTAGACACAGTGAAGGATGGTGTCTTCCTCATTCATACCTTAACTTTGTCTGTCAGAACCTGCCAAATCACAGCAGTGTTGCTGGGAAAGAACTTCTGGAGATGCTTAGTTCCACTGCCTACTCAAAGCTGGATAATCTTCAGCATTAGACTAGATAGACACAGTTTTGTTAGGTAAACATAAAAAACCTCTAAGGATGGAGATTTCACAAGTTCTTGAGTAACCTGCTCAGGTGTTGCACTATCTCCCTGGGGAAGATGGCTGCCCTAACATCAAGTCTGAGCATCCCAAGGTACAGTTGTGAGCACTGGCCCTTTTTGCATCACCAACACTACCAGAAATACTTTGACTTTATAAATTACCTGCAAATAGTGTTGACTTTTCACTTAAACTCAAAAATAAATTTGGAAGCAGTCTATCTATCTAGCGATCTACCCTGACTCACCCAATCTATTTCCATCTTTTACTGTCCCTTTCATGTTATGTCCTTGACAATTATATACTTTCCCAAAGAATATTTCAACATTAAAATTCCACATTGCACTGTGGGAGCAATGGCTGTCATAAGGGGAAGGGGCAGAGTCTCCACCTGACCCAGCACAAGTGGTCTGCAAGACTGAATTCTGCCATCTTTTCTCAAGCAAGTGATAGACTTAGGCTAGCTAGGCTTACACAGTGAGCCAGCCACCATGACTTCCAGAAGATGATCAGAGGGATGGAGTACCTCTTGTGTGAGGACAAGCTGAGTGACTTGAGGTTGTTCAGACTGGAGGAGAGAAAGCTCTGGGATGAGCTAATCAATCCTTTAGGCCTTCCAGTACCTAAAGGGAGCTG
Organism: Lonchura striata; assembly: GCF_050655825.1. Lineage (NCBI taxonomy): Eukaryota > Metazoa > Chordata > Aves > Passeriformes > Estrildidae > Lonchura > Lonchura striata. Next base: position 74,280,827 of record NC_140740.1, on the reverse strand, counting down.
ACAAGGCTAGAGACTGGCTTGTACAAGAGCATGTAGTGACAAGACGAGGGGTAATGGCAGCAAACTGACAGAGGGCTGGTTTACGTTCAATAGAAGGAAGACAATCTTTTCTGAGAGGCTGGTGAGGCACTGGCACAGGTTGCCCAAGGAATTTATGGATGCCCCTGCCTGGAGGTGTTCAAGACCATGCTGGAGGGAGCTCTGGGAAATCTGGTCTAGTGAAAAGTGCCCCTGGACACCTCAGATGAGTTGATCCTTAAGGTGCCTTCCAAACCAAAGTTTTCTATGATTCTATGATTTCACTGGAGGCTGTTGAGAGAAAGGGAGATTGTTCCTTGCCCTGTAAATCTGAGAAAGGACCCAACATGCAGGACTGATTTCTTTTATTTTAGTTAGGGCAATAGAAACTTGCACCCAGCTGGGAGGCTCTATGATACTGTTCCTCCTCTCCTACTTGGAGATGGGGCAGTCAAATCACAGGCTTATCTTATTACTATTTTTGAGGTCTCTGCTCCTCAAAAAATGAGCAGAGCTCTGACTTGTTTGAAAGTAGTCAGGTCAGCATAGGTCAGCAGTCTTTTTCCTCCACAGCTGGGAAGGAGCTTTGACTTATTCACTAGGATTTCTCCTTGATCTCAAAACACGAGCTGCCTTTAAGCCAGAGCAGTTTATAAAGTGCCACTTTAAGCCATAGTAAAATGCTACTCAGCTTAAGTGTGAGAATCTTGTACTTAGGGCATTTGGTTTTCATCATTTACTAGAATGCATGTGGGGAATATTTTCTCAAAAGTAATTATTGTACTGGGAAAGACAAGTCAGCTTCCCACCCACATCCTGTCATTATTTATTTTTCCCAAATTCACACAGCTCTTGGTATGCACATATTTTGAATCAGTGTGGTAGTCCCAAAGTGGGAAAAGGTGAGATGGGAGGCAAAACTGCAAGGCTCATAAAGACATTTATACTACACAATAAAAATCCTATATTGGATTAGAGCCTAGATTAGACTAGAGTATATTAGATAGATTAAGGACTTTATGAGAATTACATTTGAGTTAGAAGTTCTTGTTAAATTATAATGAGCATTTTCTCATTTTAGGATTGTCAGCATTTTCATTGGTAGTTTGTATCCATATCTGTGTGGCTGACTGATCTACTAATTTCTCCCTCCCCTGCAAGTTCCAGCTCACATCTTCAAAGCCGCTTTAACTGCTGTAATCCCATAGGCAGCAGAATAGCAAAGAACACTTAAATGTCTTCTTAGTAGCTTTTACCACCTAGATTTGGTGGTTCACTCTCTAGGTATCTTTTTTAATAGGTTACACTTCAAGGGCTGCACAGCTGAAGTGGGTCCTTATATTCTCTGTTGAGTTCTGTTTTGAACAAGTTACACACCTCTTTTCCAAAACACATCACTGAGTTTTTCACTGAACTGTCTGGATCATTGAACCCTGCTTGTTCCCATAGTGGTCATTCCTCTTGTGATACCCACTTAGCAAAGAAATTGTAGCATTGTCAGTATTTGAGTTACTGACTTCAGTTACCACTTACTGCTTTCTTCTCCTCCTCATAGAAAATTGCTCACCTCTGTGAGCAAGCATCCATTACTAGCCTGTGAAGGCAACATCTATTGTATATGAATGTACTGTAATCTGTAAAATATGTAGAAAACTTCCATTAACCATAAACTGGAGTTTAGAAGTATTTCTGGCTACAGTTCTTTCTTCCTCTTATGCCTCTGAAGCAGATGGATCTGTCCAGCTATGTTATCAGCCAAGAAATTTATGAACTTAACGTTGTCTATCTATGCCCAGGAAGGATGCCAAAATAGCATGAAGTATCTTGGTGTAGATGGAGAATCTGAGCCATTTGTACCCCAGGTAGTGGCAGAGGGTCCTGTTACAGAGCAGCCTGGTAATCAGAGACCACACACCCAGTGCCAGCTGGCTGTGGCAGCTCACATTACAGCTAGAACTTGGCAATACATCACCATCTGAACAAAGCCAGGATACTCATTTTCCCTGTATTAGATCTGCTGATCAGTGGGGCAAACCCATCCCTTGGAGATACGGTGGCTCTGACTGGCTCATGCTTTTTCCTAATTCAAACTCATACTAACATGCAGCAGTCTTCATCCTGGTTCACTCCAATGTCCGGTTCCTTCCACAAAGGTTTTGCAGCTAGATTCAGCTTGTGTTTTGTAACTATTGGGATCTCTCCTTGCAGGCAGTGGTTCTGTGTCTCGGGATGGTGACCAAGGCACCTACTAAATTGTAGTGGTAACAAAATCTTACACAGATTTTGCAGGGTTTTAGGTAGATTATTGAGTTATTCCTGCCTCAGTTCCTCCTTCCTGGTTTCCAAGCAATCATACAGCAGCTGCTGCTTTGGGAATGGGACTTCAGGGTCTTGTGTGACTAGCTTTCTGCTGCCAAGTAGCATCTCTGAGCAGTGAGGGCTCCTGCCCCATGCAACTACACAACCTGTGCTTGGCCATGCCATGTGTGAGGTGGCCATCATAGCTCCAGATGCAGAGCTCACCAGGTTTTTTCATCTTCTCTACCCTCCCTGTGAACTCAAGTGGGCCTATTTGCAGATGACTGGCAAATAAGCTCACACCTTCTTCATCACCAGTGCCAAACTAAATATTAAAAATACAACAGGAAAATAAACACTCCAGATGAACTTGATTCAGTATTTCTGGGCACTACTGATGTTAAATCAATATAGAAAAATGAGGAAAATACTGTGTTCTCTTAATTTGTGTGTGTATAAAAAAGTAGGAATATTCCTTTGGTCTGAAGCTGCCCCTTAGTGTCCTGTTGAAGAACTGCTTCTTCCAGATCTCAAGCTAGCAACGACTGCCAAAAGCTGTGGGAACCAAGGGAGAGAAACTCCCTCCTGTTGGCTCCAAGGTACACGCAGGTGTTTCACTACTGCTTTACTACAGTAAGCCCTGTATAGGGGTCAGCATTGTCAACAGCACACCAATCAAGATGCATTATCATTAAAAATTATAGAGGAAAAAAATAACCATTGCACAGCCCTGTTAGCTAGAGGTTTAAACTCTGCAGAGAATTTAAGTACTTAACATAGGTCAGTGTTAAAATAAAGGAATTTAGGCACATGATTTACTGAAGTCTAGCTTTATATTCCACTATTGGTCCTTAACAGCTCATCCCAGACTTACCAACTGCAGAGAGAAAAAGAAAGTTCAGAAGCATTTAAGGTTAATGCTCCTGTTTGGAGGGTAAATGTAGAAGTCTAGTCTAGAGGAGTGTAATGCTCTCTAGAAATGTTACAGGAGCATTCTGCAAACAGCCACGAATTCTTGACAAGTGCAGTGGGATCAAGAAACCTCAAGAGGGCATCGAGAGCTAGTAGATGGTGAGGGTATAGAAGGAAGACTTTAAAAAAATATATAAGGACATGGCTGAAAGCCTAAGTAGGTATTTTGCATGGTTTTTTACTGTGGTGGAACTTGGAGACATTCCCAGAGGATAGAGAAAGAGACATATTGAAAGGATCTAGCTTAGTCTGAAGTGAAGGTAGAACATGTTATTGAACAGATCCTCAAAACAAGAGGTAATGAGCCAGGACAGGATGGAATCCAGCCTAGACCTCTAGAAGAACTTGAGGCAGATGAACAATGGGAGCCTCTGGCTCAGACCACAGTAAGGAAAACTGACTGGTACAATGCCAAGTACCATCCAGAGAGCTGCTGAACATTAGATCTGCTGTCATGTTGGATAAAGAGGTAGAGACCCACCTGAAAACCAGAAGGATGGGAACATGACTAAACACAGTGTACTGGGGGAAAGTAAAGAAGAGTCACAATGTAAAGCTGCTGGCACTCCCTGAAGAAGTTTGTGATGACTGACTTCCTTGATTACTGCCCTTGTTCCCAGAAAGCATTCCTCACTCTTAAGGAAATGAGGCTGCCATGGGATACAATGAAAAGAATCACATAGGAAATGTCTAACTGGGAGATAGGTAATTAAGAATAAATTGTTCGGTTTTACAAGGAATAGAACAAGCAATGGGGTCTCACAGGCACGTGTTCAGGAGGCAGCGCTAATCAATATGGTCACTGGTGTTTTCAGAAAGGGAAGGAGATATACTTTTTTGTTGTTGATACAAGTTACACAGAGACAGAAGTTAAAAACATCCTTGTGCTGTGAAGGATGCAAGAGGACCTCATGGAATTAAGTGATATGTAAGTATAATATATATATAGTCAGATAAATTCAACATAGATTAAACACAAAGTGTCATGGGGGCATTATAAGCTCTGATTTGATTATGAGAATTCATGAGAAAGATCTTGGGGTTACTGCAAGTGAACATGTTGGTTCAATAAGAACCTGAAAATAAATAGGTCTAGGAAAGAAATGTAACACAAAAAAATGGAAGTCTTTTTATGCCAATGAGTTCAAGAGAAGCCCATTTATTCAACATCATGGCAGTCTTCCCACCTTCATTTTATGCTCAGTACAGCAGAATTATAAGAATAGCAATAAACAGCTTCTATGTTAGAGAGAGCTAAACACACAAATATCTCAGGCTGCAGAAATATGTAACTGGGTATGTAAAAAAATTATATGTATTCAACAATGGCACAGAGAAGGTAAGAAGTAATTATACATTATGCTTACAGTATGCTCTGGATGTTCTTACAGCAGGTGCAATTGCTCTGAGGGATCTGCTCCAGAAAAGTTGATTTTTGACAATACTAGGAAAGAAGCTGGACCAACCCTACAGGAACAATGCATGTCTCAGAGGAGCCAGTTTGAGCATTAGAGGCTGACGTGAATTAGGAGGCAGAGGCAGATATAGTTATGGTACAATTGATTTAATTGTCTTTAAAAAACAAGGAAATTAGTTGGTTGTTCCTGGTTTAATGAGCACCATAAATGGCCCAGAGATATTTTGCATGCATGTGAAAATCAAGAACAGCTGAGATGGTGGAAGTAACAGAGAAAGTCAACAGGCATAATTTCCTCTTCACGCTTTAGAATGTGGGGCTGCATGTTTTCCCTCCATTTGGAGGAGAAATTGTTAATACACTATGGTATGTAGATACACTCCAGTGTATCAGCAAGATGCACCACCCAGTCTGTTGTGCCTCTATCCCTCCCTGTGCAGGGCAGTAGCAGGAGCTCCCAAAGCCCTGGCAGGTACCACGTGCAAGCCGTACCTCATGCAAGCCATACCTGGCGGTCAGGGATCTCCTTCCTGTCAAACAATGTGGTGGCCCCTGGGCTTCCTGTGGTCTCCTGGCTCACACCCTGGCCACACACTGTCAATCTCATACCACAGCCCTGTGCCACCTGACATGTCTGGTGCCAAAAGGCTAGGTGTAAGCATGCTGACAGACAATGCACTTGCACTTGTGTGTCCCTGGAAACAGCACAAACACATTCTCAAGCCTTTGCCAGCACTTGCTGGGTACTGCTGTTCTGATTCATCTGTTTCACTTCTCCTTGCTGTTTTTATCCTTGCTTCTGCACCTCCCATGAATAACACTTAAAGACTTACAGCCCCTGCATTTGCAAAGGGCTCCCCTGGCTCTAGTAGCCTCCATTGCATCTCAGTCTGCAGCATGAGTTTCTTACAAAAAGAAACTCATAATTTCCCATCATCCTGCTACAGGAAGCCTCTTTTCTATGGGTGATCAGTTAGCTCACATTCAAGTCTACTACATTAGATGCACAAGATTAGCATGAACAGAAAAAAAATTAACGTTTCAGCTAACACCTTCAGTGCATAAAACCAAAGATGTTGGAAGAGACAAAGCAAACACAGGTGATTGCAGAACTATTACTCAACTAATACACATCATGGTTAAAATATATCATAAAAATTTGAAAAAAAAAAAGGGAAATAAAATCACCAAAGTGAGTTAAAATGGGTAAGAGTTTTGAAGCAATTACACTGAAATATGGACTATGTCCCACTAAAATAAGTCATCATGTCTGCTGTAGAAAGCACAGCAGTCATCCACAAATCCTTTGCTCTATTGCTTCTAAAAGGATGTTTTCTTCTATTGCACTTGCTCCATTTCTCAAGTACTCCACAACAAAGCCTTAAAAAAGCTTGAGTTACATTCATAGCCTCCTCCTCATCTCCTCCCTGCCATGCTGAATAGTATTACACCTATTATCAATGTGTCTTCTCTTTACTTTGAAGAGTGACATAATACTGTTTAAACTCTTTCTTAACCACAGGACATTGTACAGGTTGCATGCAAACTCTCTGATTGCAGTGAGTTCTCCACATCTGTTATACCTGAGAGTTTAATAATATTAATATAGTACCTTCTAAGAAACATATCACTCTGAATAGAAATTCCTTCATAATCAGATTCATATGATTTTCTGTTATTTCCTTTTCAGATATTTGAAAATATCAGAGTCCCTGATCTATGGAAAGGAGAACATCAGTGACTAATGTAATGTGCAACATTTTAAAATTTATGCTTTTACTTCCCCTGCAAGTTTGGTGGGGTTTTTTGTTTGTTTGTTTTGGGTTTTTTGATGGTTTTTTTTTTTTTTTTTTTTGGGGGGGGGGTTTTGGGGGTTTTTTTGGGTGGTTTTTTTTTTTGTTTTTTTGTTTGTTTGTTTGTTTGTTTTGGTTTTTTTTTTTAGAGTAACATTAGATTTTACCTCTATGGAAAGCCTTTTTCAAACTAACACTTTTCTCATCATTTAAAGGTTGTTTTAAAGTTCATTGTCACTCTGCTATTTCCAGTGAAAGCAGGACAACTGACATATATGCAAAGACTGGTGCTAAATAAGGTTTTAGGTGTACTTTTGATGATACAAAGCACTACCATCCCTGAATTAAAAAGCTTAATGATATCACCATCCCTACTTGTTCTCTTTTTCTAGAATATTCTGGTGTCTTGGGGTAATTGTCAGATGTAAGAGGCTGGTGGGTTTGCAGGAGAGTTTATGCTACTGTCTTCTTTCTCTTGTGTTGAGTTGGATATTTAAATATGTTTCTCTTGGTACAAAGGTGAAAGTATCCTTATTCTCAGATAAAAAGAAGCAATCTAGAATAACTGAGGCTGTTAAGACTCCTTAGAGGCATACTCCGGCAGAAGTATATCAGAAACAAGTATTATATCATTAGTGACTGCCTTAATTGTACATCTCTCTAATTATGGTACCTTTATTAATTGCACATGTTGTATCTTCCAGTGGTCATTGGAAAATAACAGGCATTGATGTCTTTTATTGTAGAGATTATCTATATAAAATTATGCCACTCACAGAACTTTCCAACTTACCGATGTTGCTGATCTGTGGAAAGTTCCTAGATGATATAACAAAGTATGTATTTCTTTTGTCAGGCAACTGAGCCCAGGCATTCCCCATTCTTCATTCTTCAGGTTACTGTCAAGAAAAGTCTGCAGTACAAGGAAAGGCAGGTGCTCTCATTTCCTCTAATGATGCAATCCCACTAATGGGACCGGTCCAGCACTCTCAGTTGTTCCTGACTCACCTGACACAACATGTTGCAGCTCAAGAAATGCATCCCAGCCCATGTTCTGCCTGTGATATCAAAGAGATGAGGACTTGCAGCGTTGTGCAAGAGGTATTACAATTCCTCATTGAGGAATTACAGAATCACACAGAATCACAGAATGACTAGGTTGGAAGAGACCCTCAAGATTATCGAGTCCAACACATGCCCCTGACACCTCAACCAAACCATGGCACCAAGTGCCACATCAATCTTTTTTTAAAAACATCCCGTGATGGTGACTCCACTGCCTCCCCAGGCAGACCAATCCAGTATTTATCACCCTTTCAGTAAAAAAACTTCTTCCTAATATCCAACCTATATTGGATAGATGAAGGTCTGACAAAAACCAGTACATATCAAGCTCTGCTTTTGCTCAAAGATTGATTCCTTACTTAAGAAGTATTTTTTTTTTTTCTTGAGTCCACTCTTGTGAAGCAGCCTCAGCCACCACCCTCAGCAACACAAAGTTATTTGTAACTATAATGGCATGGTAAATATGCATTAAGTTACAGGTAGAAGTTGAAGATGAAACAACATTTCCACAATGGAAAGCTTCATGTGGGCTCAGATGCTCTGGAAATAAAGACAGAAATCAACTATCAGTGACAATAATAATTTTGCATGTCATACTATTCCAGAAATCTGGAGATTACAAGACTTAGACGGCAACAACTCTTCTTGCTCAGATAAGCTTATGCTTTGAAGATTTGTTTTTATCAGTGTTTCAAAACCAAGAAAAAACAGAGGAGATTGAAAGATATTGTAATCATGTTCTACTCTGAAAGTTACATTTCAGGAGCCCCCTATCTCCCCAGCAATCTGCTTCCCCGATCCCAAACCTTAGCAGGGAAATTTAATATCACCTGTTAAGTCCTCCTTCTTCTCTTAAATCAGATATGAATGTGTATTTTGAAATGGGAAGCTACAAAATAAAGCACAGCACACGGAAACCGAATTCTTTCACGCTCGTTTGTTAAAGAGTGCGTAATAACAGTTAGAAACAGAAGAGGGAGCCTTTAATCACTGTAACAGCTCTGTTTGCAGATACTCAGAAAATTAAAACAAAGCACGATCCTGTATGTAACATTCCCCAGATGATCGACAGAGTCCTCGGCTAGTTCCTGAATACCACCGACCTCCTCGGGCTTGGACTGACAGCTTGGTTGGCGTGTGACACGTACCTCTCCCCATTTACTGAGAAGCCGTGCTCCTGCACCATGCCGCGTCCCTTTTGTCTGCTCAGACGGCACCATTTCCCTGGTGCAAGCCTCCTGAAGCTAGGAGGCTGAACACCAACAGTTTGGGTGTGATCTCAAGGGGGACTGTCTACTCCAAGGAAACAACAAGAGCCAAAGACCTTGCGTCTCTGACTTTAGTGCAATGGCTTTGGCCCCTCATGGGGAAGCAGGTGCTCTGGGAGGGAGGAAATAGGCTGCCAGGCAAGATGAACTACCTTCTGCAGGTGTCTGCCTATTCATTTAGGATGCTTAGATACCAAAGCAGAGATGTGTGTCTTGAGCTCACTTCTGATTACAAACTGTGAGGAACTTTCACTTTGAAAAAGGAATTAATTGCTCAGCAAAGAGGTCCCATGACTTCATGCTAAGGGAAACTCTGCATCAGCTGGCATAAGATATGTGCCATGTGCACACTTGAACAAGAGCACAACCTGAACAAGAACACAAATGCTCCTCAAGCCACAGTGCCCTGTGGACCCTTTGTTCTTCCCAATCACATCTGACAGGACTGGTTCAGTGTCTTTGAGTGCTACAACCAGCAGTGACTGTAGGGTTGGTGCTCATGCCAAACATTGTTTGAACTTAAACCACACATAGAAGATAAAAGACTGTTAAAACAAGAGGGCTGCTTTCTAAAGGCCTGCTATCTTGATTTGAGGTGTAAGCAGCCGAAGTCGTGACCTTAGCAGCAAAGTCAGGCACTGCCATTTTCCCATGTGTGGCAGAGGTGTCTCTACTCTGTGCTATCCCGTGTCCTTGAGACAGAACCTGCCCATGCCCTGCTATAGCACAGTTACCAAAGCAGAGGTAGCTGGTAGTGGACTCTCCCTCTACCCTCTTTCTTGCCATCTCTTCCTCAGCAGCTTCTTGGCTCAAACTGCAGATTTGATTACACAGAGCTCACTGTAGTCTGACTTCTGCTGATGCTTGAGCCAGCTCCACATCCTTCAATAGCAAACTGAAACAAAGGCACCTGCATTCTTCAGAGACATCAGACCAAACAGACTCTTGACCAACAGTGCACCAGCCATCACAGTTAGAGATTTCCATTGTCATCTACATTGCTGACCCTACTAATCAAAATGCCATGGTTGCTGGGAGTGCTGCAAGGCTCCTCAGCCTTGTCTGCTCACCTGGGGTCTGGCAGTCAGACATTTGCTGAGGATCATCTTACTTGGCTATCATTGTAGTATTCATGTCTCTTCCTATTTAGTCAGTGACACAGGGAGCTTCCAGGTAACCAGCCTAGTACACACAACACAGTCTGCATAAATTATGACTGAGCAGTTCCATAATGTCCTTTCAGCATTTCATTTCACCATCAAATCACTCTTAATAGCAATAGCACATTTCACCCCAGCTCAAAAATATCACTACAATACAGCCACCTGACCATTTCTAGCTGTGCTCCTGAAATTAATGGAGATATATTAGTGACTTCAAACCAAAGCAGGCACCTTCTTTGGGTGGGATACAGCACCACTTGCCTCCAACATGTCCTGAATTAGTGCTAGAGTCTTGTCCTAGATAATTTTACACCTTGAACCATGTTGTTCACCTCATCCACTCACCATGTTTGCCAGACAGGTTTGCCAGACTGGGATTAGAAGATGGGATGTGAAGATGAAATGTCAAGGGTTGTGTTGTGTCAATCTGAAAGTATGCTCTAGTCATGAGTCACTGCCAGCTAAATCCAGGAACACCACAGTGTGGCACTCCCTCCCAAAATAATGTCATTTTGGCTCATCGACTCCTTGTGTTTTCTTCATATCCTCCTGGGTTTTCTAAATCCATGACACAGGACACTCTTCCCATAAATGAAGGAAACTCCTTCTACCCATCACATTTTATCTTTTAATTTATGTTCTTCAAGTTAATTATTTCATTTATTTCCTCTTATTTAGTGGGCTAGCCTCTCCAAAGAAGCAGCATATCCCCTTGTTTTACCCACCTAAATTATTTCTTTTCCCTAAGTGCTTACATATGCAGAAGCAGGCTCCATCCAAACGAGCTCTACCTCTCCACTTGCTGCAGTACACAGGATTATGTGATAGAGCAGTCCTCATTGCAGTCATTCAGCTGGGGAAGCATGGACCCAGCTGCTGAACCACAACACTATGAGTACATACTGTCCTGAACTCAGACTCTGTGGAGAAAGCATGAATACTGATGGTGTTCTGCACTGCTACACTGCCATATAATTAAAGGCAGCATAGCTCAAATGTTCAAGACTTCCCTGAACTAAGCCCTTATTAAGCAACAGGAACTATATAGGTACCATGTACTGTGGAAGAGTATTAATCTCCTCTCCAAGACATCACATGGACATTAAATGCTTGGTAAATGCTAGAAATTAGAGAAGGGAGGAGAAAGGGTATTATCAAATAAACAGCACTTCAGATTCAAACATACTGAACTCTGTACCCAGCAGTTTGCTTCTTGAAGGTGAGACACAAAGCTGGAGTGCAATTGCTGAACCAAATATAGTTGATAACTGCAAGAGATAATCACTCATGCCTTTGTTCTGATAGAGCACTCACCACTTGATGTATGCTTGACAATTAAAATCCTACCAGCCTTAAGAATTACTATACATTGATTTTTACAAGTATTTTAAAATGCAGACATCCCTCCTCTCCATTGTTTCATCAGAGATCTCTGCACCAACTGACTGGTCATGGGAGCTGTAATACCTGGAGGTGAGAGCTGTTATCAGGGCATTTCTCAAGTTCCATATGTAGACTGGTCAAATTTAGGCTTTTCTTCTCCTACATTTTGTTGCCTTGCTTCACTAGACAAGTGCTCATTCATACTCTTTACTGCATATTACTAACACTTTTGAAACGAAGGATTAAGGCTTAGTCCATGTGTGCTACCTGCACATGCTACCTTCTGCATGTTGTTGACATGCAGAACTCCAAATACAGATCTAACCTTAGCAGCAGGACTCTGCTTTACAACACACACAATAATCCCATGGATACCAGGTGTAGCAAGTTCCACCACGAAGGTGCAGTCTCTAGGTTACAGCCACATTAGGGCTCTAGCTATGGGTCAGGTGATCAGAGATTGCACTTGTTCTCTCCTGTGCACACTCCTATGCTCTGGCAAAAAGCAATATCCAGCTGAGCACCACACTGACACAAGCTGCACATAGCATTCAATAGCTATGTGGCAGGGAAGCAGGGTACCCAGAGACATGGGAGTGGACACACTAGCTATCTCTGCACTTGAAATGCTGCATCTATATTGAGGCACAGACACTGGAGATTGACCCTGATAGGATTTAGTCACAAATACCAGACAGTTCTCAGTAATACTGAGTTGACTCTGCCAGGTGCAGTCACATGTTCTTGATGAACTCCAGAGCAGCTATGAACCTACCCATCTCCATGTTCACACAAACAGGCCTTTTTTCCCTTTTCCTGGCCTCCAAAGAGCTGGCCAGACCATCAGGGAAGCTGGTTGTAGACATACTTCAATGACAGAAAAGTCCAAGTCACAAAGGTAGCACTGGATCAGTGAGTCCTTATGGACTGAGAGAAGTTTTCACAGTATCTCTGCACAGCATTCCATGTATCCTTGTATTCATGTATCCATGTATCCTGGTCTTTTTTCCATTATCTGAAGCATCTCCACCACCCTTGGCCTGGATGACAGAGAGCTGACGACGTAGCCAGCCTGTTGTACTGGTCCTGCTAGCAAACAGTGCCTGGAGAATGTTTACCTGCAAACCTAAAGAAGGTTATCACTCCTGAGACAAAACATGTAGGTAATACATACCCTCCTGGCTGTTGTTGAACCAAAATGATGATGACTACTGTGCTTATGCCATATGTAAGAGTGATGCTGTTAATTAACCAGGTTCAAAGAGCCTATGACAGATCAAATACATCTGTAATGAAACTTGGGTCCCAAATGGCTGCTATTGTAAGTAGGCATTATGCTGTTTGATTCCCAGGGCACAACATAATGTGCTAAATAAATTCAGTTGTCATACCACAGTCAGACAAAATGAATGCTAAACTTGGTGGCACAGGTGGTATTAATTGAGGAGTTATGAAAAAACTTAGACAAAATAGCTGAATTACTAACTGAAGTGTGTTTCTCTTGCCAGAATTATACCTGATTATTGGGAGTCAATGCTGTAATCAATAAAAGGTTATGACATGTCAAGGAAAATACAGTTCCATGAGCTCAATATGTGCACTGAGCAGATAGTGAAGAGTATAAGAAGGGACATCACTACGGAACTTCCTGACCTTTCTGGTAAAAGTTGCCAGTTTTTTTAAAGAGAATTCTGGACGTAAAACTTTATGGAGTTCTTGGAAGAGGCTAAGCACTAGTGGAGATAAGGGTGATCTAGTATATCCAGTCTACCTGGATTTCCAAAATATTTTTGGCAACATTTCTGATCAAATAAAGTAGTCAGCCATGGAATAAGAAGGAAGGTTGTTTTAGAATAAGTGATTGCAAAGAAAGAAATATGTGGTAGCAGAAAATCAGCCAGTCTTCACTATGCCAGTAACTCACCAGTGTGGTGCTAGACATGTACTGTTCTGCACGTTTATAAATGGTTTGAAGAGGGTAAAACACTGAGGAACAAAAGTTTGCTGCTAACATTCTAACTTAGCATACAGAGCTATGGCTTGTGAAATGACTGTAGCCAATCAAGAGAGAGTTGCAATTACAGGTAGCTGTATGAAAATACCAGCTCAGTGCTAAGGAGCAGGACAAAAAAAAACCAACCCGCCCCCCCACCACAAAACAAAACAAAACAAAACAAAACCAAAACAAAAAAAACAACCCCAAAAAACACCCAAAAAACCAACATTGAATAGCAGGGGCTATTGGAGAAGCAACAGTGCTAAATAGAAGTCATCACTGTGCCACCCATAGCTCAAGTACTATGTGTCATTTGGAGACTGTATGGAAATGGGAAGGTCTCAGAGAAAGGAAACAACACTGTTGCTGAGAGTGGCTGGGAAGGAAGTGGCTATGACACCTCAATGTGCAAAGTGCCTAACAAGGAATATGATACTGGCTTACAAAATTTAAAGTGGATGGACAAGACATTTAGGGACTTATTCACATTATCTTCTACTTTAGGAATGAGGGGATATCCAATGAAGACTGTGGGTCCTGATTCAAAGTGAATAAAGTGAGGTTGACAACATGACACTCAAATGAGGCCATCCAAATTACTTAAGGAAATTCTAATGCTGAAGGTAGCAGGATGTTGAGACAGTATGATGGGGAATGTGATTCTTGGCTGTGCTGGTTACTCCAACCCAAGTATCTGCCTCTAACTTCTTTCTGTTGCTGTTAGACATGTTCTCTAGTCAGATAGTCCTGCTTGGCAGCACCTTTCCTGATAGCTGGCAAGGATCTTAGCTGCCCCAGCCTTTGTCTCCATTTTTTTTCTGAACTTCAGAGCACATTTCAACTATACTCCAAAGTACAGTATACAAATGGTGCTGGTCACATCTTCTGTGCATCTAGTATGTTGGCCAGGTGCCTTGTGCAGCAATCCTGCTGGTTTTTTTTGACATGTCCCTTGATGCCTTGCTGTCTTGTTGACCTCCACAGGAACAGGTGAGAAGATGACTCTGGCAGAGCTGGATGTACCCTTAGCCAGAGAGAGCAGAGCCATTCCTACAGACATTGGTGGAGGTTTGCTCCCTGCTGCCAGGGAGATTAGGCAGCTACTGTGCTCTGACTTGCCTTGCAGTTGCACAGTGAAAGCATGTTGATGGTGAGACAGTCTGAGCCTCTCTCTTGTTCTGAACAAAGAGCTCATCTAGCAAAACAACTAGATACTGTTCCAAGCCAAAAGTAAACTTTCCTCCTAGTTTAACTTTAACCCAGAACTGATCCAGTCCACCCCAAGGTCACACTTGCTTGTGACAGTATGAGGAAACACCATGATCACATAGCTGGGAAAGGCTAATCTATTTCTCAGGTGTGGCATAAGCTTGAGCTTGTGAAATATTGACATGGTGCACATAAAATACACTGATTTTCAACTCCCTGATGCTTTCATGAATGTTGCACTGATTATTTTTTAGCACCTAAACTTTAATCACTAATAGGTAAGAAGAGTTTTTGGTTGTCTTAGTGTTTGAATTGCAAAGCTGGCACTGCTCAGGAATGCATTTATTGTAAGCTGAAGACAATCACCTTTATACCAACCAACCCTGCCCAAGAGTACAGCCTCCCCTTCTCCACTCCCCCCCAAAAAAGATTTAAGCAACCACCTCCACCCTCCTAGGCTATATGCTCTTACTCTGCTATTATAGGCACATAATTGCCAATTCAAAGAACTGAATCAAATTGAATGAACAACCAGCCTAGTTTAACTGCTTTGTTAATTGAAGCAAACTAAATCATGCTAAATTCAGGATAAGGATTTGCAATATGGCTACACAAAGGGAAAGCTTCACTTACATGACTGTAAGCTCTTTGAATAGTATTCTCCAAAATCTGGCACACATCATAGAGACCCATTTTAAAAAGAAATCATTCTATTTACTAGAATTTCTTTCTCAAGTAGCTTTCAACATACTGCAGTACCATGTATTCTTAATTGTGCCACTGGCAGACCTCCACTGTTGCCACAGGTAAGAAAGATCCTTCATTGCAGCCTGCTTTGCCAACCTGCATGTAGGTGAAGGCTAGAAGGGAGAAATGGTCAAAAAATCAGCAATTTCCTTCACATGACCTTCAACAGAATTGTCTAATTATTTGACAGGAAAAAAAACAATGAAAAGACTATAAATATACAAACAGTGCTTAGTGCACTTCTGATTAAATAATGATAAGAAATAAATCTTGTTTCCCCAAAAGACAGGCTATATTAAGCATGTAATATTTTAGACATTTAGCAGTCATTTGTGAATCATGAGCAGTCTCTTTGTGGTATTATAGACACACGCTGACAATTTATCATCTTTACAACATATAACCTTTGTACTCATGACAGAACACAGGTAAGTCTGTAAATACATGAACTGGATGCCCTTTCTTCATATTACTCACTACTTCATATAGAGCAGGAAGCATACTGCTTAGCAAGATAAAGGGAACAGGCTACAGAACGAGTTCAGACAGCCTTTCATGAAGACAGTATAACTCTCTCAATTTCAAATTCTTCCAGTGAACTGTGGCCTCTTATGTACATTCATTTCCCAGTAAGGGTGCTAACACCTTCAGTTCAGTAATAAATATATAATTATTTTCCTGCATTTGTCAAGAAACAGGAAGAGAAAACTCAGTGGAGTAAACTCTCCACTCCTTAATGAGACACATGTTAATATATATTGCTATTTTAGCTTGGTCCTCTGAAATACGATCATAAAACACCCTACTTTCATTGGTCTCCAAACAAATGTGTCATTATGTAAATTTTGCTCTACCATTTAGACATTACAGCTACAATTGTCATGCTCATAATTAACTGTAAGGAGTATCATCTTTGTTAAGTGAAGTCAGGCAAGCTGAACTTGAAGTCAAGTTGAACTACTTTTGAAGTGCATATAAAAGAACAAAAGAAAGCACTCAACTCAAATGTGTTATATAAAAAAATCTTATTTAGATGTCTTAAAAAATACAAGGCACATTTTATAAAATCAAATAGCTATCCATCAACACTTTGTTGTATATCCCCATATGAGATCATGTACTGGCAAATGTTAAGTAACAGTGGATAATCTCAATTTTTTTATCCCAGCGCTAGCTGATAAGATCAGCTTGTTAACTTGAACAGGATAACATTATAGGTTTTTGCTATGTTAGTATTTACAGCACAGTAACTTGGAAAACATTACATATATTATGTCAAAGAGAATAAGCAGTCTAATCCAAGATGGCGAAATGGATTCTCCTCTATGTCTCTCTACAGCTTCAAATGATGTTCAGTGAAAGCAGGTAGACAGAGCAAGGTCCTATACACACAATCTGTTCAGATGCTTAATACATTACAGTTGCAGTTAAAAAAAACAGATTTTTATGGTAATTAAAAATGCTAACAATACTGCATAAGATTCCAGAGACATTTTTCTTTTTAGCAACTTTTATATTCAACAAGAATGTCTTCAGCCTCACTTTTAGGTCAGCAGCATTTTTGCACAGCATCTGAAATGTCTTCTTTTTTTCCCCCCAGTTTCTCAGGAATATTTATTTGCTTATCATTTCTACACAGAGCAAATGTCAGTTCCAAATTCCAGAGTTCAATGTAATTAAAATGCAGAGGTGTTTCTTCAGAATCTCTTGTACAAAATAAGTCTATTGTCACTCACATCCTTTCATCAGTAATAACAAAAGTTCATTTTTCTAAGATTTAACTCAGTAGGTTGATTTATTGGTCCTACTTGAGTTTGAAGAATAAGAACTCGATTTCTTGGGGTACCTGCTTGATGAGAGAGACACTTGCATCCTCTGTGTAGTTCGCACACTTTGGCAAAGAAGAGCATATTTAAGGTTGTCTCTGAAGTCTTTTGAAATATAATAATAGATGAATGGATCAATACAACTATTCAAAATGGAAAGACACAGTGCAGTTATGTACCACACATACAGATGGCTCTGGCTGTAGGCTTTGAGGAGTGAATAGTGCACAATAATCAGCACATTGCTAGGTGTAAAACAGATGAGATACATGGACAGGACAACAATAATGAGTTTGACTGCTCTTTTTCGTTTCTTCCCAGTGCTTACATCTATGATGGAAGCACTCAGGGTCTTAATCATTAGAATGTATGCAACAGCAGTGATGATAGCTGGGATTAAGAAGAGTCCAATTGCAAGTGAGAGGAAATAACTGAACATATCATGAGCTGAAACATTTTCAGGTAACACATCATGGCAGGTTGTGATGTTAAGATTTGAAATATATGCTGTCTGATTAACAAGATACAATGGTATGGTGCCCAACACAATCAGTATCCAGATAGCAATGGAGATGCCCAAAGCAATTTCTGATTTTTTTTTTGAATGCACTATGGGGTTCACTACTACCCAATACCGTTGTACACTGAGACATGTCATGAAGAGGATGGAACAATACATGTTTCCATAGAAAAACGCAACAAATACTTTGCAGAGACCTTCACCAAATAGCCAGTTATTGCCATTTAGATGGTATGAAATCTTCAGTGGGAACCAGACAACAAAAAGAAGGTCTGCCAGTGCCAAGTTAACCATATAAATCACAGCTGGATGTTTCTTCTTTGTTCGGAAAAAGAAGACCCAGAGGGCCATGGCATTGCTTGGCAAACCAATTATAAAGACAAAGATATAAACAATGGGAATAAAAACTGTAGTCAGCTTTCCTGTGAGGACTTCTGCTACAAATTCATCCACCTCGTATAACTCTTCAGAATTATTTGCATTTTGAGCCTTATAGCCAATGAAACTTCTTCCTTTTGGTTTGCTGGAGCCATCATTCTCTAAAAAAAAAAAAAAAAAAAAAAAAAAAAGTTGTTTATGTTGTTGAAGTACAGACTTTTTGCCCTTTTAAAAAATAAACTAGATACAGCAATTTCCTCTGAACATTTACAGAGAGCCTGATCAACCAGAAGATTAAGACTGATGTTCAAACACTTGATTTATCTTTCCTTTCTTTTAAATTTATTATCCAAAAGACAGCCTTTATCCCTTCAAGAATTCAAGGATTCTACCAGAAACAAAAACACTTCTCCATGTCACCAGAGATATTAAAAATGCCTTGTTAAAAGTGCATCTTAAAAATGGGCTGTTGGGTGCTCCTACCACCTGAACAGTTACAGTAGAAACTGCTTCAACTACACCCCAGGGCACCATTTTCACACAGCAGTGCCAGATCTGAGTGCTGGGTCACAGAGAACTTCACAGCAGGCTAATTTAATTGCAGTAGAAGCTTTGCCAGTTTAGATGGCCCAAAAATCAGGTATGTAGTAAAAAGAGAACATACAAGTAAAAAGAGAACATTCAGTAAAGCCAAAACTGAAAGTGAGATGCCATGTCTAAAGCCATGCACAAATAATCTCCAGGGCATGCCACATGTTACGGTGTATCTGAACAGAAATTTGAACAGACTAACTCTGTGCATGAAGTGGCAATACAGTCCTCATCTGAGACATCCTTCAGGAGAGTTGCTCTCTGTGGTTTCTACTCGAAGTATCAGGTGGTAGAGCCGACAGCTAAGGCTGCTCCATACTACAAGCCTTGCTCTGCCTCTTCAAATACTGTGGGAGCTTACAAACCATATGGGTGAGGCAGGTGCTCCTAACTCGAGTCCTGTAGGACAGACTTTGAACAGCCCAGTTCATGATCCCTGCACTCACAACACAGTCCTCCTCTGCTAACAGGCTAAATTGCACAAGCAATGTCCTGGAATGCACACCATTCCGAAAAGTCAGACATTCACCTACAGACATCCAGCTAAACTGTATGGACATGGTGGCTGCCTGGTTTAGGGAGGATAGTTTCTAAGCTTAATATCAATATTTGTGGATTTATGTAGCCAAAGCCTCCCAATTGTAACATAAAAAGAGTCTTTTTGAGTACCTGAACAGTGAGCAGCCATGAACAATGCTGAAGCATGGCCCATCCCTTTATTAAAATATAATTAATACAGTTCCAAATGAAAAAATGCTTCCACCTTAAATTTTAAAGAATTCTTACACAAGAAATATGTAAATACACAAGTGTGCTTTTCTCAGTACAGATTCCTCAAAGCAGCCCAGTTTAGATAGCTGCTCTTTTCAACTTATAACTGCAAAAGTCTGATGTACAGCATTAGATTTCTGTCTAGAATCTGCAACTTTCTGAAAATGCATACAAAAATATTGACAGTCTTCAGAGTTTTGAATTAAGTTAACTTAGATTCACTTGAGCACTTAAAAATCTCCAGGTCCAGGCAGCCTTCACTGGGAAACCAAGGTGCAAGAAAACTGCTGATTTCTTAGGCTCACAGCTTAGCTGAGAAAGATCATGGAGATGCTTGGAAGCAGATCCTATAGACTATTGACAGCAGTGATCAGGATACAGTAATAAAATGCACCATATGTTAAGCATCTGTCCATCAGAAAGTGGTCGATATTATCAAATAGTAGTCATGCTATTTTCATTCCATTCCTAAGACTCAAATTATTGTGGAGAACTAGAAGAATAAATACTACCACTTTGTTATTACTAAAGGTTTGTGATCAGATATAAAACAATGATTTGCAATTGAAGTTCAGAGGTTAGGTAGAAAAAAAAAGCCTCATCAAAAAGTCCTAAAATGTTAGTATGAGACTACAGTAAGAGGTACACTGAAGTGCATGCACAGATACCTGAACCACAGACAGGACTTTGTATTGCTAGAGTGTCAGAACAGGGACAAAGGTTTGTTTTATTCTACTTTGTAAGACACAGTGATTTCACAGACCAAGTCTTGTTCTTATGCTGACTTTAATTCGAGCCTCAAAATATACTGGGCAGCTTTTTTCAGTCCAACTAGAAACCTATACATATAAGGAGATAGCGTCCTGTTTCCCTGCAGTTAACACTCCCTCACGGAGCAACCGATCCTTTGTTAGGAATGTGCATTTCTACATCCTTTCCTTACTCATTCACCACTTGCCGTTTTCCATAACAATCGGGCTCTTTTCCAAGACCAGTTTCACCCTGCTTGACTCACATACAGAGAATGCTGTTGACTTGCTAATCTGCCCACGGGAAAAGTTTATTCTCTCCTCCCACAAAAGACTGTTTCAATACCCTTGCCATTTGTCCAGAAGATATAACCCACTACATACCAAACACAGGATTATGCCTACCCTGCAGACACAAAAGTGACAGCAGCACGGATTATGCCAAAATTAACTAGTTTACTCATGGCAGTAATACTCCCAACAGGACTAAATTTAAGATTATCCTGGTTTTTTGATCTGTAACCTCCCTTGTCCCCGAGAATTCCAAACTCCTCACTCCGTCCAGGCCAGACAATTAGGCTATTAAATGGCAGCTTAATTTCAGGAACTCTGGTCTGAAGAACATAATTTGCAGCTACCTAGCATCGATCCCTTGAGAAAATATGACGTATGTTTGGCTTCAACACGTATACAACGTATATCCTATACTTAGCTTCAATATTTACACAATCTTTACGCGTATGATTTTATTAGGTAAATAAGCCTAGTAAATGAAATATGCAAGGACACAGTGAAAAGGTATGCACAGATATGGCAATGAGGTTTATTATAAAATGTGGTGAAAAATTAACTTCATGCAGTGAAGTATTAATATGAATGACTGTTTAGGTTTTTTTCCTCAAACTGCACTTATATTCAACAAGCAATAGCACAGACTAAAAATGTAAAAAGAATCCTAGCTTTTTAGATTAGGGAAAAAAAAATCAAGAACATGGTCTTTAAATTTTTTTTTTTCATGCTTATCGCAAGGGGAGGCAGGAAGGAGACTACAAGAAAGTTGGAGAGGGGCGTTTTACAAGGCTACTTAAAGACCAGATGGAATGGTTTTAAATGGAAATAGAGTAGATTTAGACTAGCCAGTAGGAAGAAACTCTTTATGTGAAGGCGGTGAGGCGCTGGAACTGGCTGCCCAGAGAAGCCGCGGATGCCCCGTCCGTGGCAGCGTCCAAGGCCAGGCTACACAAGGCTCTAAGTAACCTGGTCCTCCCTGCCCGTGTCAGGGGGAGAGGGGTGGAATCAGACACGAGCTTTGCGGTCCCTTCCAAGCCAGCCCGCTCCACGATTCTGTTCCAGGCGGGTGAAGCCAAGCCCCACGCGTCCCACGAGCCCTGAGGGGGCTGCTCGCCGTGAAGAGCTTTCCCTCGCGGCCGCGGAGCCCTGCCCACGGTGCCGGCAGCCGCACTGCCACCCGCACGAGTTTTTCGGCTCCGCGGAACCCCGCCCCGACCACTCCGTGCTCCCCGAACCCCAGCCGGGCCGGACACCTGCCCCGCCGGCCCCGCTGCTCCGCTCACCTCCAGCAGCGGCGGCAGCTCCCAGCAGCGCACACCACAGCAGCAGGCACAACCCACGGCGCGCAACCATCTCACCGCGCCCGGCCGCCGCCGCTCCGGCCGCGCTCACCACCAGTTTCACCTGATACCTGAGCGGGGCGGGGCGCGGGGCGCAGCCGGGCCCAGGGCCAGCCCCGGGGGCGGGCCCAGGCCGGGCCCTGCCCTCAGGGCGGCGGGCGCGGTGCCCGAAATGGTGGGAGCCGCTCGCTGCGGGCTCCGCTCCCCCGGCGCAAGATGGCGGGCCGGCCGCAGCCCGCCGGCTGTCGGCCGCCCTCGGGCCGCGCCTGGCAGCCGCGCGGCCGCTGCGGGCGGAGCGGCTCCGCCGGTGCCGGCCCTCGCCCTGCTCACGGGCACCGCGCTGCTCGCGGCCCTGACCGCCCGGTGCGGTTGTCCTGGGGCACACCGGCGGGACCCCGCAGCGTTTAGTGCGAGCACAACACAGCCGTGTTGTGCTTTCCTGGTGTTTACCCTTCCGTGTTACATAGCATTACAGAATCACAGAATCGTGCAGTCTTAGGTCAGGTTGGAAGAGGTCACAGAAAGTCATCTGATCTAGCCTCCCTGCCCAGGTAGGGGCCTCTGGAGTGCATTACTCAGGATTTTGTCCCGTCCAGTCAGCTTTTGAATACTTCTGGAGAAGTATTCACACCTTTTCTGGTCAGTCTGTTCAGTGCTCTGTCACCCTCACAGTAGAGAAGTTCTGTGCATCAGTTTCTGCCTGTTACCCTATTGCTTGGCACAACTGTGAAAAGCCCGGTCCATCTTCCTGGCAGCCTCCCTTCAGATCACTAAAGACATTGATGAAGTCCAGTCTGTCATGGGCACTGTGGGTATCAGACACTCTCAGCCTTGTGGTGTCAGCAGACTCTCTGAAGAGGCCCTTCATCAAAGTCATGGATGAGCACATTAAACAGTACTGGGCCCATATGCATCATATATGGGTTACATGTGTCATATGACAGATGGGCAGAAAAATGTGTAATGACTGTTTAACCTACATGCATTTGTGGTACTCTGCTGGCATGACCCACTAAGAAAGTTTAAGTAAGACGTTTTCACTTGGCAGCTTTGCTTAAGCTTAGAATACACCAACTTCCCTTTGGTTTTGCAAAAAGGGATTTCAGGAACAAAATTAAGCACAAAGTAATGTCATCAGTATTTTCTGTTTATCTGCACAGATACAAATTTTGAATGTTTTCATTGTCATCAGATAAAGCACACAGCTTACCGAATTCCAGAATTAAAACCATGTGTTCAACCCTGGTTCACAGCTGCAGACAGAAATTATCTCTCTACCTTATTCTGCAAAATGCTCTGTGTTCAAGCAATAATAAAATTGCCTTCTTTTCCCTTTTTTTGAATGAGCATTATATTTATATGAATATACTCTGTTTTACGTGGTTCTGAAAGAGAATAAATTTTTTTGGTTTTGTCTTTCTGTGATGCTCACGAGATACAGTTGTCTGTGAGTACAGAGAGATGAAGGTAAATGGCACTGGGAAGTTTTGGGTGTCAGAATTGAGATTAAGGGTCTCTTGTTTTTGAGTCTTTGTAATAAGTTACTGCATGCTTAAAGCACAGTTCCTGTTTGTCATCCACACAATTTACAGATTTCTCATCTAAGTCCCAGCCTTCTAGCTAAACACTGGGAAAGTCATAGCCCATCCCTCCAGTGTCCCTCCCTTTCTCACTTTCAGTACTATTTTGTTTACCATTATAAACCACTTCATAGACATTTAATCCTGCTTTTAATCACCTTGTACCATGAGCTGTAGTCTTCTCATTTGGATCTATATTTAGCCTCCCTTTACTAGTCTCCAGAGTTTTTCCTCTCAGATCTCCATTACTAAGGAGTGGTCAGTCTTTCATCCTGTTCTGATGTAGCCAGTGCTCTCCTGCCAGTTCCCTGTTACAGTTTTCATTCTTAGTTCTCTCTTGATTTATTCCATCCAGTCCATTGTTTTGTCCCCTTTACATTCAAAGCAGAAAGCTCCTTCTCACTTTTGCTTGGATCCAGCAATAGTGGAAGGAAATAAGCACACATGGGAAAAGTATTTATTGCTGTTGCTAAGTAAAATCTGGTCCTGGCTGTCCCATGACAGACCAGAGCTACAACTGGAGAAGCTCTGTGGCTATGTGTAGAAGCACGTGTCACTGCAAGTGCATCTTCTGGAAATGCAGCTCTGGACTTTGCTCCAGGTGAGTGTAAGGAAATTATACCAGCATAGGTTTGTAATGCATCTACTTTATTGTAGAGGTTCAGAAACATGTAATTGATGGGAAGATAATTTCCTTTGAAATTTTATATAATTTAATATAAAATCATTAGATTCTCAAACAATTAAAAATGGAGCTTATAAGAGGGAATGCCAGATGACTTTAATATCAGAGAATTCTATCAACCTGTCTTATAAGAGAGACCTTATTGCAGCCTTATATAGAGTGGGCTTTTGGGAAAGGTGGGGAGAAACATTTTACCTGTAGTGATAGAACAAGGGCTAACATATTTAGCAAAAAATAAAGTAGATTTAGGTAAGGAGAGAGTTTCCTTACTGCAAGAGTGGTGGAACAGCAGAATAGGCTGCCAAGAGACATTGTGGACAGGACATTTCTGGAAGAGTTCAAGGCCAGGTTGAATGGGGCTTTGAGCAATCTGGTCTTATAAAAGGTGTCCCTGCCCATGGAATGGCATTGTACTAGATGGTCATTAAAGATTTCTTCCAACACCAATTACTCTATGAGTCTCTAGCAAATTAATGGTTTTTGGCACTTGTAAGCAGCTCCTGGTGCTTTGACCATGCAGTGCCAACCAGGCTTTTGTTCTGATTTTGTTCTGCTCAATTGAAAAATTAGAATTCCCAGTTTACACTTTTGAAGGCATAATATTTGTTACAAAGATTCTCCACATATAGTCTATAAATTAGTTCTTTCTCCTAACTTAAATAATATTTAATAGAAACTAGAAATTGTCTTACTCCTGCTCAAATTACTTGGACTTCTCAACAGAGCATGTCAAAACATGCCTTTATTGAAGACAGCTGATTTGTCAAACCTATTTGCAGTCCTAGCAATGTCTATTTTTCTTTCCAAACTATTTGATAGTTTGGAAAGAAAATTAATAATTTATAATAAACACAAAGCAACTATCTTCTTGTTCACACTTGTTTATCATTGGATAATAATTGACCTAAATACAACTGCCACAGGAAAAGTAACTATGTGATTGTAGAGGCTTATGAAATCTTCATTCTCTGTTATAAATTGGTTTCTCAATTTTCTTGGTTTTCTATGTACTTTTCTTTTTCTGTTACATATATATATATCTGTGTGTGTCTGTGTACACATATATATATAATACATATACATGTATATATAAATATAAAAAATACATATACTCCTATGTTATATTGTAATGAGTTGGGGGAAATAATCTTTAATACAGTGGCTTGAAGGGAGCTTTGACCTTGCACATCATTGCTTATCAAAGCATACCCAAAGCTGACAAAAGATAAGTGAACAGCAGCTCATAATTCTCTGCTCTGTCAATGTTTGTTTGGAGATGTTGTCATAAGAGTCTTGTGCACCCTGGGACAAAGGCCATTACTGGAAATATACCCTCCCTTCCACTTTGAGTAGCTGGTGAGTATGTTTTTAACACAGTCTAGCACAGGGGCTCCAAAGGGGACCTTCTCTGATATACTCCTTGGGCCTTGAAAATTTTAACATCATGGCAATGTCATGTAACCATGAAGATACGTTACTGTCAAAGATAATTATTACCCCTTTAGTAATTGAGCAATGAACGTGGTTTCATTGCAAGGCACTTGTCAGTACTCATGAAGTGTGTACTAGAATAAACATGTGGGAGCATTTTTATTATGTAGAGTTTGTGTGTGTACTTTTTTGCTCCATGGGAATTTCTGAATTCAGATGGCAAATATGCTTTTAGTGTGTGGCTTATTTTAATTATATGGCATGTCTGTTGCGGGAGAAGGTAAGGGATAGTTGCTTGTATCTGACACAAATATATGGATTTTTTTTTCTTTTTTTAAGGGGAAAAAAGGACTTGGTTTAGGAAGGGAAAAGGAATAAAAATACCCTAACTTTAAATATCAATACGTCTTGTAGGGTTGGCACAACACTTAAAATATCCTTCAAGGAATCTGGCCAGTGCAAGTATTCTCAGAGGGAGGGTAAAGTTTGGGTCAAATGAAACAATGTGAAGAATTTAATTTTAAAAACTAATGTGATTTTGATTCAAAAGAGCTGATGTATTACCTCTCAGTGCTTTAGCCTGCCCTCAGGCTAGCCACCTGTCTTCTTGGAAACTTAGATGAGTACCTGGGTACTAAGTTACAGTAAGACTCTGCTTTAGTAATGGAAGACCAGGACTGTGGATATAATAAGCATTTTTGATGACTCATTTCAACATCAAGTAGTTTTTTACAGTTCCTCCTTCTGTATCTCATTCTTAAAACCCTCTGTGCCATTTTAAGTGGTCTCTCTTGATTATTTTCCTGAGCCTTTGAACAGGTCTCTATTTCCTGCTTGGTTGGCCTTGCTGGCAGACCTGTTAGGTACTACATGAGGGTTGTCACTAATGCCCTTGCTCTATGTGTGTCCAGCAAGGAGCCTAGGGAACAAGAAATTATGGGCAGCAGCTGTATATTTTCCATTTCTCTGTGAGCAAGAGTCCATTTTATTTCATTCTGTGTTTAAGAAGTCTGTTCCATTCCCTCACTTACCCCATCTACCCCAAGATTCTTGCAGATTTTTTGAAATTCTGACCATGTAAAAAATATATAAGCACAATATAAGTCTATTGTGCTGATATGTTATTATGTTGTTACTATGTGAGGTGCCAGTGTAGTTGGCTTAGTAATTTATGGCATTTTTGGGGTTACTGTGTTGGCAGAACATCTAGGTAGTATTGGCTATTTTAGGTGATCTCTTAATGGTTACTGGGTATCATCCTGATTTGCCTTTCCTGACCTTCTGCCAGCAGCATCCTGTGTTTGTTTCTGTCTTTGGCTTTTAATTCTGTGTGTATTTTCACTTTCTTCAAAAGCAAGATCCAGGGTTGGGGCTGGAGGTATAACAAAGAAATGTGGTTAAAGTTGTAGATTAAAATGTTAGGTATTCTCAGTGCCTGAGGGGTAGAAACATAGATGGCCCAAACCAGGCTTCATGCTGACAGAGAAGTAAAGAGGTGGCTCCTGTTCACCATAACTTGCAGTGATAGAAGACTTGTGTGTTGAATTTAGTGAAACAGTTTGGTCTCAGCAGAATGTAAAGCAGGGCTTCTGTACTGCTGTTGACAGTTGTTTAGCATGAGGTACATCTATCTTCAAGTGTCCTTGCAGCTACATGAAAAAAGCATGTTAAGGTATTAAAATCAAGCAATTGAAAGTTAGGAGATGCTCTCATTTGGCATTCTGTTCAATTTTAATTCATCATTATTGTGCATATGATTTTTGAAAGGGATTTAGTTATGACCTCATACTCAGTCTTTCTATGGTTCACTTCATGGAATGTGCTCATGAAACCACAGATCTTGTACTTGCACCTCTACTTATATGTATATATACACTTGAAACACCACTATTTAGCTAGTTCTGATCCTGCTGCTATTGAAAACTGGGCAAGAACTCTCTCTGTATAGATAGAATACAGAGAAAAGGATGTGCAGATTGCTCAAAACTCAGCAGTACAGCCACTAGTTTAGGCTGAGTTTGTAAAATTGTCTTGAAGGGAATTGAAATTTATTTTCAGTATGGGTTTATTACAATTCTTGTCTTGTTTGTACCTCTATGCTGGAAGGAATACAGGGTGGAGTGTATAAAATAACAATGCCTCTTCAGGTAATATGAATCATTACATAGTGAATCACAAACATACTGTGTTCCCACAATGTTGTGCATCAAAGAAGTTGTTGTATGTAACATATTTCTATGTAGTTTGTTTGCTGTTCCATTGAGCACCAATGTATTATTTGTTGGATATTCTTTACTCCATCAAAATCTTCCCTAAAGAAAACCTAAAGTCCAGAGATGTTGTAAATAACTGGAAAACCTGAAGAACGTTTGTGTTCTAAACACTTTGTTTAGTCTAAAGAAGATTTGGAGAGACTTGATGACATACCTAAAATATGTCCAGGGCTGCAGTATATTTTCAATGTTCACTGAGTCGACTAAAGTTTTGGCAGAGCTAGATATTAGGAAAAATGTTTTAACAATCAGCACCAGTTTTCCTGAGTGCACATTTTCTAGAGAATCTGTAGGACATCCATCATTGGCACTTTTAAAGTTTAGACAAACAAGAATGATGTAGGTATGTCTAGTTCATCTTGACAGGAGAATTAGGTGATGCCTTGAGCACAGAAGTAATGCCTCCAGCACAATCATTAGTGACTCTACAGCAATGTTTCTAGCTGAATCAAATCCCAGTCCTTTATTGTACTGACCTCAGTGGTCTTACTTTTTGTTTAGAATCTGAATACAGTAAGATTTGGTGTCATGTTCTACCTTGTGATTCACCCTTGGTGGTTTCACAGACATGCACTTCTGTTAAAAAAAAAAAAAATGCTTTCAAGATCCTGTCTAATCTGATAATCTGATTCTGGCTAGGAACATTTCAGATCATTACTGAGCAATTGTGAGTCAGGCAACAAGGCGGAATCTATCTTTACCATTTGGGAGAGAAACTTGTTCAGCCCCCCTGTATTCTTGCTTCCCCACCACACAGATGACATCAGTTTTCCTAATCAAAGTAAAGACTAGGAGCCCAGAGGGAGAAGCACCAGGTGGAGCACCGAGGAAAACCACCACCAACTAGATTTCAGAGTAGCAGTAGACCTCTGAGGAGCCCCATGGGATTTGTACCTACTTTGAAGAGCTAGACCACAGGTGTGGGTAAAATGCCAATCGCAAACCACAATGTTTGGTGAATGCTGGGAATAATTGCCTTTTGAGTCTGAGATAAAGAGCATGAAGAGAGTGACATTGAACCTGGTGACCTTCAAAGAGCGGTACCTCATGCATCTACTTCCACCAGCCATTTAATATTTCTCATTTTACTGGAAGTATATTTTTGAGTGTTGTTCTGCTGCCCCTCTTACTACTCCTCACATCACAGTTCTCAGTATTTTTGACTCCTTCTGACTCATCTGTAGGGGATGCCTGTGGAAAAGAAATTCACAAATCAAGGGAAAAAGTGGTGATTTATGAGTAATGACTTGGTGATGCTTTTTTGTCTTTCCCTCTCAAGACCCCTTTATCTGCTTGCCAGAACTAAAACATACTGTGCAGCATTTAAATAAATCTCCAGCAAATCCACAGAGAAGAAAAATGTATGTGGAGAAGCAGGGATAGGCTGAGAAGTTTTGTGAAAGGAAGAACAGTCTTCCTCAGAAGAGTCTCATGAAACCTACACAAAGTTAAAATGGTAAACTTGCTTTAATCTAAGCCATAGTCAATAAAAGGCAGGTGGTGCTTTACTGCTGAAGTGAACAGCAAATACAATGTGAGCTGTGATTTGGTCAGTGCTTTCTGCACGTGTCAGTTTCAGATGATGTTGGTTTCAATTGCCTCAGTTTTGTTGACAATATGTAATTATCACAGTGTAGATAAGTCATGAGACAGCTGTGGGGATTGATGAACTCTGAGAATTGTTGATGATTCCTTGAACTTAGAGTTTGCCCAAGCAGTAATGCTGTTCTCAGTTGTGAATGAATGCCAAGAGTCAGCATCCATTTAATGGCAAAAATGAAATCCTTTGCACACTGATTAAGCACTTGCTAATGCTGGGATCTGTCTAGTCTTTTTAGATTCCAAATGGTACTTTCAAAGAGCAAAATAGAAATTAATTCTGAGAGCTTCATGGGAAGATCTCTGTGACAAGATCCTAGTTCAGTTGGACAGATTAACATGTGACATTCATTCATGATGGGGCTAACTGATGTAAAAATTAACATTGTAAAATAAAGGAGGGCTTTAGGACAAAATTCCTAAATCTGAAAACTCTCCTACTCTAAACAGTTTTTCTCTATGTAGTTGCTAGGTCAACTTTCCATTTTTAGGACCCGTCTCTTACTCATCCTTGAAATTTGATACTTGTAATAAATTAAAAGTCGTAACTTTTAGGAAAATATGATTTATTCAATCACAATATCATGTTCTAAAATGGAATGAGTCTAAGGTTTGTACTGTATCTGGTTATTTCCCCATTTTTATTCTGCAGCCTTTGGAAGTTTAGGATAGCTGCTAGTTTGAATTGCCCTTTAAGTTGCATGTATGAAATACAACATTTTGGCCACATCTCCTAATCATTTGTGAAAATTGTAACAGAATCATGCATTTATTAACCTCTGATCATGAAGATGACCTGCTTATTTAGTTGGTATGTCAGCATATCCATATTATGTACATTCATTTCTAATTTATCAGTGATCTAAATAAGATATGAACAATTGTAATATTTCTAGTCATCACAATAGTGAAATATTGCAACTGGCATCTGGTAGAGGATGGGGGAAAAGAAAAATACTTGAAAAGCCATAGGTTTTTTTTTTTTTCACAATGCAAATTGACTTGTACTATCTATCCCATATCATCCCTTTGGGTTGGCCCATAGGCCAGAGTAACTACCTAAGAATCATGGCATACTTATCCATAGAGAAGCAGAATTGTAACAGCATTAGTTCTCCAGTCTGGTTGATGCCTGTGTTGATGTAAAAGAGACAGTGTTTCAGATATGTGGTTTAAAAGTCCAAGGGCAATGAGTGGTCAGGCAGTTCACATGACAACAGTCCTGGTTTATGATATTTAAAGGATGCATGATGTTAGAGTTCAAAAAAGGCAAGTAGAAGAAATTATTGTTCTGGCATTGTGTGTTTTGGCAGGGACTATTGTAGTTTTATACCAATAGATTAATATCAAGGAAGTTAAGCAATACATATAGCAATGACTCTTGCAAGCTATGTTGAACAGGATTAAAGTTAACTTCTACAGCTTGGCATAACATACAGAATGGTCACATTAACAATTTAGGCATTGACAAGAGTCCAACAGTATTTATGGCACGATAGAAAGTACTGAATCACTTTTGTATAAGACCTGACTAGGCACCTGGCAACACTTCAGTCTATTCCACACAACTAGGGGCTGGAGTCAACCACTCAAACACTCTGAACCATGCTCAAATATAAAAATCATGGCACAAAGGATGTCCAGCATGTAGGAGACTTGTGAAGGTTCTTTTCAAATGATGCTGGGCATGCAAGAGGTTTCCATAAATTCTCATGAAGGTGATGCAACTCTTGTGGATTACTGAAGAGACAAACCATAACTAACTGGTGAATTTCCCTGAGCAGATTGTAGTATTTGTGTGAGAGAGTAATTGGGGAAATACCATTAGTATTTGTCCTCTTTTTATTTTCTGTGCATCTGCTTATGGTGACTTTTGTGGCTGGTATCCAGGACAGTGAGTCTTCCTTTGAATAGTGTGGTCATTTGCCATAGTTCCCAGGCTCTTCTGAGGTGTAGGTTGAACTTTAATATGGCCATGTGTCATTATGGATGTCATTCAGATTACACTTGGATGTCCTCCATCGCTTCTCTGTGTTTCCTTCTGTGTGCCAGCAAAGCCACAATTTGCTGATGAAGAGGACTCCTGGAGGCATTCTGTGCTCTCCAGGAAGAACAGCTGTGTTATGCATTGGCAGGATCTGCAGGTTTGGCTGGGCAAGCACTCACAACAGTGGACTGCAGTAAAGATCACCATCTGAGAGAGATGCTGGCACTTCATAACTTTGCAGAATTCCCTGCATAAAAAGTTGTCTGTGGAAGGATAGCAGGTCTCTGTACATGCTGCCTTGTGATATACCTTCCCTGCAAACAGATATTGCTAGTTGTGGCTTTGGGATGGGCAAATTACAAAGGCTGAAGGAGAAATCTCTGTTTGAACCCATGCACCTCCCAGTTCTCCAACATGGAAAAGATGTGTCTGTTTGCTTTGAGTATACATGGTCTTTTAATAGTTTTGATGTCATCCCTCTCTAACTCCAGTAAATGCTATTTCACTAAAATTCAAGTGGTTCACAGATAACTTTTTTGGGAATTTTTACTATCATTGTCATTAAAACATATGTCATTAAACATATCATTAAAGTGAAAGGGGGCTGTTTTTGTCCTACTTAGGGATTGTGTAATAAAAAATGCAGTGATTTGAACTATTTCTAATTATTTTATCAGTGAGATTGTGGTCTATTTAAAAGCAGAGCCCAGTGTCCACAGAGAAATTAGTTTAATGGAAAAAGTGTGTCAGTTGACCATGATGCCTGAAAATTATTTGGAAATTCCCAGTACTAAGAAGTATGTGAGGAGGAGATGCAACACAGCTGTGGTGAGTCACAGGCTTTCCACACAGGCATCCTGTCTGTTCACACAGTGTTTATTCAGTGTGGCAGGATACACACTTGTCCCCTCCCAGTGTCTCAACCCACCTCCCACTGTCTGCACAATCAGGAAAAACCACATTATCATATTCAATACCATCGATTGGCCCAAAATTGAAGCTTGCCACAGTATTAAAAAAAGCTAGTGTTATGACCAGAAGTAATTCTATTGTGAATGGTATAACTTCTTTTTAAGATTAATAAACAACAAAAAAATTATTATCATTCCTACTTAGAATTTTTTTTTCTTCTACTCAGCTGAAATTTTTCTAACTTTTAAACTGCGGATACATAACATGTATATGTCCTAGATGAAATATGTTCTAGATGGTGATAATGAAATTGCTTAGTCAATTAATATTTAGAAGCAAAGGGCTGTTAGGATTTGCAGGTTATTTGCTGCATGTGCAGAGCAGTCACTTTAACCACTGAAGAGGAAGACTATCAGAGAATTGGGAAGGACAGAAAACTTCCATCTGCCTTGCTGCAGGAGGATCATGTTGGAATGCCATACATCTGGATGCTACATTGTCCCTGGTTCTGCATTGACGTCCTTTGGGGTGGCAGGGAGAAGTGAACGCACACCAGCAGCCCTACCCTGATCACCTGAGCACAGCACAGCAGTACTGGAGCCAGCCACAAATGTGGGGCTATTGCTGCAAGGTGCAAAATCAGGAAACATTTTCATTTTCTCCTCTTTCTGTCTAAAACTGTTACATGTTTTTGCGGGATGCACAGGGATGAAGCAGAACTTGGATTGCTAATCAGTCCCCAGTACAAGGAGCAAGAAGTTAATTCCTTTAGGAAGGATGAAATAGTTTCTTCTAGCAGTTGCATTTATTTCAGTTGCACTGGATTGAACCAGTCCCCGGCAATTTTCACTACTTTGGTTGCTAGGTGACTATGTGAAATGAGATGCTTCACCCCAAGATGCAGGCATAAAGAGCATTCAGTGAGAGCCTGTCTTCATCAGCTTCTTGTGAGAGATAATCTTGGTTTTTTGATGGCCTGATCCATTTCTCAGGTAGTGGTATACTTGGCGCAAGCTAGGGTCTGTTACAGAGACTTCACATCCCTGCTTCTGCCAAGGTTCTAGTTCAGTTCCAGTTCAGTATCCACTGCAAGTCTGGGCTTCGCTGCAACTGGGCAGGCACAGTTGCTTCCGAGACCCTCTTTCTCACAGAATCACAGAATGGGTCAGGTTGAAAGGGACCCCAGTGGGTCATGTTGTCCAACTTCCCTGCTCCAGCAAGGTCATCCCGGAGCACATGACACAGGATTGTGTTCAGATGGTTCTTGAATATCTCCAGTGAAATTCTCCGCAACCTCTCTGGGAAATCTGTTCCGGTGTCACCTGCACAGTAAAGAAGTTCTTCTTCATGTTCAGGTAGAACTTCCTGTGCATAAGTTTCTGCCCATGGCTTCTTGTCCTATTTCCTGGCACTATTTCTGCTGTGCTCAAGGCAACTAAGCTCACAATTCTGGCTCTCAATGAGTGAGGAGCTGTTTTTCCTTTTTTCTTACTCTCTCCCAGCCAAGTCTTGCTGCAGCAGGGTGAGGTCAGAGATCTCCTGCCAGTTTTCCTCACTGCTGGGGAAAAGTCCCTGATGAACTCATACCCACCTGCTTCCTTTGCTAAATCCAAGTTATGGTAATCATATATCCTCTGAACAGAGAGAGATAGCTTTCCCAGGATTTTCCTGAGAAGCTGTGAGAAGCTATAAGACAGCTCAGAGAAAAGAATGAGAAACAATTCTTATCTTCACTTGTTGCACTTAATGTTGTGCAGATGTGGAATATGTTATGGAGATTTGTTTACCAAAGGGTGATTTCTTAATTGGCCAAGGGTGATCGTGTTTGGATTTCAATTAACCAATCTGGTCTGTCTGTTTGGACTGTCTGGAAGGGTGAAGTGTGCTTCTTAATAGTACAGTACAGTACAATACAATAAAGCAATTGATCAGCCTTCTGCAATCATGATGTCTGTGCTAATTAATACCTGATGGGGACCCCTGCTATGATACCAAGTAAACCTTTTTTATACTATGTTTAATAATTTTACATTGAAACAATATGATCTTACTTCTGTATATTCTTTTAAGAGTCAAGAAATATAATTTTGCACAACAGTATAAAAGGCGAAAGGCGGGAGCAGCAGTACCTGGATTTTAGCTCCCTACAGCTACTCAGTATATTAGCTTGGTTGTTACAGCTACTCAATATATTAGCTAACGTCACTGGGTTGGATGGCAAATTAACTAGGAGTATTAACTAGGTTGTGGGAATTAAGAAAGTCTAAATGTTTCACAAATATTTGCTCAGTGAAAGGTATATTCCTAGGGTTGCAAAGGTTAATTCTGAATATTTAATTCAACATATCAATTGATGCTGGCAACTTAAACACTAGCCTTATTGCTGAGCATTTTCTGCAAAATGAAGACAAATACTCTTCTACCTACCTACCCATCTGTGGTCCCAGGGATTTGAAATAAAGAAAATGCTGGACTTCATTTTGCCCACTGTGTTTGGGCTTGTTGAGACATTAGCAGAAAAGCTGGTTGATCTGGTTTTTCTAGGATGGAGTCATAAGAGTATTACCTTTCCTGACCTGATGAAAGATAGGGAATTTTTATAGCATGCATATTGTGGTGTACACAAAAAAATAATTGAAATAAGATTAATTTACCTCTACTTATATAGAAAAAATATATTTAAATATATAATTAATATGTAATTAAATATTCAGTATGGTGATAGGAGAATACAATGAAGTATTGTATTAAGATATGAAGGATTTATGAAAAGTAATTAGGTGGTTTAGGTAAAAACCTGATCCAAAGAGATAAAATTCCTGGTATTTGGCTTCCGACTCCCTGCAAAAAAAGTAGCCTTGTTCCTGCCAGCCTCCTATGCTGGGCAGAGCAGCAGGAGGCTGCCCCAGTGTGTCGGACCTCTGGATGAACTACAGGCAAGGCTGTCCCTGCTGGAATAAACTAACTTCTTTTGGCCTTAATGGGAGTTACAGATACCCTCTTGTGGAAGATTTGTCTGAGTGGAGCTGGTGGAGAACAGGTCTGGCTGTTTCTATTCTATAAAAGCCTGGCACTAAAAGCAGACACAAAGACTGCAAAGACAAACCCCGGCAAAATAGCTGTATGTCCTTACTGCAGGCACGAGTTAGTTCTCTCCATGCCTAAGGGCTTAGGGGGAAACTGATGAAAGTCAAGGTGCAGTCTGCTCCATGCCTGAGACACATCCAGAAGATCCTAATTCTGCTTTACCACTGGATGTGGAAACAAAAGATTTTCCTCGCTCTCAACCTTCTTCTGCCCAAAAGAAAATCTACAGAGAAACAGAAGGAAGAGGAACACTTCCCTTTCTCACTCATTACCTTGAAGACTGAGATATGTAAAGGGGCTTTCAGCTCAGGTAGATTTTCATCCTAAGCAGTGCTCCTATTACCAAGTTAAAAAGTACTGCAGTGTTTGGACATTTTGCATTCTATTTATTAAGAGTGACCTGACAGGATGTGACCTAATACCACAAAATCTTCAAACATGTGGAATAAAAATATGAAGGGTCATTCTCTACATTGCTTTCCACATTCTCAATATCTGCAGCAATGAAGTGAACAATTTAAACATTCAGCAAAACTTTACAATATTATCAGGCTCATTCCTGACAGCAATGAATTCCCTTATTTCATTACTGACTATGTAACATAATGGCAAACATGATATCCCCAGACAGTACCAGTCTTTTTTAGAGTGCTTGTTCATGGAGCTGTAAAATAATGCTTGCCATTCATTTTAACTAGTATATATTTTAGACCTCTCTCTTTAGTTCCCAAAACACTTACCAGGCAATTGGAAAAAGACAGATATGTTGAAAACTAGACAGTGGTTAACAACATGTCTATGGTTGAGTTAAAAAGAAGCTGTTGACAGTCGTCCCCTTGTCCCCCCCCCCCCCCCACCAGTTGATACTATTTTGCAAATAATAAACGTAGTTTTTCTTTCATTTATTTTAGCCATTAGAATATATGCAAGTTGAATCTTTAAAGGTTTTTTAGTTCTTCTGGGAAACTCAGAACTTTTTTTAAAACTTTACAAAAATACAGTAATTATAATCCTCATAATAAAGCCTCTTGGATTGTAATTATCAGCTCTTCAGGGCAAGGATTGCATAGTGGCTTACTCAGTAGGTGCACTGTTTGCGCTTGCTTTTTCTAGGTGCTGTCAAAATACACATTCAACTCACTTTTAAGGGAAAACCCATCCTGAAGTGATGAAATGAGGAGGTAGCCTGGAGTGATGCCAGTGTCTGCTGATGCCAACACTGAGCTGTCGGCACAGAAGCTCACTGTGCATGGAGAGCAACAAGGATCTACATTGCTGCCTATGACTTATTCTTTTGTGTTTTCTGTTCCTCACCCATGTGTAAGTCTTACAGTGAAATGAGTCAGATAATACTATGCCATATCTGGCCTTCCACAGGATATAGGATATCCCTTCCCCACTGGACAGTGCCAAAAGAAAGGACTTGATGTCTCAGTTCATCTAATGACCCTGTGCCCAAGGATGCCATCTGCATCCTCCTGTGATTTTTGGCAGTCAAATAAAATATGATATGAGCAGAAAGATGGGCTGCTGGGAAAGAAGACCAGCTTTGATGAAGTCAGGAATAAAAAGAAAGAATTAAAAAATTTGGGATGAGGAGCAGGAAACTCAAAAGGACCATAAAGATTCCATGAGGATATTCAAAGAGAAAACTGTAACAGCCAAAGTACTGCCATAAAATACAATACAAACTGGTTTTATAAATACTTTGACTTATAAATAAATTGACTTCAAAAGGTGGTCTAAGGAGAATCTCCATCCTTTTATCGGATGTAGAGCCAAACAGTGACAAAGGAAGAGAAAAAAGCTGAGATACTTAAGTGCCTTCTGTTCTTCAGAATGAAGTAAAATGAAAGCAGAATGAAATTCCCATAATCCCAGGGCAGATAGTAACTTGCTATACCACTTACACACAAGTGTGTGGGTCCAGATGGGATCTATGCAAGTGTACTGAGGAAGCTGCTGGAAGTGCTCACCAAGCTTCTTTGCATCATGTATCAGCAGTCCTGGCTAACTGGGGAGGTCCCATTTGGCTGGGGGTTGACACAAGAAGGGGTGGAAGGAGGATCCACAGAACAGGCTATGGTCAGTCAGTCCTTGGTGCCAGGGAAGGTCATAGAACAGGTTATCCTAAGTTCATCACCTATCCAGCATGGATTTGTGAAAGGCAGGTCCTGCTTTACCAACCCAATCTCCTTCTATGACAAGGTGACACACTTAGTGGAAAAAGGAAAGACTCTGTATATTTTCTGCATATATTTTTAAAAAGCCTTTGGCCATTTCCCACAGCATTCTTCCGGAGAAACCAGCTGCTCAGGGCTTGGACAGGTACACTGTTTTCTGGGTAAAATATTGTCTGGATAGTAAAGACCAGAGAGTGCAGTTTATGGAATTACATCCTGCTGGTAGCTGGTCACCTGTGCTGTTCCCCAGGGCTCAGCACTGGGGCATTGATGATCTGGTGAGGGCATTGAGTGCACCCTCAGTAAGTTCAGAGATAACACCAAACTGGGTGGGAGTGCTGATCTGCTGGAGGGAAGAAGGCTCTGCAGAGGGGTCTGGGCAGGCTGGATCATGGCCTGAGGCCAATGGTGTGAGGTACAACAAGGCCAGTGCTGGTCCTGCCCTTGGGTCACAGCAACCCCAGGCAGCTCCACAGGCTGGGGCAGAGGGGCTGGAAAGGCCCTGGGGGTGCTGGTGACAGTGGCTGGACATGAGCCAGCAGTGCCCAGGTGGCCAAGAAGGCCAATGGCATCCTGGGCTGGATCAGCAATGGTGTGGCCAGCAGGACCAGGGCAGGGATTGGCTCCTATGTTCAGTACTGGTGAGGCCACACCTCAAATCCTGTGTTTTCATTTTTGGGACCCCCACAAAAGGAAGTACCTTGAGGTGTTGGAGCGAGTCCAGAGAAGGGCAGTGGAGCTGGTGAAGGGTCT
Source organism: Lonchura striata (assembly GCF_050655825.1). NCBI lineage: Eukaryota > Metazoa > Chordata > Aves > Passeriformes > Estrildidae > Lonchura > Lonchura striata. The sequence goes on along the minus strand of NC_140740.1, from coordinate 74,242,542 downwards.
GGAGCACAAATCCTGTGAGGAGCAGCTAAGGGAGTGGGGGGTGTGCAGTCTGGAGGAGAGACATTATCGCTCTCTACAAATACCTGAGTGTAGCATGGTGACTGTCAGTCTGTTTTTCCAAGTAACAAATGACAGGACTAGAAGCAATGGGCTCAAGTTGCATCAGGAGAGATTAGATACTTGAAAATGGTTATTGATGAAAAGGGTTGTCAAGCATTGGGACAGGCTGCCCAGTAAAGCTCTGGAATCATAATCCCTGGAAGTGTTCACATGTGGATATGGCACTTTGGGACAGGGTTTAGTGGTGAACTTGGCAATGTGAGGTTAACAGTTGGACACAGTGATCTTATGTGTCATTTCTCATTTAAATGATTCTGTGATAGGCAGTTATTTTAGTTTTATATGTAAATACTCAGGCTTAAAAAACAATATTTTGTAATTAGTGTTCCTCTTCAGAACAGTTTATTATCTCACTGTTTTTTTTCATAATGAGTGTAAGGCTCCAATAGATGATAATGGCTAATTTCCATCATACATATTTGATATATTGAAAGTTGAGCTCTGACTTTGGGAGAGGCAGTGTAAGATCTGTGCATTTAAATAGGAGAAGAATCTGTTAGTGATGCTGACTGAGTAACCTGAAAAAACGGCACTTTTGCATATGGTTAAAAGCAGACCTTCAGAAGATTAAAAGCTCTTCAGTCCTGCCCTAGGCTGAAAAGAAGGGGAAAAGAATGGAAAATCCCTTGAATGCATAGTGAAAGCTAATGAAAGGGTGAAAATCTCATGGTTATTAATGATTGCCATATTCTCAATTTAAATAAAAATATATTTTTTTTTAATTAACTGGTAGAGAGTGTTTCTATACTGTCAGCTTTTCCCACCCCTGCTTATTAATGGAGTCATAACACAGTGACAAAATGCACTGCAAGAATAACATGTGGAAGGAGGTAATCTGCAAAATGGCTTAGTGTTTGGATTGTTATGAAGTCATGCTTCCTACCTGGCACTGAATTTTACAATAGCTGTTACAAAGTGAGTGTTGCTGACAGCTTTGGCAATTCATTGTTCTGAATTTCACTGAAATTGCACAGTGCAATAACTTGCCTTTAATTAGAGAAACAGTTATACTTGACAGAACTGGCTGCTACACTCTTCACACAAGCCCATGATACCAAAACCAAGACATGTGCAAAACATGTTGGCAGTAACTCCAGCAGAAACCGCAGCAACAAAACCGAAAAACCTTTCTGGATAGAACTCTGACTACACAACAAAAGAAGCTATTAGGAGAGAGAGAGCCCTGCTACTCTCCATCTAATATCTTCATTCTTTGTGCAATTAAAATTTGTAGTGCAATGAACAGAACTGCTACAGTAAATATCCAACTGCATAATTTGTACTTATGAAAGAGTTGTTGAGAGAAAGCTCTTAGCTATGTATGAGAAGAAGAGCACAGCAATGTCATTGATGATTATAATTGGATTTATTGCTGATATAATAGTATTGCCAGGGAAGTATAAATAAATAACCACTCTGTCATCTACTGCAATAGATTATAGTATAATCAGGTCATGTCCTTCCTGTTGAGTTGCAAACTTCAGTGACACCTCAATTGCTTTCTAAATTTCTCAGGGAAGTCTAGGTGCAGCTAGGTTGATTTAGTCTAAGACTGGTCAACAGTTTATCTCAAAAGTGCTATAATATAAGCAGGTTTGGCTAGAAATGTTTAGGTTTAGAGTTTTTTGCCTTACAGAACTCAAAATTACAAAGCAACAAAGCACCTATGTTGCTACTTTAGGATTTTATGTTTGTGTGGTAGTGCTTTTTGCTCACCGTCCAAAAGTGAGTGTTCCTTGCAGGCATCTCTGCCAGGGAAGGTGTTGACCCTGAAGCTGCCTGCAACATCAGGAGAAAAGTTTGCCCAGTTGACCTAGCCCCCATCAATGCTTTACCCTTATGCAGGCTGATGTGCACTAAAGTAAATCAAAAACATCTCAGCTCCCCCATCTCTGGAATACATTAATTATGCCATCATCCACACAGTTCTTCCTGCAATACCTGCCTGGTGTTTTATCTTAGGACAAACCATATTGACTACTAGAGTGAAAGTGGTGTGGTGGGGAAGGGCACACATGAAGATCTGATTGTCTTTCTTCAGCATCACAGTCAACTGCTTGCAACACAACAGGATTTTAGAATAAAGAGCAAATGTACTATATGCTGAAAGTTGGTTATATAACCAGGGCTGTGATAGCAAGCTGTACTGGCCATGACACAAATGAAACTGCCCTTACTATACTTCAGTCAAAGGATGTTACAATTATAGTAGGTTCTTGTCCAGTACAACAAGCAAGATCCAAGCAACCTCTTACAGAAAGGACAGCAATGCTATTTATTTGTCCCTACCTTTGTCCCAAAACATTTGTTCAATGAGTTTAAGAAGCTACCACAACCTGGAAGGACTCACTCATGGTATTTCAGCTTAGTTTATAAAATGAACTTCAGATGTTTTTCTACAAAGAGTTTATTCCTGTTGAACTGTCCTGAAAGATGATCCTTAAAAATGTCATGCTTTTGTTGCATGTAGTCTTGTTGCTGCAGACTGCTTTGCTAGAGAAGCCCTCTGTTTAGGCTGTGGGGCTGGATGTTGTTATCAGTGTCATTACGAGCAGTGATTGACTCTGGTTTTATGGCTCAGAAAATATCTGCTTCTCTATGTGAGAAAGAAAAACAGGAAATGCCTGCTTGAGAATGCTGTTGTTGCAGTGCCAGCAATAAATTAAAATGAAACTCTGATAAATGACTAATACATACATGTATCATGCAGCTGTCAAGTTGGGTTCCCATCGTGCATACACTCCAGAGTGGCTGTTCCTTGTGCATTAGCAGTGTTTGATATGGTTGCTCTATAACCTCACATACCTGCAGGTCCCTGGCCAGTGGAGAGACTATTCCAGTTCTTTTAACTGAAGGATAATGCCACCTCTATCTCCATGGTCCTACTGTCCTCACACAGGGCCTTCTTCCTACTCCTCCCCTGTTAGGAGCAGAGCAAGTCTGGGCTGTTTGTATATTGTTCATGCAAGAGGAAGAAATAAAAGAAAGCTGAAGGCAGCTAGTTGCTTTTCTTTAGTACTAAAAAAAGGGAGGCCAAGGAGGGTTATTCCTCAGTCAACAAAAACTCCTGAATTAGCCTATTCTAAGTCACTCAATAACCAAACCTTCAAAATTTTATATAGGAGAAACCTGATTGCTGATTCATTAAGCTAAATCTTGTTTCTTTCATCAGAGGCAGCTAAATTTTAGAAGCTGGGCCTGGTTTGTGGCACAAGACTAGTATATGCCTATTAATGAGGACAGCAAAAATTCCTGCCCTGCATATGTTAGGAATCCGAGGCTTTGCCTTGAACTAGCACTCTCAGGCATGAATGTTCCTGTGCTTGGGGCCAGAGCCTAGGCAAGCCCATGAGCACCAGAGAAACAGGAGGCAGAGTCTTACTTGCTGCACATCCTAGAGCTTGTATGCTGCTGCATACAAGTACACAGACTGCAGCAGAGCACATCAGATGGAGGTAGGTGGATGTTGATTCATCCTCCTGCCTCTCCTCCTCCTCCTTTTCAGTTTGGGTGTGCAGCTGTACTCACAGGAGTTGGCAGGTCAGGGATCGAAGAACCATGAGGGCCAGGACAGCCAAGCCACAGAGGCACCTGCTGCCACCCCAGCTGTCCCCAGGGATCTACGGGCTTTTTCTCCCTAGTCTCAGCTTGAGGACGTGATGCTGGGCTGGGTACATGAAGCACTCAATGTAGCTGCAAATTGTCTGTTTGCTCAGCTGAGTAGATTTGCCTTTCTTTGATGGTTTTGAAAAACATAGCAATGCAAGAAAATCTAAAATCCCACTTAGATTTTAGTATCGCTATCCAGCCACTACAGGTACTTCTCTCCCTTGAGCACCTCACAAAGCATGCAAAAGTTGAAAAGAAGATCCCATCAATGTATTTGTAGAGTTTTCCATATATTCATAAGAGAACTCTAACTCTCATCATGTAGGCAATGCTTTTACAGTCCTTAGTTTGCCCGCAGTGTAAAAAAATAGCCCTGAATGGAGAAGTGGCTTTTTCTTGAGTGGCTGTTCTTTGCTCATTTTGGTTTTTATATTCTGGTCTGGAAATGAGGTTGAGGAAGTTAAAAGCTAAAACATCTTGTTTCATTAGAGTACAAACAGGACATACTGTGGTGAAGCAAAGATGAAATACTTTGCTCAAAATAGCAGTTGCTCTTAATGACTGATTTTAAAGTTAGAAGATATTTTCACTGCTTTCATAGATCATGTCAGTGCACTACTAATACCAGTTCATAAAGTAAGATAATACAGACCTAAAATGTACCCAGAATGGTTTAAAGATTAGAAAAAACTGTCTTTTTTTTTTCTACCACAATGTAAAAGTGGGTGAAAAAAGATAACATACTTTCAGACAAGCCTGTTTCTTAAGCAGTTTTAAGATTTGAAATGTAATTTTGAAAGATTTTTAGCAAAAATATTTAGTATCTCTCCCATAGTAAAAAGGGTTAAAGACTGATATAAAAGGGTTATAAACCATTTAATGAAAAAAGCAATACAATTTAGCAAAGTAAAATATATGTTTCATCCAGTGAGGGAAATGAAGTATATCTCTCCTTACAAAAACTTTACTAAAGACAACATAAAAGTAAGAAAAAAATTTAGAGCAAAGTAAGATATCTATGCTGTATTTCAGAGCTTCTGTAAATAAGGTTTTCAGTGATAAGAGAATTATATTATATTCTTACACCTCCTAGCTTGTTTTTGAATGACAAAAGAAAAAATCTTCAGCATATTTTTAATTTCCTTGGTCATTAAAGCTGTGGTAAGTGACTGATGTATTATATTCTTTGCTGGGTAGGATTGCATGTTTCTTGGAGTCAGGAAAAGGAAACAAAAAAAAAGTGTGAAAATGAATGGAAAGAAATGCTAGAAATGGCACTAATATACAGGTTTACTCCTTATGTGACTGTGTTGATTTGGCACAGCCTGGTTTTTGCTAGTGGGGGAGGGTCACAGGTGTGGCTTCTGTGAAAAGCTGCTAGAAGCTTCCACCATGTCTGACAGCCGGTCACTGATGGCTCTGGAGATGAACATGCTGCTGGCCCAATTAGAGATGTTGGTAAGCCTCTGTGATGATATATTTAAGAAGAAAACCAAAACGGCGCAAGAGCAGATTTTTTCCAGGGATGGCAAGGCACTGCTGCCGGGGCCATCCTGGCATAGTATGTGGCGATGTGCCGCAGCCGCTGCCATCTCAGTGCAGCCTGCAGTGAGCCTTGCCTGGCTGGCTGCCCCTTCCCAGTCACACTGTGGCCACAAGGGCAGAGGTGGCACTGGTGGCTTCTCCTTCCCAGTGCCCCACATGAGGAGAGGTGTTAAATAGCACCAGTGCCACGGTGGCCACCACTGCCTGCTGAGGTGTTGGGGCCACCTGGCCAGCAGCAGAAGCATGGTGAGTGATTCCCCGATGTGGAACCTAGATGAGATCAACTTCTTGGCACTGCAGGATGCTGCAGGAATCTTTTAAATGGTAGAACTTGTTGGCAGTAGTACCTATGGGCAGCAGTTTTTCTTCTAGTCAGAGAAAAGAAGGACGGGAGGATGTGAAGGAGAACAACATGAAGGCACCAAGGTCAGTGGAGAAGGAGGGGAGGAGGTGCCCCAAGCACCTGACCTGAGAATCCTCTGCTGGCCATGGTGAGGACTATGGTGAAGCAGCTGTGCCTCTGCAGCCCATGGGGATCCAAGGGGGATGCAGGGATCCACTTCCAGCTCATGAGAGAAGTACTCACATGGCAGCAGGCTGGATAAAGTTGTGATCCAGTGGGAGAGAGAGGGCCCCTGCTTCCAAACTAGAGCAGCCTGTCCTTAGAGGACTGCACCCTGTGGAGGAGTGACCCATACCACACTTCCCCAACAGTTTTGGGAAGATTGTTTGCCTGTGGGAGGGATCCCAGGGCATAGCAAAGGCTCCTCTCCCTGAGTGAACAGTAGGAGATCTTGAGTGATTAACTAACCAAAAACCCCCATGCCTTGTCTCCCTGAGCTGTTGGTGGGAAAGAGGGAGAGGCTGCAGGTAAAAAGGTGTTTTAAAGGCTTATTTTACTTGTCATTATCCTCTTCTGATTCTGTTAACAATACATTTACCTTATACCTTTAAATTTGAATCTGTTTTGCCCTTAGAGTGTTTCTTCCCAGTTTTTATCTCAACTCATAAGCCCTTAGTTAATTTTTCTCCCTGTCCTCTGCCCAACTGTAGCAAGAAAGAGTGAGCCAAATGGGTTTTGTGAATTCCTGGCATTTGGCCAATGTCGACAGTGACCTATAGGAAAAGCATTCAAGAAAAATATCCTTTGAGTTATTCAGAAAGGAGGAGAAATATTAACACTTGAACAGGCAGATAAAACAATGTAGAAGTTTAGCTAGCAACATTTTTTTCCTCCTTCTTTTTGTTCTTCCCCATCTGGGACTGAGTTCTCAGTACACATGCTTTAGGCAAGCTGTAAATGTTTATCCATATTCAGGTTATACTACTCCAGTTATGCTAGCTGACTCAATTTTAGAGCTTAAATTTCTTGCATTAAATAGTTCCTACAAAACACGTCAGATGTGAATGGTATCACTTTACAAATCCACAGGTTTGCTGCAGGAAGGAAGAAATCTTCTTGGTTAGAACATGGTGTTAGTAACACAAGGGTCATAGGTTGGATCTCTTTTTTGACCACTCACTTAAGGGTTGGACTTAATGATCTTTGCAGATCCTTCCCAACTCAGAATACTCTGTAATTCTTCTATTTGCAACAACATTGATGAGTAATAGAAGATTGAATAGGCAGTACAGATTGTTTATTTTAAAAGAGAAAAGATGAGAGGAAAATCAAAGGAGTGACCATATCAGAAAATAAATACTTGAATCTCTGAGTTAAGTTGTTGAGTAATGACTAGGTGACAATAAACCCTATGTGCTTTGAAAGTAGATCTCCAAGACATTTTGCTGTGTAAATGATGACAGGAACTGTGTGGGATATTGTCTTGGACAAGAAGCACTCAGCGCATATGGAGGTTTCGGTAAACAGGACATAGTAGGAGGTGGCAGTAACAAAATGCACACTTCCACAGCTGGATGCCTGTTTTCAATTAAGCGCCATTCTATGAGAAAGGAAGTGTTCAGCAGCATCATTTCCCATCAGTATGACCACTGGCTTGTGTCCATCATAACATCTTCTAGCAGATAGACAGGGTCTAAGGGTTCCCCACCCTCTGGAGTTTAAATTGAGTAGTTGGACCTGGCTGCCTGGCTAAAATAGAGATTTGAAAGGTTTGGTTTTAGGAACATAGCCTACTTTATGTACTGCTGATCGTAAATGTTCTTTCCAGTTTGTAAGCAAAAAAAATTGCATTATTGAAACACATATCTAAAGGGAGAAAAAAAAGAGCATTATAAGGAGCCAAAAGTGATAAAATTTTTAGAGATAATCTGGCTCTAAAAGTATATTCAATTACTTTCCATTTCTATGTTCCCTTCTGAGGAAAGCATCTGTAAAAGAAGTCTGCCTTCTGTGCAGGAGTCAAAGGGAGAGACATGGCAAGCCAGCGACAGCAGGCTGTGAGCACCATGGGAGCATGAACCATGTGTCCAGGCACTGTGGCACATCTTCCCTGCTGCCCTGGGCACATGCTGCCCCATCCATGAGTGTTCTGGTTTGTTCTTGAGCTGTAATTGTTTAATGTTAGATTTTTCTAGGTTCTGTAATAATTCCTTCTATGTATCCCTGTTCAGTTTCCCTAATGGTACTTCCCTAAAGTTGTTTATTCCAATTTTCCCACCTTTCCCTGTGTCATTCCCTGTCCATCACCCTTGCACCTCCCATGTTTCCAGACCCTTCCCTGTCAATCCTTCAAATCCTGCCCCTGCAGCTTGTCACTCATAATTTGCTACACCCCTCTTACCAGAATGTTCTGTGTCAGTTATGTTATCCCTTCATATTGATTTGCAGATTACGCATTCACTCACCCCTTCTCTTCCCTATTGTTTTTTTGTTAATGTGAACCACCCCCCCGTCATGCTCCTCCTTGTTAGCTATCATTGGTTTGTAGGCAGTCTCCTCCCCAGAGATTGCCCACCCCACCCCTTTATAAACTGCTGTAATCCCTTTGTCTTGGCTTTTCCGTATGTTTTCTATGCAAGTTTTCATTGGTACACCTTTGGGCTTCTCCCTGGGTGGCGTGGGAGGAGCGGGGGAAATAAACGTCCTGGAGCTCTGCCACTAGAGAGTCCCCCCCTCTTCTTTTGCCACGCAGCCACCACGAGGAACCCACCTTTGGGTGTCCATCTTCGGCCAGGCCAAGTGGAAGGAGTGGTTCCAAGCCTGAGGCCAAAACGCTACCCTTGGCCCCAGTTTAGGAGCTTGAAGCAGGGAGTGGCCACATGTGACATTGCTTGGAGGAAAGGGACATTTAGCTGGTTACGTGCTCACCCCTTCTCCCAGGATCCAGGCACAGCATCACATGAGGATGAGAATACATACATAAGAGCTTCCCAAGAATTGCTGGCTCAGTACATAGTAGTGTGGCACAAAAAGCCAGTGAAGACACCAAGTTCCTAACACAAAACCAAAATGATCCTAAGGCAGGGACAGTGACTCTCCCAGGTCTGCTAAAGAATGAAGAAGAATTTGATTCAGTGTTATTCATTTTTATTCTAGTGAGAGAACAGCAGGACAGATTTTTATGGTAGGTTGACATTATCAACTCTGACCTTGATGGAATTATGTTGTATGCAATGCATTTAGTGACATGTTTTAAATGTCAGACACTGCTTTTGAGGAGAGAAGATTGTTTAGAGGCTACAGGCACCACTACTGTAAGGCTGGTAACACAAAGGTAAGAAAAACTATTTCCCAAAACTTTGCTGAACCTTTTTACAGGTTCTATTTAAAATCAAGCCACTTACTTTTCCAACAAAATTCCAGTATTTTTTTTCACTTTTTCAAGTACACATAGCTGAGACGGCTAATCAGTATTTTACAGTTCAGCATGATACTCAGATCTGGTTTTTAGTGGTCTCCTCCCCAACAAGTCAAATTACAACAGCCATATCTAGTTATTTTAATGCTCTCTAGTGTTGACTTGGATTATAGCATGTTATTTGTTCATCCTCTCCTGCTGTATTAGCAATGACTAAATCACAGCACTAGCAAAATATAATGAAAAAGCATTTGTTTGGATCATTAATGTTAGAGGTTACATTAATTTCTTTTTTAAAAATTTGCTCAGCATCTTGTGAGATTTAATTGTGGTCAGATCAAAAAAGATGAGAATTATTTAAAAAAAAAAGACCTTATTAGAAATTTATTTAAATATTGCATCCAGCATGTTAGATCCTTCTTCCCACAGCTCTTGGAGAGCTCCAGTGCAAAGCCATAATTTATGATCTGGCTGAAACTGATGATCTGATGAAGCTGGCTTGTACTTTCTTTCCATTTCTGGATCCTGTCTAAAGTGGGGAGAGATCCAACGACCTGATGCAGTTTACTTGGTGCAAAACAGTAACAAACTTTGTGGCCATGCTTACACTTCTGGCTAGGGTTCATCTAAATAGGGATGTAGAGCTTACAGCCAGCAGACCATATTTTGTCTGCAGTCAGGCTGCCTGCAGGTGGTAGGCTGTAAGGCAGGTGTATGCCCAGCATTATCTGATATAATGCTTCTAGTGAGAACATACCAATCCCTGCAAAATCCTTGCCTTGCTAAATTAAGCAAATCCTCCCATGTGAAATTAGTTATACCAGTGACAGCTGGTATATGAGGTATTCTACCAACAGAAGCTATGTTGAATAGAAATCTTCCTCCATCAATATTGCTGCAACATGCAGCTGGCATAACTGGAAACTTAGCAAGCTTCCTTATGCATGTTTAGTGCCTGACACATCCTTGTCTCCAAATATTATATAGCATAAACTGGTTCTATAGCTTGCTTCGTATCGAAAATTATGCGCCTTATATCCAGCATTATGGAAGAAAAATGAGGAAAAGACTGAAGAGCAGAAGGTATGGCTAAAACAGCATATGTTGTCAATGGTTTCACTTCTCTTGGTCAGATGTTTACTCCTTCCTCTTCCCCTGAAACAACCTGTTAATTTTCTTTCCCAGCTTGCAAGGTGCAGTAAACATTAAGGTATGGTTAGGTTTTCCTGTTAATTTAAGCATGTCAGTCTAAATTGCAGTACTTTCCTGGTTCAGTTTCTTCAAAATTTACCACATTCTGCTTTGCTGTGGAACAGAGTAGAAATTTAACAGGGTAGAAATCTATTTCAGATTTTAGTGAAATCTGCTCTTTTGAAGTCTGGTAACTCTGTTGTGCCCAAAGCTCCCTGTTCTTGCAAAAACCTTGTCCTACCTCAGTCAAGGAAAAGAATGCGAACTTCCAAGATAAGGAGAGCCCCTTGAACTTTGAAAGACAAGAGCGTAAAGCTGAGGCTGCTAGAAACAGACAAGATGACCACAGAGTTCTCTCTATACAAGAACTGATAAGGACTAATTGCAAGTTGTAATGCAAAACCAGCAAAATGAATATGCATGAACCTATTGTGAAACTCTATACATATGTACCAGTAAGGGGAATAAAAAAAAAGTTTATGAATTCTCAGGGGTGAGCATGTCTTTGAGGGGAACTATCCCCACATGAATCCAGGGCTAAAATAAACATACCAGCTTTACAACTTGTTACAAGTTGTAGAGTAAGTTTTTTTCCACAAATCATCGTCATGGCTATGCACAGCAGTTCATAGAATCATCAATTCATAGAGTGGCTTGGATTGGAAAGGACCTTACAGATCATCCGGTTCCAACCCCCTGCTGTGGGCAGATATTCCTTCCACTAGACCAGGTTGTTCAGAGCCCCACCCAACCTTGGCTTGAATAATTCCAAGGATGAAGCATCCAGAACTTCTCTGGGCAATTAGTTTCAGTTCCTCACAAACCTCTCAGTAAATTTCTTTCTAAATCTATTTTAAATCTACTCTCCTTCAGTTTAAAGCCATTACCCCATAACCTATCCCTGAAGGTCATGATATGTCTTCCTTTCTTTCTTAGCAACTTCCTTCAGGTATTGAAAGAGTGAAGTAAGGTCACCCTGGAGTCCTCTCCAGGCTGAACAACCCCAGCTCTCTTAGCCTATCCTCAAAGGAGAGGTGTTCCATTCCTCTGATCATCTTCATAGTCTTCCTCTGAACATGGGCTAAAAAGCAGATCCCCAGTCTGTAACTCCAGGAAGCACAGAGGTAATTCTTTTCAGCCAGCAAAGAGCAGATGTCCATGGTTTCAAGATGGATTTGGATTTTGCTGAAAAACAAGACCATCCCTAATGCAACATTAAACAAAATGAGAATGTAACTTGAGTATCTCCATTTGTGAGGCCTTAGGCTTGCAGACTACATATATGTATCATTCTCATTCATGTACTTAAAAATGGCAAAACCTTGAGAACAAAAATCTGTCTTAAATGTATTAAGGAACAGACACAAACCAACAAGAGATCATGGCTAGAAAGTCTCTCACTGTCACACCGTATGCAGAAAGATTATGTCTCCTGTCACTTGTGCTGGACTGACAAAAGCTCTTTTCCACTGCTGTACTTCTTGGCAGATGTATGTGGCAAATCCTAAAAACAAATTCCTACTTATATTGATTTCCATTTTCATGCACACTCCTATTACCTACATGCTTGTTTCTAAAATTGAATTGCTGTTATTTTTGCTTTACTGTTCTTTGTAGCAAAAGATTGCTCCAAAGAATGAAGTTAGCTATTGGTTAGCTACATACAACAGTCATTTCAGTAGATATGGTCATGGTGTAAAATGTGAAAAATGTCCATGCTAGCCAGGATAAAGGATATTTTCAAGTCCTAAATATATGCATGATGACCAACCATGTACAAGAAAGCACTGCATTTGGAAACTGCGTAACAAGATGGTGAATGGAGCTTTTCCAATGTATTTTCTTGGAGAGCCATTGACTTATTGTGAAAGAAAATCTCACAAATTCTTGTGAAATTAATTCTCAAGAATTCCTAACTAAAATGCCTAGTATACACTAATGGTAGGAAAACTAAAAACAAGCTAGCTCCAGCTGCTGGAAATTAACTCCCATTTTACAGATTGCACTAAGCAATAGCTGGGTTTTGGTTCCTCACATTCTGAAAACCATACAGACTGTTTTGAAGTGGAATATGTAAAAATATAAAATTAACAATTTCAGTGTCCAGAGACACTGAAATAATGCTAAGAAAGTAAGTTAATAGATAATTCTAGAAATAATGGAATATAGAAGGGGACAAAAAAAAAGCCTGGAAAGGTATTTTAACTTTTTTGAGGAACAACTGGATGGATGGAGTGATTCCATATACAATAATTTATTCAACCTGATAGGTACAGTTCAAAATACTAAACTGGAATTTCTACAATAAACTGAACAATGCAAAGGATTTATCTGAAAAAAGGTTTATTCAGAAAACACTCAACAGCTATTATTAAGAAATTATTTTCCCCCTACATTAACTTATTTACATATACTATACATCTTTATATATATATATATCTATGCATACACACATACAGAGTTTTAACTTGAATTGTGTATTGCTATATTGGATTCATAAAGTTATATATCATACAACAACTTGGTTTAAGACAGAACAGTCTTCTTTTTGTCTGTGTAAAAATTAAGCAATTATAAGACAAGTTATCTCAATGCATTGCTAGCAATTTCCTGTAGACACTGTTATTCACATTAGTTGTCAACGTAGCCCTTCTGGTACTAGTGGTAGACATCAACTGGCCACTGCTGTTACTACTGTTGGGATCAAAAGTCTTTTCACAATTGAAGAGACTGAAAAGTTGTCGCTGATACTGAGAAGAAGCATAGTAGTAAATAAAGGGGTCAATGCAGCAGCTAATGCTGCTGATAGAAACACAGAGTAGATAGGCAAAGTAAAGATACTCTAAGCTGTTGTCATATGAAAAATGGATATAATGAATTAAAAGGAGAACATTTGTTGGTCCAAAGCAAATAACGAAAACAGAAAAGACAGTCACACACAAAAGCAAGGCACGTGTCTTCTTGTTTTGCTTTGCAACAATGGTGGAAGAACTAAGACAACGAATGATACTCACATAACAGACAGTAGAAATTATAAATGGTACTATGAAAAACACAGAAGAGAAGACAGAGAAGAAGTGGAGGTAATAGCCGTGAAGTTCAGATTCTCTCAGCACATCATGGCACGTAGTTATATTTAACCTGGGTATTTCCATTGTTTGCTCTCGTAGGAGAAAAGGTATAACCCCAGCTATTGCTACAAGCCATATGATGAAACAAACCAGAGAGGCACGAGTTAGTGTACGCCACCCCAGTGACTGCATGGGGTACACCACTGCTAAGAAGCGATCGAAGCTTATGCTTGTCATAAGCATTATTGAGCAGTACATGTTGCAGAAGAAGGCAGCAGTGATGAAACGGCACATTAGAGGCCCAAAAACCCAGTCATTTCCTGAAAAGTGATAAACAATCTTAAATGGAAGCACACTTACAAAGAGAACATCTGCAAGGGCCAAATTCAACATGTATATTACAGCTGGCTTTTCAATTTTCATCTTTTTAAGAAACACGAGTATCGCTGTAATGTTCAGAGGGAGACTCAGCACAAGCACTAGGGTGTAAACTGAAGGAACAAAACGAGTCAGCCACGGACTAGTGAGGTATCTTGCTGTTTGAACTGATATCATTCCTTGTTCATGTAGGAACGATGCAGACTGATTGGCGGCTCCTGATCCAACTTCCAAGTCATTTTCAGTATCACCATCAACAGGAATAAGATCAGCCTCCAGACTGGAAGAACTACGAAAGGCAAAACTTCTGATGTGTGGTATGTTGGTGTTATTTGGAAAGCCTGAAAAGTAAGGAAGTATTAAGGTTAATAAGCCAATATTTAGATGGTATGGGGAAGTAAAAACATCTTTCAAGAAGGGAAGTTAAGATTACATTAGACAAACAAAATAATAAGGTTAATTTCTGATTCAAAGCACAGGTTGCCCACAGGTCAGCCATTTTATTTTAGCTCTTCCTGCTACAAATTTGAGTATGTCCTCCTATGTCTCCTATCTCTTAGCTTCAAAGTGTGGGAGGATGGATTGTAGGAGAATAGAGATAGTGAAGGCAATCTCACCCCTGAGGAGTTGCCCTGTACTAATTACCAAAGAGTAGGAACAGGCCTGCCCTTAACAGGGCACAGCTGTGTCCAATAAGGATGGGTGTTATAAAAGAGTGGATTAGCTGGTTGAGAGAGGGTTGGAGTCAGCTGCCTGTGGTGCTGTGAGGAGCAAGGGTCAGGCAGTCATGTTAGGGACAGTCAGGGTCAGTATGTGCTGCCAGGGACAGAAAGGGTCAGGTGTTGATGTTAGGGACAGTAGGGGTTAGTGTGTGCTGCCAGGGACAGAAAGGATCAGGTGTTCATGTTAGAGACAGTAAGGGTCAGTATGTGCTGCCAGGGACAGAAAGGGTCAGGTGTTCATGTTAGGGACAGTAGGGGTTAGTGTGTGCTGCCAGGGACAGAAAGGGTCAGGTGTTCATGTTAGGGACAGTAGGGGTTAGTGTGTGCTGCCAGGGACAGAAAGGGTCAGGTGTTGATGTTAGGGACAGTAGGGGTTAGTGTGTGCTGCCAGGGACAGAAAGGATCGGGCGGCAGTGACAGGGACAGGTAGAAGTCAGCTGGCCATGTGGAAGAGAGAGAAAAGGAGTCAGTGTTGCGAGGAGCTGCCTGTGAGAACTCACAGAGAGAAGGTATGAGAGTCTTACAGTAAGATAATAAACCAAAGGTGACAGTTCCCATCCACCATCGATTGGTGCCAAACAGCAATGCCAACAATTGGTGGCCCATACGGGGATGAGTTCTAACATGACAGCTTTTATTAGCAGTGATTCTAGCTATGCTTAAGGATTCCATCTAATCTATACTTCCCTTGGGCAACTGTAACACAAACACAACAGGGAATTTGCCAGCCTTGAACTGTCTTGGCCAGACCCTTCATGCCTTTTGTAAGAAATGAGATCCTGACTTAAGTACTCATACACAGAATTCCCAGTAAAAGCTCTCATTACCAAAATCACAAAAAGTAAAAGTGCAATTAAAACATAATGATTTTGAAATATTTTTGTGTGCTCTGGAGACATCTTACTCAACTCAAAGGCTCCCATCAAAAGAGATGGCAGAGCAGTTTTCAAGGTAGATGTAGATAGACCTTTTGCTTGTAACAGATGGGTAGCCACAGATTGTGCTGAAACACTTTCTGAGTTCTACTGATCTTAACCCACAGTGTTCAGGAGAGCAGCAGGGGTCTGGCATACCCCCAGAGCACTTCTGAAACCTACAGTTCTCTTTACAGCAAGGTCTTCTGCAGCATGCTTTTGTAGCTAAGTCAGGGAAGGCTGTCTCTGCTTTTTGAATGTAATAAGCCAGGCAATCAGTGCTATAAAGCATTAACTGTGTGGCTGTTGTTTGTAGGGGGTTATTTATGTAAAAAAAGAAAAAAAACAATCAAAAGAGCTATTTGGGAATTCTTTCAACAAACTTGTTTGTATGGAGAAATATTTTGTAATACTATAATTTTCAGTTTTGGCTTAATCTGCTTTGGCATAGAATAATTCAAGTGTAATGTGGGTAGACAGAAGTGAGAAAGTTACAACTACTCAAGTAACCAGTCACCTGTTTGACTGTGCAATTGATCCTTTGTTGGATCCTAGAGCATTAAAACAAAAATGAGGGTGTCATAGCTCAGATCTGTAAGCTGAAAGCACATGGAATGATTCATCTGTGCAAATGCTGTTTGTGAGAAGCAATTACTTGTTTTATAGTAATTGAAACCAATTTTTTTAATTAAAACAACTGAAGGAAGCAGATGGCAAAGAGAAAAGTGGCTGCAGCTTTAAGCAGACAATTGCCTCACTTTGTGCACAGGCAGTGACAGAAGGGTCCTACCCGGCATGGATTTTTGTGAAATTCGGACTTGAATGTGGGAGTAGTTCAAAGGACTGGTAAGGTAATTTGGTGATTTTTTTTTTTAGATTGGCTGTGCTTTATGTACCATGCTGTGTCATAGCAGCATTCTAGGGGCAGAGAGACAAAAGGCAAGAATAGTTTTCCTATGCAAAGTGACCAGATTGCATCCTCTGCCAGTCAGAAAAAAAGATGCTGGGAGGTTGTTACAGAGACTGTAGTAGGAATGATGTAGTTTGAAGCAGAAATGACAGAAGTGTATGAGATTTGGTGATTGCACAGAATGGCACTAAATGCATACAAGGGGATGTTCTGTCTTTTTAAAGAAAACATGAACAACAGGCAGAACTATAAGGCCTTAATCTGTAACAGTTTATAAATCTAGTGTAAGCAGTTGGATGCCCAAAGAGTCAGCTCCTAGCTTTGCAGCTAAGTTGCAGCACAAGTCCTTTTGTATGACACCTCTAACTTATGGCAGACATCAAAGAATTAGATTTTCTATATTTAATGATCATTGCAATGTCACAAATAACACCATTGGTCTTGATCTCTTCTGGGAGGATTATAACTATACTTGAATGAATGGCCCTCCCTGCACCAGATTTCTTACACCTGGAACCTTGTCTCCATGATAAAGACATCAGTGAAAGTGAGAAAAAATCTGTCAACTGTCCCTATAGTATCTCCAGTACACAAAAAGTTTTATGAATTTAAGTATTTTAATTCTATAAGTATTTATTTTCAAACCAGAAAACTATCGAAAGTTTGAAATATTGAAAACTATTTTAGTCTCCCAAAGGTTGACATTTCCATGTAGAATGGTGTGGAGAACCAAACAAAGAGGTGGCATGGTTCTGTGTGAGGAATGCATGTTTTTGGGAACACAAGATATAAACAGACTTGAAGAGAGAGGGAGAGTAAAGCCTGGAGTTAGGAACTGTGTTGCCAAGACTACCACTGAATAACATGGTAACTGAGGCACCAGTTGTCTTGTCCCAGTATCCCTCAGATTTGGAGGACCTGAGCTGTGCTGCAGTTTCACATTTTTGAGAACTAGCAAACCAACCCAATCAGAGTCACTGACCCTTAATGACTGAGGTTAAGTCTCTTAGTGTGGATGCCCTGGGTGATAACCTGAATGACTTCTCATCACCAGCTCCTAACTGAGAATGGTATAAAAATATGCTACACGAAAAGAATGCTATGAGTGGGACAGGTACCTTTTACTGACTACCAGCCATTGTCTAAGCTAGTGCTTATAGCTAAATGAACATTGCTAATAATTTTAATTATATTCTGAATTCTTGGAGGCATCTTATTTACAGGTTTCTTAGATGAAAGAATTTAGAGTCACTTTTACTCCATTACAGAAATTTTCTAGAGGTAGAATCCTATTACAATAAATCAAACAAACAAAAAAAATGTATAAATAATTTTAGATAAATATCTGGAATAATTTGGTGAAAACTATGTATTCTTTGTATAAGCAGAGGCTTTCTAAGTTCAGAATTGAACTCAACCTTCATTCTGCAAACATCACCTCTACACTGACTCCTGTTCTAAATCCATGTCCCCATTTTGAACTTAGAAGACATGAGGTACTACTTGCAAGCCAGCTTTGTGGGAAAATGTAATGAGGCATCACACTTGCTATTTCGCTGCCACTTGATAACATGAAGAATGGTGACCTAAACTTTCATGTCTATTTTCATATGCAAGGGACTACTCTGCATCCCACTCTGTGAAAGAAAATACAACTTTGACCAATCTTAAGCTCCAGAAGAAACTTGAAAAATATTTCTGTAGACCCATGAGCATGGACAGAATGTTACAAACCAGCAGACTTCACATCCCGAGGGATATCTTTGTGATGTCAGAGACTAGAGAACAGGCTTGTGTAGGAACACAAGCCAATTAAATATGTTCCCTATGTGCTGCTGGACAATAAATAATACTGATTTATGGGCATTATTGGCAACAGCTGCATACTAGCTTATAACAAATAGGTTTCTTTTATCTCTCCTTTGTACAACCCCAAGTGATAAGCATCTATAATCTAAATTACTCAGTAGCCCATAAATTAGGCATGTGAAGGCAGACTCTGAAGTGCATGCCAGACATGCATTAATGAACAAAATAAGACACAATCTTGTAGGAGTGATGACAGTTAATTGCTTTTATAAAAATAAAACTGAATTATTTATGAGTTCACATCTCTATTTATATAGAATTCATTATTAGATTACACAACTGATGTGGTAGCAATCTGAACACATTTTCTTGAACTATTGTTTTCTTGCAACTGGGTGTCTGCTCTGTTTTCTCATCTCTTTAACCACATATGCTGGCTTCAAACAATGAATAATCTCTGTCTTGCCATCAGTGTCTCAAGGCAGGGAATTCCAGGCAAGTTTCAGACCTTAGACACCTCAACAGCACTGGTCAGATAATTTGTAGGCACTTAACACCAACCTACTGCCAAACTAGTGCTTTTTCATCTGCCCAAAGGAACAGTGCAGGTCAGTAATGTGGTAACTGTGCACAGCGAAGGATGGCAGAAAAGCCAGAGCAGACCACAGGATACAAAAGTGCATGGGCAACAGGAATGATGTACATTGTGGTAAAAACAGGTTATTTAGGACAGCGGGGAAATTATATTATTATGATGGGAGTGAGCACAAGAAGAGCAGAAGACATATTCAGATGATTGGGTTTTGTTAGTTCTGTTGTACATGAAGTAACTGGAAGAATAGCACCAACAGTGAAATTTTTTCCTAGCATTAACATGTGCAGCTTGTCTTTTACACCACCTCCCCCTTTTCTTAAAAAGATATTTTCCTTAGACTTCTCATATGAACATGATTTCAGCTTCCTTCCCACTTGTCCTTGTACCAGGAAGTTGTCCAGCAAAAATTATTTGCCCTCTCTGATGCTTCCCTCCCAGCATAGTTACAAATACTAGGTCTATCCCCTTTCAGTTTAGCTCAGCAGTCAAAGTATGCTATGCTCTGAAATTTCCTCTTAGCTACTCATCTAATCAGCCCTTTTACATATATAGGACCTGAGGCTCTACTGCAGGCCATCGTGGGACGTTATTTCTACAGGAGCACTATCGCCACTACCTGATTGAAAGAAATCTTAAACTGAATCAAGGAAAATTGTAATAGCAAAAAAACCCCAGTGCTAATCTCTAAATGCACAATCCTTTGTACTGCTGTACCTCTGCCATAAGGTGTGAGGTTAAATGCATGCATGTCTTCTCTCTCTTTCCTTACCTCAGCATCTCCATCGTTTAACAAGCTCTGAGCAGGACGGATACATGGGCTCACCAGGTAGGGTTCTGATGTTGCTATATCGTGAATAACCATGAAATAACCATGAAAGTAGTCTATCTACTTGGGGTGCATATTCTGAACAATTTTGTGCTGGCAGATCTTCCGAAATTTGCACCTCCTAGAAATTCAGCTGGCACACCCTCTTCCTACGTTGCTAGTGAAAGGTTAAGAGAATCCAGCAGCAAGTCTCGCCGATCTGGTCCGTTCCCCCGCCACCTGCCACTGCCTGCCCCCCTCCTTAACCACGGCGTCACCCCGAGCCATCCTCCACCACCAAGAACAGCCTCTCCTCGCCGCTGCCAGGAGCACAAAGCGCCGAAGAAAACTCGGCCCGAACTCGCACGGAAAACTCCCAAGCGGGATCGCACGGCCCGGCAGCGTGCGGACAGGCGATGCTGAGCGCTGGGACGCCTCCGGCTCTTCGCTCCGCGGCCGGAACACGCCGCCAGCGCCGCGGCCCCGCGGACCCACCTGGCCGGGGCGGCGGGCAGCAGAGCAGCGCCAGGGCGCACAGCAGCGCCCGGGGCCGCATGGCCGCGCCTTCGGTCCGCGGTCCGTCCGCCCGTCCGCCCGTCCGTCCGTCCGTCCGTCCGTCCGGGGCTGGCGCACGCAGCCCGCACGAGGCCGGGGCTGGCGGAGAGCCGCACCGGGACTCCCTCCTGCCGCAGGGATGGGGCTGCGCGCCGGGGCTCGGCGGGAGGGGAGGAGAGGGAGGGGAAGGAAGGGGAGGAGGAGGCGCAGGGGCAGCGCCCGCGGGACTCGGAGCCCGGCCAGCAGCCCCCGCGCCCCGCTGGGACACGGGAAGCGGCGGCCGGATCGGGCAGGGTGAGAGGTCGGGAGCGCCGGAACAAAGGGTTATGTTCAAGGAATTATTCTAAGCTAAGTTTGCCAAATTTGCAGTCCGAGTGCCTCACGGGAGCAGTTGTACGGGCAGATGAAATGCCTGCATTACTCACAGCTGAAGGATCACACTGTTTCAGTTGATCTACTTCGTATAAAGGAGATGACGTTCAAGCTGGCTTGTATTGCATGTGTTCAGTAAACTGCGCTACAAACACAGGGCAACCCAAAAGCGATTCATTGCCCGGCTCTGCAGCCCTCTCTGCTGTTCCAAAATTCCCGATAAAGTGGTGCCACTCCCCAGTCCAGTGGCGCTGACAAACTTTGGAGTCTGTGATCCTTTTGAGATGCTCATGAATCAAGAAGTGGTTGAAGCAAAACCTACATGAAGGTTGCATAGGAAAATATTTTGGTAATTTTGCAGCTATTATTTAGAAGCTTTGCTTTCAAAACATCCCACTGTTGTTTAAGTGTTTATTAAGCCTGTAGGACAGTCAGAAGCTTTAAAGTGGACACTGGCTTGCTAGCGTGTGCTATCCATGCCTCAACTGTATATCCTTCTGTTTACAGCAGTACAGACAAAAATGGGAATGAGGGAAGGCTGATTTGAACTTGCTTATATGTATGAAGTGCCTTTATTACTGCAGAAGCACTGAGCTTTGTTTTTGGTGGAGAATAAAAATAATGGAAGACAAATTTCCCTAATCATATGTACTGGTTCCCAGTAAGCTCTGTGTCTCTATGGTGTTCCTCTCACAGTTCTACCACTACTTATAACATGGTTGAAGATGATTGCATTTGTATAGAGCAAGAAATAAATACAAGTTTTACAGCTAGCCAGCCTTCCCACAGCTCTATCATCCCACATGCTCTAGGAAACCTAGAAAAAAATGCTTTATACTTAATTGAACTATTCATCTGTTTAGACAATACCTTAATCAGAGGTAATTATTTCATCTGGGAAGAGAAAGTGAAGCTATTCTTTTTGTGAGGTGAAGCTAGTAATTTCTGTGTGGTCTCACAGTTCTATAACATGCACAGACGTTGCTCTTCTAACACTCTAAACCCAAAATAGAACTGAACTAAAACAGGTAATTGTAAAAATGACTCAGGTTCTCAAAAAAGCATATATTGCTAGTATTTTTCTTACATTTCAAGAAGTGTTAGCCAGTGGGCAAATGCTTGAGGAATAACTTAGATTGCAGAGTTTGTAAAACATATGAAGAGAAGCCTGGTTCTCTTCAGATTGAACCTCCAGAAGTATTTTAGTCACAGACATTAGAAACCATCATAGGGCTATGCCCTTTCATCTTTGTAACCTGGTTATTATATATACAGCAAGTGAATAAAACCCATGCTTGTTAAATTTTATGTCTGCATATGAAAACCAAATTTAAGTTTTGTATCCTGTAGTTTTTTGAATCAACTTGCTCCTTCCTCTCAAGATAACTTATTGTAACAGAGGTGAAGAGTTCAGGACTTAATAATTTTTAATGCTACTTGGTGTTTTTTTTAGTAGAAGTATGTTACAGAACAAAACTTCATTCCTTTTAAACACACCAAGTTTACCAAAAAGGACTGCACCTATCTAGCCAGACTGCTACATCATTACTGTTTGCGGAAGGAGATCTTTCTTACTACCAATACACGGATTACCCTGGTGCTTGTCAGAGGTGGGTGGTTACTGCTGAAAGATGAGCACAGAAACACACACCTCAAGCAGGGAAATCAGTCATCTAGGTAGAGGGTTGTGTATCTTGTTACAAACTTTTTGAAATCACATGTAGCTGTCAGTGTTTGGATTTTCTGGGAATGAAGGTTGTTTTACTCCTGTATTCTTTAAAAGAAAGTTGGACAGTTAAAGGAGGTCCACGGATCAGTGCAAAGTGAAACAGAACAAATCTAGTGCTTGTGTTGGTGCTCCTGTCTGCCTGGCCTAAGCAGAAGGATGTTGTTCTGCAATTTTGTGGGTAGCTTTTTATCTTTAGAGGCCCTTGAGAATGGAAAAATTCCAAAATAAACTAAGTAAGCTGCCAGGCACTCTTAATGAACTCTAAAGACACGTGATAGAAAAATGCAAGCCTTGTGGTTAAAAGGCTAAGACTATTACCGATTATAATTTCTTTTCCCTGCCACCAGTTAAGGAGGAAAAAGCTGAGAGATAGGCTGTGCAAAGAAAGATGCATTCTCTCCTGTAGTGACAACCGATGCATAGGCCCAATTCAGCTGTACTGGCATTTTTTCTCAGATTTTGGAACAGCAATGCAAGTCTTTCCACACCACCATTTCATGATTGAAGCTGATTTCAGCAAGTCCTTTCTAATGTTGGAATTCCCCACATTGCATCTTACAGTAGCCTCTAAAACACCTTTTTTTTTTTGTAGTTAGTAGCTGTCAGCAGCAGTGGGTGATAACAAAATCACTTTGCTCATTTGTATGGTACTTCACACTACCATCAATCTTACATGGAGGAAGAAAACATTGTGGTCAATCCTTCTCAGCAGGGTTCATATTATTGTTCAGTGACAAGGCCCTAAATGGAACTACCTAATTAAGGAAAAAAGCTATAAAGGAGTTCAAAGACATTAAATGGAAATTATTCTTTGATGTGCACTAGGAAGAACAGGAAGCCCAGGCTGGAAAAGGGGCATGCTGGTACACAGACTGTACCATTCATAATTGTCATTATGTGGAAATCAAAGAAGCTTTTCTAAGCTTGCCTGCTCCAGGAAATAACTGAGGAATGTGCTATTTGCATTAGAACCAGGCAGGTACTAGATGTGCAAGTATATCACACAAAATTGCATAACCAGGAGTGAGTTACTCCCATAAAGGCTGTGGGTCTCTGGCATGTCTCACCAGCACAATTCCAGGCTTTTGACACATTGCCTCAAGAGTCCGTCCTTAGGAGCAACATCACACCTGTGGCAGATTTAGTGCTCAGCTAGAGTTTTTTAAAAATACAGCCATTAGTCAAGTCTGTTGCAAATAAAAAGGGGAACAAAAGATTGGGAATTGAATTAATATTCAAGTAAAATTCAGTTCTCTTCTTCAGAAGGAAGAACGAAGCACTGTTTTCATTTTTCTATCCAGCTATTTTAAGTGAAGTAGGGTATCAATACTGCAGTATTTATGTCATATTAAAATGGTTTATACATAACCAGCTAGAAGAAAACTGGGATCACAGAGTAGTTTTTTAATCATTTAATTAGGGATATTAACTGTTTTAAAGTAGTCATGTATTCAAACTTAATGTCATACATAAATTAATATCTCCAGCAAATGTAATAATTTTTTCAGCTTGTGTAACACCACACATCAGTTAGTATATCAGCTGAGTTTGTAATCCATATATCTGCCAGTGACTTAACACTGTTCTATTCTCTTACCAGAGTTCTTACTTAATATTTGCTTTTATAATTAATTCCAGAATTTCTCACTATCTTTTGAAGTGTTTGTCACAGGAAAAGTGAGAGAAAGAAGTATTTTCTATTGGTCACATTACCAATGGCACAAACTTTTGCTCTGTTATAGTTCCTAAGCAAAATCTTCATCACATTCAATGGCATAAGGGCCATGAAGTCTTCACTGCTGAGCAGCTTTCCTCAAGTGTACTGGAGACAGGCTTAATTACATGCAATTTTATAAAAGCACTGATATAAATTCTTTCAATTACCATCTAGGTTGCAGCTTTAATAATTCCTTGAAATGAGATTTAGGGACCAAGCCAGTTTAATTAGGTGATGTTTATTTTACATAGAACAATCTCCAAAGAATATTTAAAAAACCCAATCTAAATACTGATTTTATTGCATTTATTTTCTTACAAAAAAAAAAAAAATAAAAGACAGGCACAATTTAGGTATTCAAATACTTCAAACTGAATAACTGTTCGCTATTCAGATTTCCCCAATACCACTCCAAAGGCTGTGAAAATAGAAAATGTCATTTTGCACAAGGCAGTAGTGCATTTAGTAGGAATGAATCGCAAAATATATTTTTGTGAAGCAAGTTGTTATTGTCACTCTATAATTACCTATAAAATTTTTTGAATTGCACAATATATTTGCTTTGCAATTGACAACTGCCACACAATAGGCCTAGTATGTAGCTAAGTATTTGCTCAAACTATCCCTTAGAAACAAATTAGGTTCTCTTTTGGTAAATACTTAAAGTCTAGTATCAGCTATATTATATATCTGAGGTAATTTAAAAATGTTTCAATAGGAAGAGGTTTATATATTTAACTAAATTCAATTTCTGTCTACTTTAAAATCTACACAATAGCTGTGTGTCCTAAAGAAAATTTTGATTTGAAAGTACCAACACCAATGAAATCTTGAGCTGTTTAAATGAATAGATTTCTTGGTTTTCTGTTTTGTTATCAATGCTGAAAAGGCACTGTGTACATTCCTCTGAACATTTGGTGTTTTAGGGTGTGTTTTTAAAATTTAACAAGCATCCAACGACAAACTTCAAATATTTATAAGCAAAAAAATACTGAATAGACTTCCCACTGATTGATGAAGTCCATGATATCTGAAAGTACTCATTTTCCATAGAACTTCTTATTCAACAAGAATATGAGCAAATTCACATTCACTTTAGCTTTATCAAACATTTTCATTACAGCCACACCTTCATACTGCATCTGAAGCAAATCCTGAAATGAGAAAAAAAATCATTAGTGTCCATCTAAATCCATACCTTACAGTAACAAGATGTGATAAACATCATCAACTCCAGGTTCTTAATAACTTAAAAAATTGCAAGCAAGTATTGGGATACATGTAGAAAACATTATGTGTCCTCTAGATCCTAAGCTACAGATGGTCAGTAACAGCAAACCAGAAGAAACACTGTTTTCTGTGTATTTCCATTTTTTTTTCTTAGTATTTCCTGCTTGCCACCTGAACTAATGTGGTGGTTGATTTCATGCAATTGCCCCGGAATAAACATTAAATCAATGCCCATGCCCAGCATCCTGCAGATATTATATAATTATTCTTCATATTAGCTGCTGCTCTGTACTGATTGACTGGTTTATGGATACATGTGAAAAAAATACTGAAAAAGCTTGTAGTTACAGCAGCAACATAGCAAAGGAACAAAATTCAAACCTGGAAATGGAGCTGCACTTTTTCCATCTCAACTCCTAAAAATTTTGCTTTGATTTCAAAGTCACCCACTTCTTCTCCAGGTGTGATATCAAACATCACATTCTTAAACCTTGAAACAAGAAAGGTAATTGAATACATAGGCTGTGCACTTTCATATAATCCAGAGACAGTTCTGGGGAAAAAGCCTTCAGAACATAGAACTTTGACCACAAGCCATGTCATTGGTGTCAAAGAATCACTCCATCCCTCCCTGCACTGCACTCCATATAGGGTCTTCTCAGAAATTTTCTTGTAGCATGAAAAATACAGAATTCTGAAGTCTTTTGTACTGGAGAAACAACCCCCTAGAAAAGCCCAACCCCAAAAAAACCAACAAAAAACAACAACAACAACAACAACAAACCACCAAAAAAAACCCACAAAAAGAAACAAAAATAAACCAACCCCAAAAAAACCCCCACCACCACAACAAAAAACTACCAACCAAAACCAAACCAACAAACAAAAAATGCAACAAAACACCAAAAAAAGAGAAGTATTTGGGAAGTTCAGTGAACAAATTGGATCCAACACCCAGTGGATAGAAACAGGACAACCAAATTTTCCTTCTGCCATGCCCAAGTGTCTCCTTGCAGGTACATATTTGCCTCATGTGGCTTCCTCTACCTGATTAATCCACTTGGGGAAAAAAAATAGAAAAAGAAAAAAACCTGAAAAATCTTTTCTGTGCAGAAGGTGGAAGGAAAGGTGCAGAGAATGGAAGACTTTCACTACCACAGCCTCAAAATGGAAGAATACAAAAGGGATGTTAAACCACCACATCCATTCACCCTGCCATAGTGAGGAAGAGCACAAAACATGAGGTTTACTAAGTTATTTGAAAGTGACTGGTCAAGATATGAAAAAGGATTGCTACAATTGCATAAAAACGTGGTCGTTAATAGTGAGTCTGCTGCCAAACTCACACTTGTTCGTGTAAGACAGTGCTAGGGCTGGCTTGTTAAAATATTTTCCCAAGGTAATCATAGAGCAAGGTACAAAGTAAAAAGAAATAATTGTAACAATTACACTGTAGCATCCTTCTGAGTGCAGAAGTCTGAGGTAATTTTAGCTGTGGCACAGGAAATTAAAATTTCTTTTATCAAAAGCCAGGCCTCTTCAGAAATTGTTGATCAGAAAATGCTCGGAATTGATTTGCACTTACTGATTGGTTTGAAGATCTTCAATTTCTAGGATGACACCTTTTTCATGAAGTCTTGCAGCTGTGTACTTTAGTGAGGTCTGTTTCAGCTTTTTGCTTCCTTTCACCTCCTCTTTTCCATCTAATTTAATTGACCTCCGTGAATTTCTGGAAAGAGAACAAGAAAACTGGTTTTTGATGTGTTTGTCAGATCCTTAATACTTCATTTACTCTTCTAGCCATATTTAACTTTCTTTCATTCTTTCTTGAACGTCTCTAAAAAAACAAAATTAACATCCCCAAAAATCTAAGAGTTGGAAGAATTTTTAGTATGCAGTGAATCATCTAAATATCTTGCCAATGAATTTTGAATCATCTTTTTAGCACTTCTTTCAATTCTATTGTGAAATGCAACTCTGATCCTAAAGAATCCACAATTTTCAGTTCAAAATTGCAATTTGTAAACTTAAGGTGACATAAATGGTAAATATTCTGTAATTAGAGTTAATTTTTGGATCAATGAAGTGTGCACTAGGATTCCTATGTCAGTAAAATGCTTTCATTTTAACATTTTGGTGGAATTGGTGAGGAGATTGCTTTCAAGTAACTCTGTCATATCTGGAAGGTAAAATTATTTAGGCATTTATTTTCCCCTTTTCTATTCTAATGACAAATCCCAAACCTTTTAAAAAAGGAAGAAACCAATAATTACTTCCCAAAACTTCATGATCTCTGACCTTGCAAATGGATCTGCAAAATAGCACCAATTAAATATACTGAAAACATCTATACATCTCTTTACATAGACTTTTCTTTCTCCAAGCACTCTTAAATAAATGCAAGACTTTAATATCCAGATGCTGACACAGTTAGCAACTCTCATGGACCTTTTGTAGACTGTCAAACTTTAAACTACAGATTAACACCTGCTTTTCATCTTGATAAAACACACTAAAAGACACATTAAAAGAAAGAAAGACTCAACTCACTTTCTTGTTAAGTTGTCTAAGCAAGTTTTTATATAGGTGTTGTAATAATTAATTTGTTCCTCATAAAATGCTGTCTTGGAGTTAAGGGCATTCAAAGTCTGCTGGAGTTTCACCAACTCAGCTTTTCGATGATGTCTGTATCTTCTTTGATTCCGGATATCCTAAATAAATTTATTAATGTCATTGTTTTATTAATTTGAAATTTTAAAAAGCCTTAGTTCATTTCCATTCTAATTTGTAATTACAAAATCTGACTTAATTACTGAGAGAAAGCACAAAACTAGCACGTTAGTTCTTACAAGAACTGTAGGTAGTACTACAGTTTGTTCCCATGGCAATCACATTGCTACTCATGTATAGAAGTGGTCTTGAACTTTGCTGTGCTCTTTGCTTGTGCTAAAGGTAGTTCAATATATTAAAGTTCTAATGGCCAGTATGGGTTGTGGATGTGGAATAGGATTAGTTGAGAACAGTCCCTGTGCTTTATCAGCATCAGGATGGGCACCACATTGACCCACTATTCTTCTGCCCAACCACAGCAGATCAGTGTTAATACCAATCAAATAATATTACATGGGAGTTTAAGACTTCTGAAACCTTACCAAGATCACAGCCATTCTTAATTGAAACA
Source organism: Lonchura striata (assembly GCF_050655825.1). NCBI lineage: Eukaryota > Metazoa > Chordata > Aves > Passeriformes > Estrildidae > Lonchura > Lonchura striata. The sequence goes on along the minus strand of NC_140740.1, from coordinate 74,214,328 downwards.
CCACTGAGCAATTCCAATTACTGTTAATACAAAGTTATATTGAAACATTATAGAGGATGAGTTAAATCACCAGCAGCATCAAATTCAATATCAGATTCAGATAACAAAGGTTGGAGTTTTTTGTAATTTATTTCAGACAGTTATTCAGGAGTGTACTGCCTTTCACTTACTTTGTCAGGGAAGGAAAACAATTATTTTGTATGTGGATACTTGAATAGCTTAGGGTAGCATTCCCTGAAAAATATGTGTTTTACTTCTCTAATTGGAATGGATTTAGGCTAGATGCTAAAAAACATTGATATACAGGAAAAAAAATCAGTTTACCTTAGCAATCTCATTTATAATTTCTTGGTACTTAGTTGCTGAAGACACTAGTCCTGCTTGTTCCAATGTCCGGAGATTTCTCTGAATTTTCCTTTTCTTTTGTTCTATTGGTAGCTGCCCATCTTCAAAAACAGACTGACTCTGCTTCATTTTCTCTGGAGTTTTGGAATCTAAGATGGCACGTTTTTCTACAAGTTTCAAATTCTCAGATTCCTGGGGGGAAAAAAAATATCCAGAGCAGTTATTTTCTAGATTTTAATAACTGTTAAATGTTTAAGTACATTGAATTCTCAAGTACATTGCATAGGAGATTATCAAGAATCAGAGTGCAATCTTTATGTCGTATTACTACTTGGTCTCAAAGTACCCCATTTACTATGCCTTTGGACATACTTCAGCTATGTAGTGACAACACTGAGGCACATATTTGAGTTATTCAAAATGTCTAATTCAGCCAGGCTCAATGACTTCACCAAGTTGTGGGAAGACTGTCCAGATCTCACAGGTGTTTCCTATACATGCACACACTGAGGTGAACTAAAATCTGCACATTATTAAGATGCAGTTTTGCATGTCAGTGTCTATGGGAAAGACTTCAACTGTGAGCTCTTCCCACTCAATTCCCGTACCAAGGATAGCAGTTGTTTCCTGAGCATTGCTTGTAGAGATTAAGCAAATAAACTAAAGGGTCAGGCAACTTGAGTTACAATACTGAATTTAATGAGGGAGGCAAAAGAAGAGTACAGAGATTCACCTCAGGCTATTTGTTGTATTATAATATAGGAGAGAAAAGACCATGTTTACAAAAAATGTAAAGAAAAAAATATTCTAGTCATATTCTAGTGACTCCAATACATCAAGAAGAAATATTTTAGTCTAATCTAGCTCACAGCTCACATTTTGTTTATCTCTGAAGCTATTTCAAATTATACAGCAAGAAAACCCAACTATACAAGTCTCATATTTTGAAGATTCTAAATCTGAATAGTCTAAAACCACCAACAAACAATTTCATTATTAGAATGTGATGGAGAAAGCTGTCAGAGGTCTATTAAGGCTTTCAAATAGCTTTAATAAAATACTTCCTTCCCTATTCAGGACCAGTATAACACTTACCTGTTGTGCAGTGGCTGGTGTTTCTAATATTTCTGAGAGTGTATCCCCTGGTTGTGTTCGTATCACATCCACAATGAGTCTTTTGGTCCTTTTAAAAGGATATATGGATATTACAAAACAGTTATAATTTGTACATGTCATTTCTTCAGCCATAAAAGTAGTAAACTCCCCCTTTATTATGGATTATTGGTAAAATTTGCTTTCTAGCTTTTTATGTTTCACAGCTTCCTTTAACAGCTTTAACACTGAATATCTGGTTTCTACATAGTCTGAATAGAGAAATACATGTAAGCTTCCCTCCATTTATTTTAGAAAACTAGCACAGTAAAAGAGTTACTGTTAATAAAATACAAGCAACAACTCACATGTGGATTTTAATTGTGATCATGACAAAACAGCAGACAGAAATATAACATTTGAAAAGCCTGAGCCATTAAAGGTCATATTTACTGAATAAAGTGGAAATGCACTCAGAACTGCTAAACTTTGAAGAAATTTTTCATTTGATGCAATGCATTTACACAAACCACTTAAGGACAGATATTTCTCTAGTGACAACAGACAAGAAACATTTCCTTGCTAAAAAAGGGAAGCTGCTACACCCTGATATGTTAACCAGTTCTTTTCTTGGTTAGAATTTATCTCATTTCTATTTGTTCATAATACTTCCAAGAACATCCTGCTACAGAATTCTATTAATTTAGAGGACAGGGTTACTGAAATAGCTCATTATTCTTAACAATTAACAGAAAATTGAAGATGCAGTTAAAGTTTCCAAGGAAAAATGTCTAAATATTGTCAACATTTCTATTATATAACCTAATAGTTTAAAGTGATAATCTACTTAGGTGCAGTTGCTTCTTCAGAAGTAAAACTTCACACCATTGAGCAAATGAAAGAATACTTATTTCTGATTAAAGAAAACCCAAACAGCTTAATAGATCAGATTTGAATTACGGACCATGTCTGTCCTACTAGTTATTTGTGCTGTCTTTCCCTTTTAATATGAACTTTTGCCTTCACACCTATGAGGTACATACAAGCACAGTAATAGAAGAGAGCAGCATTCTGTTCTCCTCCTTACTCAGATTGCACTAGGATTTTAAGTAGGCCAATCCCTTTTCTGGATACATTGAAATATCAAAAGATGGGTGCCAATAATGTGAAACAAAGTACTGTGATGTAATTAATTTTTACTATAAAGTAGCCTATACTATAAAGTGTTCCAGAGCATCCCTGTAGCCATTTTTTAATTTGTTTCTAAGACAGAATAAACAACAATTTTCTTTCCCGGATAAAAGCATGCAGCATGCACTATTCCTGCTGAAGTAACAGTTACATTCTTTTCAAATGGCTGATGGAAGGATATCAGGAAAGTGTTTATTTTTGAGTGGGAGGAAAGGACATGGTAATACTGTTGGACCCTTTTCATCAGAAAAGACTGCTTTTCATCTCTGCTTTCCCAAGGCTGTAGCATTTTAAAGCAGAGTGCTTTTACAGCTTCACAAGAGAACATTTCCTAGATAAAGATGCAGTCATGCTTCAAAACACAAATGGCAATATATTTCTTTTCCTGGAAAAACTGACTGTTCTTCTGATTTTTCCAAAAGTTTAAGTAGCACTGAACACAAACTGGCTTTTGACAACTGAATGCACTCAGCACCTCAGAAATGCACTTAGACAGGGTAAATGTTTAAAAAACAATATTTAAAAACAAACAAACAATAAGCATTGGCAGAATATACATGTTTGAGAAAAACGTACTTTATCATCAAACTTTTGAGATCCTGATCTTCACCTTCTCGTAATTCATATTTGCATGTTAGAGACAGTGAAATCTCTGTTTTTGCAAGTTGACTCAGTGTGCTTTCCCTGTTGGGATCATTGGGATCAACAGCTCCTTCCCCTAAAAGGAAACATATTTTACTCCAAGTGTTCCAATTTTCTCATGATTCAGTACATGAAGCAAACAAGCAACTACATGAATCACTGTAAACAATCAGAAATACTAATCTTATGTTGTACCTCCACATCGTTCCTCTTAGAAGCAGTCTTTTTTTGGACATTGAGCAATCAAAACAATAACTTAGCTATTTATAAACCCAGTTACAATATTTTGGAAATTACAACAATCCTTGATTTTCAGGCTCCTGATGTGCAAAAGACTTTCATGTTGTCTTCTCAAAGAATAATACAAACAATGTAACATCCTTTATTCTAACATGCAGTGATAATGAAGAATGAAAGAGTATCAGCTATGTTAACAGGCTATTCACTTGAATGCTGGTGTTACCCATGACTACTTGCTACTTTCTAATATAATATAATAAATGCAAATCAAGTATCAGTCAAATGCATTACTTTCTAAGAAATTATACAAATTTAAAAGGTAATTTTTAGTTGTATAATTAAGTAGCAAAATAAAAAATGTCTGGTTTTAGACTTCTCTATATAGATTTTCTAAGTTTCTACTCAACGCTAGCAAATCATAAGACCAGATTGTTAAAAAAAAAAAAAAATCACTCTTTTCCTATCTGCACAAGTGGATCATTCAAAATATTAGTAATGTTTGGACTTTGAATCACACATTAAATTATAGAGTGAATATTGCAGTTAAGAAAAAGGTTCAAATATCAGGTTCAATGTTACAGTAAGTTTATGGAAAAATAATTCTGTAGTAAAAAGAGAAGCAGAAGCTCTTGCTCTGAGAGACACAAGAGAATTTAAGTCAAGCCTCTGTATAATTCTGCCCCTAAAATGAAGTTACCCATAAAGACAAAAAATAGCATACCAAGGAAAGACTCTATATCAGGAACAGGTCCCAGACCTTCCAGCAATTCATTCAGCAGGTCATTAGTCTCAGTGGCAATGGCATCTTGGTGTTCCAAAAGCAGCTATAAATAAATGTAAATGAAATCATCATCCAGAAAATGCTTTCCTGGTATCTTTATACTTGAAACTAGGTCTGGAAACCAAATGTAGAAAAACAGAGACACAGATCACAGTAATGATCAGGATTGTGGAAGACCTTCCCAAGGCCAGGAAGCATCCTGGATTCTGGGCTAAAATTTAGAGTTGCCCTTGCAAAAACAGCTTGTCTTATTCCTCCAGCTATTCTCTCTGGAGTGCTAAATAACATGGCTGTGCAGAAGATTTGCAATGAGGATTTAAAAATTCCTGATTGTCACAGAATAAAGAATGATAATCCCAAGCAGAGCATTTTGGTGCTGCATCCTTAACACCCAAAGGAATAAAGACAGTGCTGTTGATCCATAGAAAGACACCTATTTTCTGAATATCCATCTCAGTAGCTTACAACAGTGTCAGTGATACCTTTCAGAAAGGACTGTATTTTCTAAGTGAGGAACCAGCACTGCAGCACCCACTGCACCTAAGAGACATGTTATGCTAGTCACTAGACTCACTAGAAGGACTAATGTTCACATATAACTTCTGGTCATTACCTGCAGGCATAGGTCTGTTGCTTCAAAAATTAAAAGAGCAGGCACAAAGACAAACCAGGTTTTTTTGTCTTGGTTTTTTTTTTTTTTTTTTTTTTTTTTTTAGCAGATTAGGTTATTAGTTTTCAGATTAGTTATTACTTGAATAAAACTAATTTTCAGAGTGGCCTACTGTGAGTTGGCTGTTCTACCTTTTCCAAAGTGTATCTGGCAGTATTTGGGAGATTCTTTTGTGGTGTTTGTGGACTTGTTTTTTTTTGGTGTTTTTTTTTTTGGTTTTGTTTTTGTGGGTTTTTTTTTTTGTTTGTTTGTTTTTTTTTGATGGGGGAATGTTGTGGAGTTTTTTTTTTGACTTGGGCTGGGGGACACACAGGGGACATGTTGCAAGCCAGGAAACAGATGGTAGTATCCCAGTTTTAGGAGGAACATGTGGCAAATATTTAACTTATACCCTATTAGGTCATACTTCAGACTGCAGTTATTTTGCTCTTTACCCACAGTAAGAACAGGAATGATACCACAGCTTCAGTTGCTCTAAATCAGATGTTTTAATCTGCTTCCAACAAGTCACATGACAGAATGCCAGAGCCACAGCATACAATTTCTATTCCCAAAGGTTTCCTTCAAACTGCTTTCACTTTCTTACCCAAGACAGAAAATAGTTTTAAAGTTAGAAATGTTACGTAAGACTGGAACATAATTGTTCTTTCCCCTCATCAGAAAGTGTTACACACTAATTATTATTGAAGATGATGCTTGTGCATGAAAGCAGAATTTGCATTTTTCCTAGGGAAAAAGAAAATCTAGTATTCAGCTTCAGAGCATTTCAGACATGAAGAGAAGAAATTACTTCAAAAATAAGAATGAAAACTAAGTTTTCCCCCAAGAGTGTTAGCGGCAAATATTTGATAGTCTGTATGCTATAGTCCATTGACTAGTCTGTTTTGATTGACTTACTGAATGGGTATTGATAATTTCTTCAATGGAAATATATATGACAGGCTTGCTAAGGGTCACCATATCAGAGTATTCATCAATATTGAATTTCTCCTCTGGTTCAGGAACATCACATGCTGCTTGAAAAAAATTCCTAAGAGAAAATGAGAAAGACTTCAATAACTGTCCCTTATAAATTCACTTATTTCGGCTGTATTAAAAAAGCCACAGTCTTTGCCATGCGTTATGTTTCTCTTATAACCTCCAATCTACCCTCAATGTTTCAAGGAGGCAACACATCAATACAAGTGATGAAGTCTTCTCTTTCCTGGATAGCTCGTAGAAGACTATTTTAAAGGGGTTGGGTTTTTTCCACTACTTATTGGACAAAGTAAATTTTAAGGACTTAGATAAATATCTATTAATGGCCTAGAAATTATAAAAGGACATCTCTCTTATTTTGTGAAGGTACTTTGCAGTATGAGGTGTGCTGAGAAGGAATTGATTGAAATAGATGCACAAAATTCCCATTGTCCCACAAATGTTTGCTGTTAGGCAGAAAAGGAGCTGTTCAAAATGAGAGAAAATGTAGTATTGTTTATAAATATAAGAATACTGAAAGGAAAAAAATGCAGCATGGTTGAAGTGTTACTTTAGTGTGACTAGCATGCACATGGAGTACTGAGACTTGCTTCTTCCCAAAACGACATCTGCTGTCTCTCCATGCCACTGACTTATTCTGGGATGTGCACAGACCACCAAGAACCAGCAAGATCCTCTTGTAGAGAACCACTTTGTTTTCTGAAGTGAGACGACGTGAAATGGGGCAGCTGGGAAAAACAGGGTTTTAGATTGTGCGTATGGGTTTGCTTCAGGAGCGATATTATGCCAGCCCGATGGTGTTGAACAGGCTACACGTTTCAGGTTCACAGCACCTTTGAAGTATTAGAAAAGAGTAATTACAAAGAAAAAAGAACAAAGAAAATGGGCTGAAAATCTTAACTTTAGACAGGAAAACCTGGAGACTGTACAAAATCACAGTGGTATTGCATGAGTTGTGTGCAGAATTCATTAATCAGTCCAAAAATAATGACCAGTAGGGTATGCAATGAAACTGGAGGAAAATTTTAATTTTAACTGACAGGTAGCAAAATTCTGAATATTGCTACAGGAGGAGATGTGAAGGCAGGTGATCTCAAAGGCTTAGGAAGGGTATGGACAAATTTCTGCACAAGTTCATAAATGCAGAGTAAAAGATCTAGGCAGGCTTAATGGCTTTGAGCATAGCTAGCATTGCTAATAGTATTCCAAAGGGGAACAGGTAGCTAAGGGCAGCCGCTGTTGCTGTCTAAGAAGGGCTTAGTTAAAGTACAGAGCACAGGCATACAGATATTTAAGTTAGCCTAATTAGGAGAAGGATTCTTCCTTTTGTAGCAATCAAGGGCTGACTAGAATAGGGCTCTTTTGTTATCATTTGTTATTCTTGCTATAACACTTTCTACCTTGTAGCTTTTTCATGCTTATGCAATGCCCTCAAATACTTAATTAAAATTACTAAGTTGAATTGTTTCTGTATCCATGGTTGACATCTCTCAAGGAAACCCATTACATGAACAGTGCATTTGCTTTCACAAAGGGCAGACACTAAACACAGAAATTCTGAGTGCAAGTTTATTGCAAAATTCAACAATACCATGAAGTAATAGCAATGAATGGGCAGTAACCCCAAAGAACTTGTGTCCCAGAATGTAGCAAAACATGCAATTCCCTATGACTGCAAGATAAACAAAGGATATCTGTATAGAATCTGTCAGCAAAGATGAGAAAAAACTCTACAACTTTTTCCTGACAAATATTTTTTTTCCTCAAAGCATTCGTATCAAGCAGATCTGAAATCAAGATTAATCAAGCAGATCCCAAATCAAGCAGACATTGATTCTTGTGGATAATGAGTTACCTCAGTCTGTTCTCAGTCTGTGCTTGCAGTAAGGAACTGCAAGCAAAACAGTAGAGATGATCTCAAATTAATGCACAAGTTGGAATACAACCTGTTACTCCTGCTCCAGCTTCCTTGTCAGTGAGCATTTCTCTTTGCCATATCACTCAACATTTTTAACATTTTGAATAGGAAATTCCTATCAACAAGGGGTCCACCTCCCTTACTCATCCTAGAGGAAAGCTCTTAGTCTGTAGGTTATTTGTGAGGGCTGTGCATACCTGAACTTCTGGTAGGTCTGTGAGAGGTAAGTGTTCATAGATGACAGATGTTCACTTTCTCCTTCAAAGAGTTTGTTAGAAGCAGCGTGCTGGAGGACTTTGGCCACACAGCCTAGGTTCCTCCTCTGGTCAGGGTGTATCTGGCCCCCAGCTGATATATCGATTATATCAAAGCCATCAGGAGCAACTATGGCAGGGTTCATGTAGCGATAGTACAGAAGGTTGCCAACAACCTAAAGAAATGGAGAAAAAAGTTAAGAGATCTTCCCTTCGCATACAGGAGTGACACCTAACAAAACACAACCAATCATTTCTACTTCTAAATTAGACCACAGGGACTGGTTTTAGAAGAATCTTAAGAGACATGTTACCTATGGGGCTAACTGGACAGACCTCTTACATGACATTCCTCCTACAACACCTCTGTGAACATCAGTTACGGACTTTTAGCACCACATTTCAATTTGGTACTGGCTGTAGTTCAGCTAATGCAAGACATGGAGTTAAACACAAACACAACTCTTCTAAATTTTGCAAGGTTCCACTCCCAAGGCTCATTCTGTGAAGTCCTGCAGATACTGGCAGCATTTAATGCACTCATTGATAAGGGAACCCTTATCAAAGGGACTGGACTGCAATGCAGCTCTGTAACGCTAGAGAACAGATTTCCCAAACTGCAGTTACTGTAACAATGCTACAGCATCTTCTGAAGATGGCAACTTTAAAGAACCCCTGGTCTCAGAATCAGGCAGGACTTTGCTTTCTGCAATTTGCTTATATGTATGCACCTGCAGAACTTCCAGCTTACACATTTAAAAGCTTTCAAGTGGGTACTCAATTTGCTTTCTAAGTTTTTTAATAGGCTGAGCAATTTTTAAAATCTGTATTGCTGGAGTGATGGACAGTGAAGAATAGGGAAGTTCTGCTAAAATGAAAACCTTGTCATTTTAGAACCATGTAATTAAACACCAAAAAAAGGGTCTTTATTGAAGTGCAAAATAGTCTTAATTGGACAGGGTTGTCAGTCTCTCAGCTGTTTGGAAAGCTTATGGAGCAATTCCCCCAAGTCCTCTGAAGAGACACTGTGGCTGTGGTAGAGTAACAAGAGCCATTGTGCCAGTACCATACTTATCACTCATACCTTATTTTTCAGTCTGTACAAATGTCATGCATAATCTAGTCAAACTTTTCTTTTAGAAACATTCCTCATTCAATTTAAATTACAATTTCTTACCATGTTAACAACTTTAGATAGGGGAGAAAAAAAAGACTACAGTGTTCTCCAATGAAAGGACCGGTGATGACAAAGACCTCACTCCCAATCCAAGCCCCAGTCAGATAAACTCCAGCCTTGTCAGTACAATTACTATCCAAAACAGGTTGAGCATCCTCTTCCGTAAGAATTGCTGAGTGCCTAGATTAACATTGTGGCAACAGAATCATCTTCTCCCCTTCCTTAGCCCCTTTGCAACTCAATAAGAAGTGCCAAACTCCTTCAATAAATGCTCTTTACCCAGTTCCTTAGAATATTTATTGTTTATAAAAATCCATGTTGGCATTAAAACAACAGGCTGCTGACAGTATGCCCTAGGAAGTTTACCTTTAGTAGTTCATCTTCAGTTGCATCCGGGAATTTCTCATGGAGTGAGCTCTTCAGAACTTTGGCTATGTATCGCATTCCATAACTACATGTAGAACAGATGAAAAGGCAAAATATTGGAAAATACTTAGATGAAACAGAAAGCAATCATTCTAGTCAGCTTTTAAAAAGTTACTGGCTTTTTGCACACTCCCTTGACACACAAGTATGAGTTGATAATGGAAAACACAAAACGTTTCAAGTACAGGGACAGGTTTGCCAGGCTGCTAAAGCAGGCAGAGAAACCACTCCCTCTACAGGACATCTCATCCGAGAGGAAGTATCACAAGCCTTTGAAAGCATGGAAAAGATTTGAAAGGATCTCCATCACAGAGAACTGCATGTGAACTGCTGCTTGGAGAGTCCTAACACAGCACTTACGGCAACATATTGAGAGAAGAGAATATGGATGTGAGAACTTTGTCAGTTACTGCTCGCAAACTCTGAATAGATGATTCCAGTTTATTGACTACTTCTGCATGTGTCAGTGCTTGTTCTGTGGTCACGTCGTATGGTAGTTTGCTGCAAAGCAAAAAAAAACAACATGAAACCGGTTAAATACATTTGAGAATAAAATACTTTTTATTTTCATAAGGGCCATCAGTGAACAAAAATCTGACAAACGCAATTGAAGCTGGATTTTGTTACTAAAAGTCTTAGATGCTTTGGCCTCCTTTTTCCAAATTACTGGTAAGTAATTTGCTTAGTTGGGAGTGCACATGTTATCATGTACCTTCCCTTAATAACAAAAGTAGGATACAAATATAAAGCATGCATCTCCACATCCCTATCCCAGCATAGTTCATCAAAAGCCTAGGAAACTACTAACATGCTGTTAGTAAAAAACTCAAGAAAAAGACTTAAGTTGTTCCATGGCATAATCTATTACATTTACAAAGATTAAGTAATTGACTTTGGAAGGTCATGACAATGAAAGTGATCCTTTCATTTTTCAGGAGAAGTTAAAGCACCTGTTTTTCAAGCATCTCTCCCCAAATCTCTCTGCTGGAAGAAGACTGAGAAGGGGTGCATGGGCACGAGTACAGAACAATTTGTCAGGGAAAGAATAGGAAAGCAGAACTGAGGGATTCCTCATGTGTATGTTACACTATGTCCAGCTTCCTCACTCACCTGGCCTCACCAGTCTGCATTTCTAGCTGGTTTACCCATGCCTTGTAAACATCCACGGGACTAGTGTTGATGATGAGAGATTTGTCCTCCATGATTTCTTTCACCACCGGGCCCAGGAGCTGGCGCAGAGTGTTCTGTCCACGAGCGCCTCGGCTGAAGCTGACCACCATCTTAATGACCGTGGGGTTTCCAGTAACGATATCCTGGATCTGGTCTACCTTAGAGCTGTACCAGGAACAGAAGGGTTATGACTTATATGTGCAGTTATCCCTATTTTCAAATCCCACACTTTTAAAACTACACTATTTCTATGATGAAACCTCTTTATATAGCCTATTTCTTAAGATTTTTATCTGCAATAAGGTGGTATATAGAGACTGCTGTCTGAATTCTACATGTATTATAGTAATGTCCTGGAACATAGCATAGTCCATGGCAGCTAATTTATACCTGATTTAGACCCAAATACCTATTCAGCCAGTATCTGTTAGAGGCATAAAATAACATTTCATTATTTCAGGATAAGCCACTAATCTTCACTTACAGAATATAAGATTACATAAAGATACTTTTTCTACCCTTACATATGCAAGCACAAACTGAGCCCTAGCATCTTTTTACAAGCCATTTTTTCATAGAGGAATATGGTCTGCCATAGAAAGTTTTTTTTCCCTTGAATCAGCAATCACTTAACTTTAAGAGTAACACCCAGAAAACAAAGTTCTCCTGTAATAAAATTATATGTGTAATTTTATGGTAGTTTAAAGATTAACCACCAATTTCCTTTAAGCATGAAGCATTCATTGAACTGTCTAAACCACAAACTGGCTGAATACTTCCTGTGTTTGCACATACGTTATCTCCTCTTCTAGAGCAGTTTTGAAGAGTTTGAGAAGCAGGTATTCTTCCCGTTGATTTGAGGCATAGTTGTACAGAGTGAAGATGACTGTATCCATAAACTTTGTTGATTTGTTTTGTGGCATCTGGAAAATCAGCTTTGCCAGATATGTGGGATTAGTCTATAAAGAAAAAAAAAGAAAGAAAAAAAAAAAAGGAAGAAGACTTGTATATGATTGTCCAGGACAAACTCTCCCCAGCTGGAGGGCAGCTCTCTACATTTGTTCACACCTAGAGCAGTTATGTTGACTCAAACATATGTCAGTTTTCCATGCATCTTTTACTTTTCTGCAAATCCTAGTACATAAGAAACCCTGAACTGCACAATCTGTGAGAAGCTCCATTAAGGATTTTATTTGCAGTTCCTGTATAGTACCTCTCTGCATCTAGTCTATGTATTTGATGACAACTAGAATTTACCATATGACAACAGCTATCTACCAAGAAAACTTCGCACACTACATGTCTACTTTGGAGGGCATCTGCCCTGGGAGGATGTAAAATTCTTCTAAAAAAAATGTCAGTGAGATCAGAAAAAAAAAGGCACGAGAACAGATACGTTGTATTCTGTGAACTGCATTGCAGACCACCTTCCTTCCACCACGTGCAATGTATGCCATTAGTGACAGTAATTTACATGGACTACACGGAGATAAACGTTTCTCTTCAGACAGAATGTTCTGTACAGACAGAAGTATGCAAGCAAAAACCAGCCATATTTGCTGAACATTTTAAAACCAACAAGGATCTTCTCAATTACAGGAAGTATTAGGAATTGATCTGTGTCTGCTGCAGTCTGCATGTTATTTGGAAATATTTTCATAATCACTACTACAATAATTAAAAAAAAGTCGTACAATATATTTCTAGTTTTTCTTCAAAAAATTGCTGCTGTGTTAATTTTCGCAATAAAATTTACCTGTAGAAGGTAGAATAAGTGTTGATAAGCCTCCAGTTTTTTTCTTCTCTCTTTACTCAAACCTTTGATGCCCTGTTTGTCAACCATAACCATCTCTTCCAGTTGACTTTTGCTCTTTTTGTTAAGTTTCTTACTGTGCAGTACCACATCCTGCAGAAAGATGACCACAAGTCTGGATTATATATTCACAAAAAGGCAGATTGCAAAAATGAACATATTCACAACTATGTTAAATGCAGTATTACTCCAAGTACCTTAATTAGCAGCTTTGTAAATTTTGCTGCACTATTCACTACCCAGTTTTTTAACATCTTTATCTTTCACCCATATGGCTTACTAACAATGATTGTATGAGGTCTGATCTTCTATACAGGAGATCCTATAATTCATGATTATTTAGCATTGAACATAATCATAATTCATGATTAATTAGCATTGAACAAGCTGTTCAATATGATAAGGAGTCTACTCTATTCTAACACAGAAAAGATGTAAAAAGATTTTAAATCTGCCAAGTTATTACTATTGTCCACAACAGGTGGACATTCAACGCAGGACAACAGAACATCATCTAGCACAAGGCAGAAACATGTGAAGATTTAATTTGCTAGCAGTATTTTGACTAATTGAGGGTGACTGAGCACTAGTACAGGTTGCTCAGATTGTTGGAGATAATCAGCCATCTGGACATGGTCCTGGGCAACCTGCTCTGGTGTCCCTGCTTGTGTAGTGGGTTTGGACCAGATGACCTCCAGAGATCCCTTCCAGCCTCAGCTGATTGTGTAACCCTGAGTTCCTTCAACACGGGGAAGTGCTCAGTGCATGCTGCCAAGGGAGCCTGAACAGACCGCACTGACCTGAAGAGTGATTCTGTTTTTTACCAGCAGTCCAATCTTTATATCCATTAAGTTCAAATCCTTCTCCAGCTGTTGATTGGATCGAATTTTTGTAACCACTTCCTCCCTTAACCTTGTTACTTCCAGTTCTTCTTGAAAGTCTAAGTCACTTTGGTCCAAGAGGTAGGCAAATTTGCGCAGAACAGTCAAGGGTGGATTTTCAGCACCAACTACAGTTAGGAAAATAGGCTTGTTAGTTGACATAATACTGAACACCCCTAATGCCCTCAGGAAAACTATCACTATGCAGAAAATTTGAAGTTTATGCCAGTTAGCAGTACTTTTGTCACACTTTAAAAGTACAGCTATGCAAAGCAGTTTCAATTGAAGAATAATTATGTTACAGACACTTGCACCCACTTTTGAAGTTAAATAAGAGATTGAGAAATCTCATGTGAAACTTATAAAAAATCCTGACAGAACACAGTAACATGCTTGTCCCCAAACATACAACATCTAAATGTTACTACTTACTTAGTGTTCTGTAGTCCTCCCTGGCCTTGTTTGCTCTAAGAAATGCTTGTATCTTTACAATCTGGTCATTCTGAAGGGGATCAAGATTAAGCAAAATAATTAATTGTGATGCACTTCTGCTCAGAAACATACTGCAAAATTTGCACCCTCTTTCCTGTTTCCCAAAACTGCTCCTGCAGTCATATTATCTTGCTTCAATGCTTTTTGTTCAAAATGGAGAAAAATTACTTACATGATCCTTGAAGTATTGTAGGCGGTTCCTGTAAGCTCTCCTTGCTAGCCACATTTTGACCCATGACTGAATCTGAAAATTAAATAAAAATTTTTAAAAAGTTAAGGGACACAGCACAAACTTTCATGTGTGTGTGTGTTTATATTAACTTTTGAATATCTGTTTCTGCAGGCATGCAGTTCTCATGTGCTCAGGGCCATAGGTGACTGTACCACCAGGCTCCTTCTGGCCAGTGACCAGATAAAGGGGTTCCCATTAAGACACTAAATCAAGCTGAGTTCAAGTTTCTACCACCTGTGTGTAACATTATCTTTGGAAATAATTTATACCTTCAGGTTTCAGGTCTAAATTCTAAACCAATCTCCCTCAAAAACAGGAGAGCCTGTCACAATATTCCATCTGTGATCTACAATCCAATTGTGACATACTGCTCCCATTAGCATCTCAGAAAAGTGAGCACTTCTCAGAGAGAGATATTTGACAGCTTTTAAGGAAATAATATACTATCATCCCAAATGTTTTCTAGTTTAGTGTTGGAAAGAGACATGTAAGGAAATCTCTTTTAAGAGCCCCTCAAGTTCTGCAAAGCCTGTTAGAAATCAAACACAGAGCTTTCAAGAAGCAATTTGCTTAACCTATCAGTTAAACAACTTTGAATACCATGCACATTTCTGGAAAACCTCCAGCCTGTGCTCCTAGTCTCTGATTCCCAGGTGGTGATGGACTATGTCAAGGGTTAAAACATACTTGGCCCAAAAACATTGGGTGTTCTTACCTTAACAATAGCAGCAACATTGCCTTGAAGCACCTTTAATCTGTCAACATAGCTTTTCCTTTGTTTGAATCCTTTCCAGAAAGCCTATTTTAGAGAAGGCAGGAGACCATTATCCCTAGTAAGAAACTAGTATTTGTTAAATCTACATTACACACTAAAATCATTAACAGTGTTTATCTTTTATAAGAAAGTCTGCCATTTGTGATAAAGAGATAACTAAGGTATAAGTAAGATTGCCTCTATTTTTCACACATCATGTTAATTTTGACCAATCTCAGCAAACTTTATTGTCCTGTGCTATTTCCTTCACCCTCCTGAATTCATCCTTACTCTTATCACCAGTACACCCACATCCTTAGCATCCCAGTCACTGGCTTCATCCCACAAGTGACTTCCAGCTCTTGCCCATTACTTAGCCTCATCTCCATCCCTGGAAGGGTAATGGAGTGTGTCATCCATCCAGAGATGGGGACCATCTCTGTCCATGTGGATAACAAGAGGATGATCAGAGTAGTCACCATGGGTTTGTAAAGTAAGCTTGTAAGGGTAAGGGGAGAGCAGTGGATATTGTCTATTTGATGTTAGTAGGGATTTCAACACTGTCTTTTAACAATGTCCTCACAGACAAACTCAGGGATGTGGGCTGGATGATCGGACAGTGGGGTGGATCAAGAACTGGCTGAACAACAGATCCCAGAGGGTTACAATCAGTGGCAGGGTCTAGCTGGAGGCCTCTCCCTAGTCGTGTCCCTCTAGGGTTTAACTTATTCATCCCTGGTTTAGAGGGAGGGGCAGATGCCTCCTCAGCAAATTCAGAGGACACAAAGCTGGGCAGAGTGGCTGATAACCTGGAGTACTGCGCCCTTCAGAAGACCTTGACAGGTTGGAGAGATGGACAAAGAACCATCTGAAATTCAGCAAAAGCAAATGCAGGGTCCTGCAACTGGGGAGGAACAACCCCAGGCACCAGCACAGCCTGGGGCCGACCTGCTGGGGAGCAGTGATGTGGAGAAGGACCTGGGGGTCCTGGTGGACAACAAGCTGTCCGTGGGCCAGCAGTGTGTCCTGGTGGCCAAGAAGGCCAGTGCTATCCTGGGGAGCATTGCCAGCAGGTGGAGGGAGGTGATCCTGCCCCTCTTCTCAGCCCTGGTGAGGCCTCACCTGGAGTGCTGTGTCCAGTTCTGGGCTCCTCAGGACAACAGAGACATGGAGCACCTGGGGTGGGTTCAGTGGAGGCTACAAAGATGATGAGGGATTTGGAGCATCTCCTTTACAAGGAAAGGAAGAGGGAGCTGGGCTTGTTTAGCCTTAAGAAGAAATGACTGAGATGGGACCTCATCAATGTCTATGATTATCTGAAGGGAGGGTATCAAGAGGGCACATCAGGCTCTTCTCAGTAGTGCTGAGCAAAAAGGACAAGAGGCAATGGGCAGACACTGATGCACAATGAGTTCCACCTGAATATGGGGAAAGAACTTCTTTACTGTATGGGTGATCCTGCACCAGAACAGACTGACCACAGAAATTGTGGAGCCCTTAGGGGTGTTCCAGAACCCTGTGGATGCAAACCTGTGCCACGTGCTCTGGGATAACCCTGCTTGAAAAGTGAGTTTGGACCAGATGACCTGCAGTGGTCTCTACCAGCTCTACTCATTCTGTCACTCTGTTCCCTCCAGAAGTTGTCCCTTACTTATCTGGACCCCCATTGTTCATGCCTTGGCCTCTTTTCCAAGTTAATTCCTTCAGCTGACTGTCTGCTAGCTCAGAAACAAACACTTATCAAGGAACCCAGTGACAAGGATAACAGATAGTTTTACTGCTGCTTTTGCCTCTCATCTCTATCAGCTAGTGACACTTGTCCTCTATTTGTTGTCTTTCCACAAGTCATTTCTACTTTAATGCCAGTAGAAAGAAAGCAGAGAATTTGATTTACCTACATTTCTCCTTATTTTGAACCTATTCACACAGACTTTGAATTTCTCAAAGTAAAATTGTTTACTGGGCTCAGACACCATGCTGGAAAATGAAGAGCCAATCCCAAAAACAATTACTCGTGGTAAAGATATTTGTCAAAATGAATTGTTAAACATAGTTACAGTAGATTAGAAAAATTCTCTTGTGTATTTTTGCTTTTTTTTTCTTTTGTGAGTGGGTGGTGGAATGAATTGCTCCTAATAGGAGCTGGGTATTTCACCATTTAAAACCAGTGTGCATGCCTCTGTCAGTGTTTGCACCCTCAGCAGAACATTTCCTTTTGGAGTTCAGTAAACTGGAAACATCCAAGAAATACTGCCAAAGAACACCAGGCCAGCTGCCACTCCCTGTCAAACTCTGACTTCATGGAGCAGAAACAAACCACTTCCAACTAGGAATAATCTAGTAAGGAATGTATTGTTTAAGTCATGCTTTACCAATGAATTTTTTGCTTCAATACTTAACAAATACCTTCTGGTCTTGTACTGTGCATAGTTAGGCACACCACAAAAAAATCTGAGCATGTCAGAACAAAGCCAGGGCTGTGCATTAATGAGCTTTTCCCAAGTAACTTTCACTGGAAGTGGATGCGATTGATTCTTTTAAAATTGGATAATTGCTATGTGAAAGCACATGTATTTCCAGATGTAGAATTTTAAACTTCTGCTGCTGAAAACAGGGAGACAGATCCGTTTGAGATTTTTTATCAGGGTAGTAATCAGTCACATCACCTGCTACATGCAAAAAGCAGCCCAAGCAACATTAACTTCTTGTTCCAGACCAATACCTGTATTTTGATGGCAGACGGTTCCTGGTTTTGAAGATACGCTTTTCTTTCCTGATAGTTTTTTCTGACTAAGAACCCCCTTGCTCGGGCTTGCAGACCAACAATCAGATTTTCATTAGCAAGCCACAGCTGCTCTCGATTGTAATCTGCTGTAACTTGCCCAGCAATGTTCTGTTAAGAGATGACGGGAAAAGGTCATTTAAAAGACAAAACCATCCTGGAATTTGTACTATGTTCTCTCCATCTCTGCAGTTTATACTCACCCTATCCAAGTCCCTCTGATTTACTCCTGCATTTTAATCACAAAGAAGATAGAGCTATGTTCTTACTGCTGAACCCTACATGATGGGTAGCCAAACTGCTTTCAAGCTTCAGTCATTCAAGGGGGTATAGTATTCTTTTATACATTAGCAGGATTCTGCTTTCCTAACACAAGTGTCTTGTACAACTCAGACATCTAAAATACTAACTGAAGCAGCAAGTTCTCTGTTGAGGACACTCAAGTACTGCTGCATGCAGAATTCAGAAGGACTTACACTGACTCGAGTTCTTTGTGTAGAGGAGTAAGAGTGTAACTTAGGTGAGCTGCATCAGAATATAGAAGAACAAATTATTCAGAGGCTTGTGTGATCTGCTTTGTTCTACTTCACACTAGTGCAAAACCTCTACAGTAAGGGAGCTAAATAGCATGCTTATGCTCTTGAACCTGGAGATACAAGAATACTGTCAGAGGATTAGATGTTAACAGAAAATGGTGGTCCCACCTGCTCACAAATACCTCATAAAATTATTTGTTATAGGCCAATGCAAAGTCCTATAAAAGGATATGGAAGCAATCAGACTTTACTCCATTAGTGTCTGTTGATGTTCATTAAAAGAAATGCTGTAACTTCCAGTAAGGAAATCCTTAAATCATTGCCTGACACTAGACAGGAGACTGTGTTGCCTGCCATTGTCTGCTTAGACTTAAGTTGCTGCTCTTGTCAGAAGCAGATACTGATAAAGTAACCTTCAGTTTCATCCACCACAGCCTCTTGATAATTTCATGTCTCACACTCTCTCAAATATTTATGTTGCTTTTGCAATAAAAACCAATGTTTTAGCCACCTACCTGGATTTCTTCACCGGTTAACCATGAAGTTTTTGGTACAACTCCTTTGGGGGCAACACAGGTACCTTCCTCAGTTTCCACATTGTAATAGTAATCATACATGGCTTTCATTACAAGTTTAATCCATGGACTTTCACTAGAACCTAAAAGCAGTTCATACCATTAATGACCATTTGTGTCCTGTTTCACTTATAAATTACAGCTCTTCCTACTCATTTCCCCTCCCTGTACTTGCTGTGAAGCCCTTTGACACACAAAATCTCTATAAATCTTTGGCCTTTTTGTAGCAAGGATTTTCAGAATACCCGCTAAGTGGATGAGGGTCATTCCTCTAAGAACAAAATGGTGAAAGGGAAAAAGCTACAAGGCTGGTACAGATCCACTGCCAGCTTCTCCAAACCCTCATGTGTCAAATTAGTGCTCCTGAAACAGTGTGTCATCACTCATAAGTGAAACGGATTGTGTTTATAAAAAATATTTTTCTTGTCTTCTGCCCAAATTCTGGACTTACTGACTCTTACCTCACACATGACATTTCCTATATCCACATCATTTTCTTGCTTATTACTTTAGTAAATCAGTCTGCATTCTGACAGACAGGAAAAAACTCATTTCCTCATGGACAAAAGGCCCCAAGACAAAACTAGTAAGGCCTTTGAAATACTCATGTTGCAAGGTGAAACATGCCCATCTACTGTAAGAATGGGTACTACTACACTGACAGTAACTCTTTTTGCAACCATTAGCTAACCTTGGCTGCTGTTAGTTATGACCAGCTTTTGCAGCTCTAACATGATAAAAAATCCCATCGTCTGCTAAGAACAGATTCTAGCCCCAGCTTTTGCTGGTAACTGCTGCTCTGGCAATGCACAGAGACCATAGCTGGGCTGTGAACACTGTCAGATACTGGCTTGATCTTTGACAGTAATCTGTAGGACTGATGTGTGCGTCTCTGCACCTGCTAATATGACAAAAATTGTCAGCAAGTAATAGAGTTTTTTGAGAGAATTAACTCATCTATTGACAGTCACAGAGAAGCTGCCCTAATTTCACTCAGAGGCAGGTTTGAGATTCCAGAAAGTCTCAGCTAGATTCTGGAAATCACAAGACTTGCTTCTCAGCATGTACTGTGGTCTGCATTATGTGCACAACAGTACAATGTCAAGTAAAATGCACTTGGGAAAGTGTAACATTTGTCAAAAGATTTTAAGGCAGCAACTGTTTCCCTCAATTTACAGCTCCTTCCTGTTCTAGCTGTCTGGTTGCCTTAGTGACATAGACATGTGAAACTGTCCCGTTTAGGGAGTTTTTTACCTTCTGTAGTTTTCAAGTTCTTGGCTTCAGAGAGGCTCCTGAAGTAGGCTTCAGCACATTCAGCAATGACTCGTAATCCAAACCTTGACTGTAGTATCATTGGGATTGGCTGTGAATCACCTTTCTCCAAGCTCTTGTTGATCATGGATATTCCAACAGCCACTAGGGTCAAAAAATAACAGAAAATTTAAGTGTCTTATACTCTGTATGCCCATAACTCTAGCCTCCAGAGACTCTGAAAATAGACTTCTAAGACTGGCACACGCAGACAATATGGCATACACAGCAATTTAGTGCTTTACCCATTTTCAACCTCCTTCATACTTGTAAGGACAAGTATTTTGGAGAACAGCAAGCATGTAAGGTAGAAAGTGTGTGCTCTACTGGGGCTTGGATGCAGCCACAGCACAACTGAGAGCTTCTCCCCATCAAGTGACATATCAGGTGAAGTGGGGCAGGGGTTGAGGATGGCAAGTACCCACACACTCAGCCTGCCCTAACAGACAGGCCATCATCTACTGATCACTTGAGAGCCTTCTAGAGGTACATGAAGTAATTTGGTTACAAGCTGTAAACATTAACATTCACTTCTACCATACAAAATGGGAATTAAAACAGATTGCCTTGAGTAAATTTTTGCAGCAACCTACTCAGCACCCTGAAGTAGCCCTTTCTTGACCTTGCCTCTTAAGCTAATTCATGGCCTTGAATTTGCCAGAGATGCAGTTTTTGCTTTCAGAACGTATAAAAGCACCTTGAGAGGTGATGCTGTCAAGCATGTGCAGCTTTGGTGTTACATGGCATCCCTCATACTCTAATTCAGGACTTCCTCACGCAGATCCCACCATCACTGAGAGAACAGATTCCACAACACTTGGCAGCACACATGTGAAAGCATGTGCCACTTCAAAAGGACCTTACCCACTAGATGTTTAGGCTGCTTTAGAAATAATTGCTCTGGTCTTTAAAGTTGTTCCTTCACATCTAAATTCAAGATCCATGCACAGAGGAACAAGTGAATAGAGCTAGAACACCCATTCTGTGCTTTGAAACAGACCTCTGCCCAGCACACATTCTACCATTGCTGTGACACTGTGATATCCAGGCATCTCGCCTCAGCAGCATGGAAGCAGAAAAAACTGGGAAGCCACACATTACATCTGGCTGCTGCTGGCCCCAGACTCATACACAGTCCCATGTGCCTCATCAACTCTGTTCAGCAGTGTTTGAATGCTTTCCTTCCTCCTTTTCATCATGTTAAGGGTGCTGGAAGATATTTTTATAAAGACAAAAGAAAACACAGCTTAAGCTAAGATTCATTTATGTAGGTCCACTGTCATCTGGATTTTCCTCATATTTTAATTAATTATGCCTACATATTTGAAGGAAAATATAAGAAAAGTGCTTATCAGGGAAAAAGCTCAAGTTGGCAGAAATTATTCCTTTCATTTTAAAATGCTAGCAATTAATACTGTGGCTGTTGCTCTAGAGAAAGGCCATTTGGACCCTGAAAAATCATAAGATAACTGAGGGTTAGCCATCCTCCTCAACTGCCAGAAAACTGTCAGCTCCATTTGCTTCTCCAGCAGTTAGGATGCCAATACCAGATCAACACTGCAAAGGGTTTTTCTCCACACCCATCCTCCCTTTTAAACAGCTGTGATATACAAAACCACAGTTGTCTGGTGTGATAAGCCTGAACTCTCAACAAGGCCAAAGATCAGCTTTTTCCTATAACTTGGACTGTCTCAGGACACAGACTTCCTGCTTTGACAGACTCTTCCTGTGCAAGACTGAAGTCAGTGTTCAAATCTACTCCTGAAGGCTATACAGCTGATATTTGGCTGATGTCTTTTTGTCCTTCACTTAGATAAGGAGTACAATGGTTGAACTCATTAAAGAAGTGAAGCAAGGTGATGCAAAACAGAGCAAGCACCACAATGGGTTAGGAAATGCAGCAGCACTTACTGAACACTTCTTCCTAAATATAGGTAGAAGATACAGAGTCCTTTACTGACAACTTTAGGGATGACTGTAAAAGCCTTTCAAAATTTTAATAGTGTACCATTTAGTATTCATATAAGGCATAAAAGTTAGTTTGGAAGTGATCAAGACTGTTTCAGTACCACTGCCAGTATCTTCTCTTATTTTACTGCTTATTTTATTGCCATTACTGCAGCAATCTCAAAACCACATTTTAAACTGAAAAATACATCTTTGACTACCTTGTGAAAGTTTTGGAATTGTTTGCCTTTCAAAAATAGAGCCTGTGTGATAGATCAAATAAAAGTTCCTTTCCAAGTTGTGATCAAGCTGAACTTTAAGTTTAGACTACGTGAACACACATGCAAGCTTCCTGAGACAGGATGTGTTGGTTATAGGAAGTATCAGGTTCTGTGCTGTGGGGAAATGTTAAATCTCAGGTTTTAGCTGCAAAACCTTACAGCTCTCTAAGAATGTGCTGTGCTGACAGTGCTTCCTTTCAACCCACAGGGCAGAGTACATGAAATTAGTACTTTTTTTCTAAAAGTGAAATGTTAAAACAGTTCCACTGAGCATCCTTGATTGTGAAAAACTGTGCATTTACTACGAACAAAAATTATAACAAAAGATTTTAGAACAAGTGGATGGACCAGTAATTTACCATTAGAAACATTGTGTGGTATTGCTGTATGAATTATGCTGTCCTAATTTCTTCAGGCTGCTTATGATACATATTCTTGATGCTTTTACACCAGTGAACACAAATGAGGGCATTTTAAAGTTGCTCTTAAGGTTTAACTCAAATCTGTTTATACACTACATGTTTCCTTCCTTTCTCTGTGCTCATGTTTCCTCATGGCTCTGGATGGCATTCAAGGGAAGCAGGTTTTTCCACAAAAGAAGGTATCAGCACTCCTCAGCAGAAAATCTAGGTTGAGACAATATGCATGTATCTGACCCTATCTCAGAAAACACAAGCCCAGCGCTTTCTATGGATATGTGACCTACAAAAATACTTCAGATATCTTCTGTGTATCTGCCTTGTTACATGAAGATGACATTAGTTGTTTAGCTCAATTCCAAAGTAATAGCAACACAAAATGCAACATTCCTGTAGCAGGGATAGCTATTTGTAATGTCCATCTGTGTTCTCTTCCACCCACGACTGCCCAAGCAGTAACTCCTGACGTGCCTGTGCACTCACAGCAGCCCCATGGCACCAGGGATGGCTGAGCACAGCACTGCAGGAATGCACCCACTTCAGCACTTGCATTCACAAGCTCCAAAGCTCCAAAGGTGCAACAGAAAGAAGCACTGACTCACCCAGAGCCAAGTGAAGCAGAAGGCTGACCAATACCCAGTGCCTTGTCTGTGCTGTGATGGCAGGCACATCACCATGCTCTCCAACGCGCCCCATAAACCCAGTGATGCTTGCTGCTACGTTGCTTGCCAAAGTTTATTATGTATTATGAATACTTTTTCTAAAATTATCATATTCAGCCAAAGCTTTGACAAAAGGTGTTGAGTCCATTCAGTACACAGCACTCTGACAGATTAAGTCTCAGCGTTTTTCCTACAGATTGGAAGAGCATATGCTTTTCAAAAAGAGCTAGCATTTCTTGTACACTGCTTTAAAAGTTAATCTTCCTGATTTCTTTGTCAGCAATCCATAAAATATAAAGAAACATGAATAAGCAAAATTGTAAACATAAAAATTTGCCCTTAAAATATGCATAAAGATTTTAGTCTTAAATGTAGCAAAACAAGCTCCTGAACAGCATATCTGTTCTCATTCATATATTTCAGGAGCTACATGAAGATGCAGTGACATTAGAAAGATTGGTCATGATGTAAACCTGTATAACCAAATCCATTTAATTATTAGCCACACCTTAAAGATTACCACTTTAGATAGAACTAACACCACTCCTGTAGTTTTAAGTCATCTCAGTCTTAGTATGACAAAGAACATGCATTCATTTCTTTTCATGTATTTAAAGAGCTTGCACCTTCTCTGAAGTGGAAAATATAAATTACCAATTTCATTTTCCCAAGACCAAGAAAAACAAGACCAGTGGAGATGCAGGTTAATGCTTACAGGTTGCTGCTTCTTTTATGTTGTTATTGCTGTCATTGATTCCTCTTTGTATTTCATCCAGCCACAGAAGAGCTGATTCATCTTGAGATTCCTAGAAAAAGGACAGTAAAAAGCCTTGAAAAAACTGAATAATAAGAGTTATCTCAATATAGTGATACAGTTCCAATACACAGTCTCTGCTTTGCAAAGCTCTAGAACACAAAAAAAGGATTTGATTGTTTAAAATCATCAATGAAATACATTCATGTTTTGTTTACTGACTTGAAAAAGATCCTGTTCAGATACAAATCTCTGAAAGTTTTGATGTCTAGAAGAACAGAATTTGCTGATACTACTGGCAGAGAATTAATTCTACTAAAGATCAATACAAATTGAAACATTTTTTTTTCCATGATATGTAGATAAAGTAGTCTGAGTCATGTAAAATCACACAGACAGCAGGAAGCTGGCTTTCTTCAAAATCCCTTATTTGGAAAGGATCCTTGTGTATATCTAAGTACATATTACAGTGAATACTCTTATAGAAAGTCCAGATTTAGTAAAGATGACTTAGCTCATGCAAACATTTCTGTAATTAAGCTGCGGAATAGGCACTGCTATTCTTTCAGGCCTAAAGTGCATGACATTAAACCCAAGTTAAAATAGAAGGTGCATTAGAGTGGGATCAACATGCCTACTAACTAGCCCTACTGTCCAGGTTCACTGGTGATACCCACACTTCAGCAGATAAAACAGGGTTAAAGTAGTATTTTAAACCTAATCCAGTAGGTGGGTGGGAAATGCATGCTAAAGAGGAAATGTCACGCCTATCATAGACTAGCAATGAGAGAAGCTGGAATGTATTGATTAAGAGAGATCTAGGAAAATATACACACAAATATTTCAGGGAAAAAATACAGCTAGAAAGACATTCAAACTAAAACAGTGTGGATAAAGAAGCAGCTTTGCAATGAGTATCCCTGGTTAAGCACTGAAGCTCAGGTCAAATAATAAATCTGATATCCACAGAAACTACAAAAACAGGGTAAAAAAACCCCTAAAGACATGCTCTTCGGTTTACATCATGTATGTAAGCAAGGTAGCAGAATACTTAGTATAACATGAAGTGGTGTCAGACAATCACAGGACAGTGGACACATACTGCTTATTTTTCTACCAAGTGAGAGTTAGCACATGAGAGAATGTTCAATAAATCCCCAAACTGCCATTGCATTTTGAGAAAAGCTTTGAGAGCTTTTACACATTAAATACAAGAACAGACACAAATACTGCTCTGGAGCCAAGTAAAACTTATGCTGATCCTCACAACTAGCCTGGAAGCCAGACCAAGGCTTGGGTTAATTTGGCTTGGTGAAACAAGCTATTGCTATTTGGCATTGAAGGCAAAAAAAAAAAAAAAAAAAAAAGCAAGCCAGGCAGAGAAAAAGGGAGGGATCAACAAAGCAGGAAATGAAAACAGGGGAAAGGAGAGGAAAGGTTTTAGAGGCTGCAGTGTGTGGCAGGATGGAAACTGCCTGGGGAGAGGCTGTAGGTGGATTGAAGGAGCCAAACAGCTAATAGTGGGTAGGGAGGCAAAAGGCAAAGCAGAATGCAGTTTTCCTGAGGTATATTTGTATGTATGGTTTCTTTCTTTCTGTCTTTGCCTTTTGCTAAACTGAGATAGTCACACCCTTCTGCAAGCCCAGCTTTTCCCTGGAGAAGGGTACAGAGTTCAGCCACGTGACATTTTGGTCCTGAATGAGACCCTTGAGGATTTACTAAACACACCCCTTGATTTTTCCAGAAAAAAACTTTTTACTCCAAATACCTGTATGTACAAATGTCAGTAGAACCCTGCATATCAGCTTCAGGCTTGTGGTAAATTAGGAGTTAAAATGCTGCTGTAAAGGATTTTATCTCTGTGTTGGGCTGAGGCTGAAACTGAGTCATATGTGCATATTTGGATACGTCACACTCTCTTGCTGTAGTAGACAAAGAACAAGTTAGCTCCTTACCATAAACCTCATGCTTACAGGATGCTTCTGGAGGACAGATCAATCTTTCTTTAGTCCCTTACAGAGAGTAACCCCCCCCCCTACAAAATGTCTCTTGAGATGAACTAGCACAGCGCCATCCTTCAGCTGGCTGGATTTCACACACTACAATGAAGATACTGTTTTTCACTGGACTGCTCTCTCTTACTTCCAATCTTTGCACTACAGGTGAGTCCTCTTTTCTGTATCTATTCCATATTTTAGTCAAGACTTTTTGATAATGTTGCTTTACCAGCTGTGGACTTAAAATGAGTTGTACATGCATGTATGATTACAGAAAACTGCTCCGGGATGTCTCCTTTAAAGCAGATTTTTATACTTTCATTTCAGTGACACATTACCCCTGCCAGTCATTTTGTAAAAATAGTTTTATTTAAGAGGACTTTCTGCACTTACTGAAGACACATCTTTTATCTAGTATTTTTGTAACAATATGAAATTTTAAACCTGTAGTGTCTTGTTTTGCAACTTCACAGATGGTGTTATTAGAAGGAAATGCCCAGATGACTATTGTGATAAAAATAACTAAAGGAAATGATCAAATAATAAACCTTTCTAGAATTAAAAATATTTTCAAAACAAGCTCATTTAGAAAAGCTGGTATAGATAAATATATATATACATACATACATAATATACATATATATGTATTTACACCTATGTCTATTTATTATACATATATCAGCCAATGCAGGCACATGGATGACTCCTAGTGAGTGGTTAAAACTAAACTTCTGGAATAACTAGCAGAAAACTACTAGAAATTATGTAGTCTGCTAATTATTATTATTATAAAACATTCTACTATTAGAGTGAACATTAATAAAATTATTCTCTTTAATTTATTCAAATATGGAAAGGTAAAAAAGGGTCCAAGGATTTTCATCCATATTTCAGTTTGCTTCTGAATTTCAGTTTCATGGTGCATGCTGAAGGCTTAACAATAAGTAATTTTGCATTAAATGCACATAAGAAAATTTAAGTGACACAAATATTTACACAGTTGTTTACTGTGCAAAATCTATTCTACAGCACATGGCTTTAAGAAGCATTTTGAGCACATTTGTGCTTCATGTGGAAATGTTGATATATCTACAAATTTGTCTACTAAAGATTGAAAAACAGGTGTTAGCAGTATTAATATCTAATAGTGTGTTAATAGTATTACTGGTTTTGCCCACATGCTGACAATATTTACTCACACATAATTTTCCTACTGCTTGAAAAGTTTTATTCACTTCTTAGTAAATCACACCTAATACTTTCCCAACCATTTGTTTTCAATTTTCAGACATTGCCCTTTCTCATGTACAAGAACCTGAAAATACCAAGTTTGCTTTAGTCAAAAGCTGCAGAATAACAGTTTCACATGTGAGACCAAAAAAACCAAGGGTAATTTCAGTTTTCTAATTTGAAAGCTTCAGTGTTAGACTAGATAGTGCTTTTTGCATCTTTTGCAGTTACTCATTTAATACATGAAGTGACAGGATAGTAATGGTGGCTGACCAAGCCTAAACAAAGACTGCTTATATGATGAATGACCAGCATTCCTACTACTGGGAAAAATCCTCCACTGGTCATAAGCATTACTGAAGTGTCTGATGTTTTTCACCAAAGATTACTGAAAACACTCAAAGCACAGAAAGGTCAGCTAACACTACGTTAATGATGAATTTTCAAGATTTGATGTGAAATGATAAATGAAGACTGTTGTCTGTACATTTGAATACCCAAAGCAGAGGAGAATGTCCCCAAATCTTTTAAACTTATACTGCTTTCACATAAAAATGGTTATCTTTCTCTGTTCTGAAGGTGAGTCATCTTGTTAATGCAGTAGTTTGTCTTTTTTAACAATTCTCACTTTTTTTTATTTCTAAGCTTCAGAATTTTCACTGAATGGCTCTGCAATTAAAACCGTGTCTCTTATAAAAACTTTTCGTGGACTTTCAGCGAGAGACTATGATTACATCCCTCCTTATGCTATAGAAGGGGAAACAACAACCATCCATATCAGAGAAAACAAATGCACTTCAACAAAGCCAAATGATTCCACGTTAACAGAAGTGAGCAACACCACGCTGGAGTACCTCACCAGCTCCCTGAGCACCAAGCTAATACCTGCTGTCTACCTCAGTGCTCTTTTACTGGGTGTACCCTCTAATGCCATCATTCTGTGGATGCTTCTCTTCAGGATCCGCTCTGTGTGCACTGCCGTCCTCTACACAAACCTGGCTGTTTCAGACCTGCTCTTCTGCATCATACTGCCCTTCAAAATAGCCTACCACATCAACGGGAACAACTGGATATTTGGGGAGACCATGTGTCGAGCGACCACGGCAGTGTTTTACGGCAACATGTACTGCTCCATCCTGCTGCTGACGTGCATCAGCGTCAGCCGCTACCTGGCCATCGTTCACCCCTTCACCTACAAGAGCCTCCCGAAGCGCGCCTACGCCATCGCCGCCTGCGCTGCCGTGTGGGCCATCGTCTTCCTCTACATGCTCCCACTTGCCATCATGCAGCAAAGCTACTACGTGAAGCAACTGGACATTTACACCTGCCACGATGTGCACAGTGCCTGTGAAACTGTGTCTTCCTTCCAGTTCTACTACTACGTGTCCTTAGCTGTATTTGGGTTTTTAATACCGCTCGCAACTATCGTGTTCTGCTATGTCTCGATTATACGAACACTCAAGACTCACGAGTGGTTCTGGTATGTTAAAGTCAGTCTGTTGATTCTTACCATCTTTGCTATTTGCTTTGTGCCAAGCAATATTATCCTTATTATCCATCACATCAACTATTACTATTACAAGACAGATAGGTTGTATTCTTTTTACCTAATTGCTTTATGCCTTAGCAGCCTAAACAGTTGTCTTGATCCTTTCCTTTACTTTCTAATGTCAAAAATTAGAAGTCAATCCAATATTTATCTGACAATGGTTAAAATATCCAGGGAAAAATGAATTTATTTCTATTACTGGAATTATGATTTTGTATAGTACTAACAGAGACAGAAAGAAATCTCAGGTGAAACATTTATACATCAAGTAAAATCGGTTAGAAAACACATTCTCAGTTAAATTTACTTCCTCCCACACAAGGAATATCTCCAAAAATACACTTCTCTAGCTCTATAACTTTATTAAATGTATTGCAACACCTGTTTTAGATTCAGAGAAGTAGCTCTGCACCTCCATTTCTTTCTGAGATCACATGGAGAAGTTCCCAGAATATCAGCTACCACAGCCTCTAAATACCAGAAGGAGTCAGAATCCAAAGAGCACTTCTAGGGCAATACATGACACTTCAAATTAGCTCTCAGCCAACAATCACTGCAGAAGCAGTGTTACAAAAACAAGTTTTGGCCTGGTGAAAATGGGAACAAGCTCTTTCTACGTGCCTGGGCGCAGTCAAGAGCAAATACTCCCTGGATATGCAGAGGGAAATACAGAGTCCCCATAGGTTCACAAAACAGTGAGTCTACAGCCGTGGACACAGAGCCTGACTCTGCCAAGGCTACCTCTCCCACGAGGCTGTTTAACCAGTTCTGCACTGGAGACTTGTTCTTCCACTTTGTCAGCGCCTGCATTCCCCTAACCCACAGGGATTGCTGGGATCTAACCCTTATCAGTGTAAATCCAGGCATATATTAATCTTGCTTGGTAAGCAAAACAGGGAAGCTATTTTGTAGTATTCTCTATTTCCACATCCTCACAGCAAATACCTACAGTGTTACAAATATGGCAGCTAGTTACTATTGACTATTAGTAAAACAATGGGTCAATTTTTACCTTTACAGAAAGTCAAAACCTACTTATATACTAATTTCCTAGAAAATTACCTCAGTGGTTGTCATTTGAATTTGTAACTGCAGCATGTAAGTGAGGCTAAAAATGTCTTATGTTGTTTTGATAATAGTATTGTAAAAAAACTTTACTTAAATAAAATGAGTTGCACTGGAAAATGCCTCAAGGAAATTTGCAGCCTGGTGAGGGTCCCCTTTTTCTATTTCTTCTGGCTGTTAATTTAAGTTAGTTTTAATCCTGTCATTCCTTCAACATGCATAAGAACAAATTTTAAAGATAAATCTAAAATAATTCAAATACTACACAACAGTTGAAAATATAAAGGCAAACCTAACTAAAACCTCTGTACCTATCACACAAAAAACCATACAAACAAACATAGTAATTTGGTCTGTCTGTTTAACTTTCCAGTTATCCACAATATGCTCCCTTAAGATAGGGTTTTTCTTCAATGGGACCCAAATACATTTGGTTTGAAAATGATTTCAGAACTGTTAAGAGCTGTGGTTTTAAGATTTACAGGACAAAATAAGTTCCAGGTTTGCATTTTCAGTTTTGAGCAAGGAACAAATAGGTCAGATCTGAGATAAGGACCTCAGATTATAAGGATGATGGGTTCTGGCAGATTTGGGTGCAGGCTCCCCCAAATCATCACAGCTATGGGGAAATGACAGCAAGCTGCTCGGATTAAGTGAGTAGGTTTGACGCATATGTTTTTCCAGATGTTGGGGCAGGAAGTTTATAGGGAGACCTATCTGATTTGTGTAAATCAAATACTTCCTTTTACCACAATTCACTCTTAAAACATGCTAAACACAAATTCTGACAGATCTGCTTTATAAACAGGGATTAGAAAAAGTGGAAAGTAGACAGACTTCAGAAATTGCATTACCTTTACAATTGCGTTTGGATTTTTTTTTAAGGAAATGTCAGTCTAAGTCATATTTTTACCTAAAGAATGGTCATATCTATGATTGATCACTGTAAAGAGTAAGTATGCATCTGAGTGTTTCTTCTGGGAGCACGCTTGTTCTGAAACAGAAGCAACACTCCTATTCACAGAGAAGGTGCGCTCAGTAGTTGCCAAAAGATTGCAAAACCTCAGAAGAGAAAGGCAAAGAGAAATCTCTACGAACATTAAAAATCTTATAACGAGAAGACGTCAAAGAGATTGTACAATTTTTGTGCCAAAATTTGGAAACACCCATTTGTTTCCTATGAGCACATTCACACCCAGACAGGAGTAGGCAGCAGGTTTGCATTTAGGGAGCACTGGGGCAGCTGGCAGGAGCGAGCCAGGGTAGGACTGTTGTGTGCAGGCACTTGTGGGCTGTAGGTCTGTGCCTTGGGGACATCCTGGCTCACTGTGCACACACATGGCACGTCCTGGGTCAGCACTGTGCAGCCAGAACCCTCACTGTGCAAAACACTGTCCCCAGCCCATCCAGGACAGCTGAAGTCAGAATGCACGAAACCTTCCCCCAGCACACGTGGCGAGAGAGAAGGCTTTTCAGCACTGAGGGCTCAGTGAGACCAGCCCTTACCTGGGAACCCTGGTGAGAAATTGATTTGTGCAAACACCTTTCAAAAGTTCTGACAGCAGATTACAGAAACACATGGTTTCACAGCAGGTACCCCAGGCAAGGTGACACAAATGCTGGAAGACACTTTACAAGCCAAAGTTTGCACACTTTCCCCACCTCACCACATTGACTGTGAATTTTAATTGTGTTTTCCAGACACTGGGCATTTTAAGTGCTGTGCTAGTAGCTTTGGCTAACCTTGTGTTCAGTCACATCCTGCAAGCTGCTAGGCTCATCTTTGTTTATGCTTCCCTGAGCTGTAATGCTAACCAGGCCTCTGCTTTTGGGGAAGCAGATAGCAACATCCTGCTGAGATAGGTTTAAACTGAAGGCACATGCAAGACTGTCAGCTTGTTACTGCATGATAAAGCTTTAAAAGAAATAAAGCTTTAAAAGAAAACTCCAGTATAATAAAACAACATAAGCAAAGGAGACTCCTCAAAATCCTTCCCAAAGATTTGTTAAATAACACCATAATTGTGACTTCTTTCTGGCAAAAACCTGATTTTCCACCTATATTGTAGCTATCTGCCTGACACTGTCCTGTAACTGCATCCTTACACAAATTCTTATCTGAGTATTGCTCCTGCCTGTATTTTGTAATAGCTGCAAGAACTTACTAGAATTAAAATAAGTGAGATTACAGCAGTAGCAAGACGTATGCAGAAAATGTCTTAATTTTAATACATTGAGAATTATTCCATTTTGCCAGTCAAAATAAGTTATTGTGCAAAATTACTTAGTGCCAGATTGTTGTCACTGGCTTATTTATAACCTCTGTGGGCAAAGATAATGTGAACACTGGGGGACCAGGACAGGGACGCAGAAGCAAAAAAAAATAATTGGCATTTCACTTCTCACAGAGAACAACAGAAAAAATTCTAACCTTGCATTTTTGTGCTTTGGCGTGGTGCAGAACATCCTGATAATGCCTTGCATTTGCTGGTCTCACATCTTGCAGCTTGGCTGTGGGCAATAGCAGGGCTTCTAGAGTTTTCTCAGGATCTCCTTGGTCAACTGCTTCATTAATGTGTCCAATTGCAATGATTCCTATGAAACAGAAAAGTTATTAAAGATGCACTTATCAAAATTGAAAATTTTCTGATATCACACACAAATAAAGCAGTAACATGAAGAGCAGAAAAATCATGAAACAAGAAGCAGAGGCAGCAACAGCAGCTGATTTTAAATTATTTTTGTTCTTATATTAATTTGAAGCTATTATGCTATACAACTCTCCTTCCTATCAAAGTTATTGATATATCTGTATAAAACTCTTCATAAAAATCAGAATTATCCCTGGCAAAAAAGGGAAAACGGATTTTTTTTTTCTGGGAAGAAGTACCTACACAAAGCTTAAGAAAAAGTTGGGTGTCACAAATCAATATGTTCAACATATTGGCTCACAGTGCTGAAAGATTTCTTTTCAAGTGATTTCAGACCACATTACTTGAAACCCTGATTTGGACAAATGCATATATACTGCACTTGCAGCTACAGAATTACATAGCAACTTAACCTAATTTCATAGAATTTCACTGTAAATAACCAATCTAACAATGCTGACCAGTGGCACTCAGTACTTCAGTCAGGAAGTAAGGCACAATGTATTTAATAAAACCTTAACTCATTTTCTTCAGACTGGACCCAACAGTTTCAAACCAATTTCCTCCTGTCCCTAAACAGTAACGAAATGTACTGCTTGTGGTCCCTAAAGCCACCACAAAAAGGCTTCAGTCAAGGGTTTCCCATCACCTGTGATGCATGACATCCCTGCTCCCTCAAAAAGTGGATCATCCCTCAACAAGTGTCTCTATACCCACCACAACCCACCTGGTGAGGTCACAGATCCAGGTCATCATAAGGCTTGGAGAATGAGCAATTTTTCCAAAAGAGGGACTATGCGGATATGGGACTCGCTTAAGGAAAGAGAGGCCTCCCTTCTTCCTCTTCTCTCTGCCCATCCGCCCTCTCTAAACACTCCCAGGCAGAGGACAGTGTCACTGAGAGAAAGAGCAGCTCTTTTGGTACTGAAGGCTTTCACTGACCCTGCAGGGTCTGTTCCAACTCCTAACAAGTGCAGAGGTTCAGACCAAAAATTACTCTGGCAGTCAAATAAACTGCTCAGCACCCTGCCTGGTCAGAGGGCACAGAGGGCAGACATGGCAACTACTGGACTAGATTTAGGAAGCAATAATCCAGCCAGTTTTAGAAATTCTGCAATATAAAATTT
The DNA here is from genome assembly GCF_050655825.1 of Lonchura striata. Classification (NCBI taxonomy): domain Eukaryota; kingdom Metazoa; phylum Chordata; class Aves; order Passeriformes; family Estrildidae; genus Lonchura; species Lonchura striata. Next base: position 74,180,386 of record NC_140740.1, on the reverse strand, counting down.
CCCTTACCAGTATGAAACAGCAGCACGTAGGACACTAGTGGCAGTCCAGGAAGGGCAGGAGCAGCCTGTGTCTTACAAAGGCTCTCAGAGTTTACTGAGACTACTTCCAAAATGGCAGGCAGTCTGAAAGCTGCCTCTCATTTCCTTGCTCCAGCAAATTTGGAATAACTTGATAACCTCAAAATTCTACATACAGCAGAAGAATTTGGTGCTTTAGTTTTTTTGAAGGCCAAATGACCAGCTATCACATTTAATATAACACCACCCTCTTATGGCAATACAGTTACATTCAGCTTCAAAAATAAAATCTGAATCCATTCACATGAGAACACATGGGCATAAGAAGCTGCTTCTCAGGCAGGAAATCAAGTTACCCCAAAAGAGAGCAAGACAGATATTTGCATTGTCTAACTGCTTACTGATTCCTTTGTGAAAAACAGTAACTTGGAATAATTTACACATGAAAACACTTTTCAATTGAACACTGCTTGTAATTTCTTCCTCTATCTCTCAGTATGCTCTTTGCTTACAACTGCAAAATCCCCATAGTGTAACCACCCAGGTCTGGAAGAGACTGCCAAGCAGGCAGAACCATGGCATTTTTAACCATACGTAACCATTTTTAACACTTCAGAAGGCAGGCTCTATGATGTCCTTCAGCCATCTGAAACAAACAGGAATACTTCAAGGACATTCAAAGATCATCAGGCTTTCAAAAATTTTAAATGCTCTTCTCCTTTCAAGAGCATCTGAATGAGGCCACTCAGTTCATAGATTTACATACCGAAGACCCGGCTATGACCTCTGTGGGCAATGTGGAGGAAGAATTACTTACTTTCATTTTCTTCTTTAATTTGCATATTAACCATGTCAATGCAGTTCTGGATATCATTCCAGCTTAAATAATCTTGGCCTTGAGATGAAGCCTCTGACTTAATAGACAATAGTGTATCAGCATAACTATAAGAAGATATAAAATACATAAGTGTACTTCATATATAAGATAAAGTGCCATAAAGAATTAGTCAGATGTATCATCCATCATTTAGTGGCTAGTAATTTTTTATGACTTAATTTCAGACAAATTCAGCTCTTGCCAGAACTTATACATACATGCAAGCTGCCTGTTCTACACATGCATTTCAGGATCTGAAGAAATGGCCCTATAATTCAGAGAACTTTTCTTGGTTATATGGCATGATGGCAATACATACACGTACATACAACTTCTGTATGGTGCAACAGATAAATGTGGGGAAAATTACAGTCAGCTTCTTGCTTTAGGAAACTATTATTGTCTTCTTGACACTAATTCAAAGACCAGAATTTCAGTCAGTTATATCAGGTAGTAGCAGCAGATGTCCTACTACCTCCATGAGGAAGATGATGAACCATGGGCAAGGGACTGAAAAAAAAAGTAAAAATTATGCCTCTCTTCCCACAACCCAAGATCCTCCAAGCACAGACTCTGTAGCCTGAGTCTAGTCTTCCTAGAAAGCTCATGGATCAAATGAGCTGGAAACCTTCACAGTAGTGCAAATTCATATAAGTTGTATATAAGTTAAATAATTTTCATATTCCCAAATCAAACATAGAACTGCTACAGTATGCCAGATAAAATCTTCTATTTCCATCAGAAGCCTGAGGAATGAATGCCTGTCAGAAAAAAAAATAGGAGAGATTCTTAATTTCCTAATCTGATTTGTCATTCCAGCATCTAGTAGCCTGTGTTTAAGGGTTTCTGGAGCTGGAGACTGTGTATCACTTTAATTGTTGCAAACAAGGCTACAGTCCATTAATTTACCTGCTCTATTTTAAAACCTTATGTATTACTGAAGAATTAGCCCCCCTATGGGCTTTGTGAGATGACAGCTTTTTTTAAAAAAATTAAACTTTATAATTGATAGAGTCCAATATTTACTTAATTAAATTCTCAAAAATCCCCAAACAATTAGAGTACTATAAGCTAGTAACTGATTCTATTAACCTTCTCCACAACATGTGCAGTTTTTGGGACCTATGACATAGTTCTCCTAAATTGTCTCTTCCAGAAAACACATTCCAAACAAGTCCATCTCTTCTGATAGAAAGACATTGGACATCATCTCCCTCAATAAAGTTTTTCTAGCTCTGCTGGTATTGTGCAAGTCAAAGCTTCCTGCGATATTCAACGCATGGCTGTTGGCAGCACATGTTAACATAATGGCTTAATAAAATTCTATTTAGTTGTCAAATCCAAGTAATTCCTGCTGTTTCATCTGTGTTCACTGATGGTGCAATCTAACAAATGGGTCAGTAACATCACCAGAAATGCTGCACTTGGGACACTTTGGGGCCATTTCTGGATATTTATAACATCGCTTTTATTTCTCACAAGCACTGCCTCACATCAGCAGAGGCAAAGTAGCGGAATAGTTTTACTCCATTTTATGCCATTCTTCTCTCTCTGATCAAAACACTGCACTCTTAATCTGACTGCCTTCCTTCTGGCTTTGAGACACCCAGCAAAGGCCACTCTCAGATTCGTGTCCCCTGACACTACAGTGAAGATCTTCAGCTTCTGTGGTCCCTTTTGCCTCCTAATGCCTTCCAGAAGCATGTGGAGGTTTCCACTGCCTCTGCCAAGAGACAGGAATTGATCCACATTCCCATGCTCTGCCTTGCATGCTGGGGGCACACATCTGTCATGTTGCCTGATCTTTTATTGATAGACAAGAGAGCAACTGCAGTAACAGCACATCTATGGTAAGTCAGGCAAGTGACAGGGCAAGCAGCTGGCAGCCAAGTGAAGGCTACAATGTGATGCTGAACGTATGTGTATGCAACAGCATTTTATTCACTTTTCTAGCAAGCAAAAATGGGCTTGGCCATGGCTCAAGAGATCACCTGGACCTTGAGACATTAAACACTATCTCATTCCAAAGACCATCTTTCAGACTTGCAGAATGGTTAGTGACTAACAGTTTCCAGCTACAGCTGTTTCACATTTTAGTGTCTGCAAAAATTCTTGTAAGATGTTCATGTTTGATTTCTGAGGATATTTTCCCTGCAATTCACATCTATAGCCTTCAAGGCTGTGTTATTGCTTATATTTAGATTCAACTAGCACAGAAATTGTCACACTGTTCCTTATTAATTTAAATCACAGATGTTTATCTTGCAGCTCTTTCAACTTCACAGCCACAACACAGGACAGACCACCAAAAAAAAAAAAAAAAAAAAAAAGCCTACTTATTCTTTTTCAGAAGTTGCCAAGTCTCATCCAGACAAGACAAAATGAACCTTTACCGTTGCAAGTTTTCCTCTTCCAGATTATTGAAGCCAAGGCATGGGTCTCTGAGATGATTTTTTATCATTAGGATGTCCTTATTTTCCAAGGTCTGGTTTAGCAACACAACAGCTGACAACATTTCTACTGCAATAGACAGTTCATCATGTGCCAGGTAGTTCTGTAGGACAATAATGTACTGCAGTCAGGAAGCTAAATAAGAAGTGTATATATTTGAGTTACACACTCGAGATACCATCAAGGATATGGGCTTGAATTAAGAAGCCTGGAAAGTTTCCTAGTCACGGGCATGCCAGACTGGCACAACCATGGTGGTGGAGCTCAGTGGGTTTCTATGTCCCATCCAGTCTGCCTTTCCTTCTTTTGCCCCAAAATGTCATCTGTTCTGATCCTACTCATAACAGGGATAGATTATTTTCTACACAATATATAAACCAGAGTTAGTCCTCATTAAGAACATGCAACAATTAAAAAAAGTCCATTGATTTGTTGCAACACAAGAGCTCAGCCAGACTGAAGTGTGGCAAGAAAGAAACCCTGCAATTAAATACTGCCTTTTAAACCAAAATGATTCATGCAATACATAACACCATGGCAAGAGAATTATGTCTGATTTTACACAACATGCTATGTTTGTGCTCTTTCATGGTCTGACTACACAACTTCAACAAGCAAGTTGTAAGCTTTTCACTCTTACCACAGCATTCTGTTGTTGGAGGTTGAACAGCTCAGTCTGATAGACAGCAGCAGCAAATGAGTGAACAACAGGCAGCTGTGCCTCGGGTTTCAGCAGTGCAACCAGTGTTTTACTAGGATCACAGTTACGAATTGCTGTATTGATATTGTCAACCGCTATAAGTTCTAAAGAACAGCAGGGAAAAAAGCTTATTAATTTTCATATGCTGTTTGCTCTTCATGCCATGTAGATGACAACTAGGTTATTACAAAGAATATAATTTTCTGTCATAAGAGAAAAAACCATTTTTGTGAAATGATATGACTGCTGAATGTTGCAAAAACTGTCTGTGCTCAAAGATATTGAGCAAATAATTGATTGGAGGACTTTAAAATTTCTGGGCTTTTAGAAATGAGAGACTGCTTATTGCACCTCTAACACAAAACAAGGAGCTGACCACACCCTAGCATAGAGAAAGATCTAACTCCTCCTGGTTGTGCTTGCAGCAGGTATTGATGCATGTCAGCTCCAGCACCTCGGTCTTGCTTCACCCCAAGTGCTCCCTTCCTTCTGCACCACTTTTCCTCTCTCACCTCTTCCTTTGGCAGGATCTAATTGAGCTAGCTAAAACAGGCCTGTACCTGAAGTACCAACAACATTATCAGTTTCTATTTCAGGAGGCCTGGTGGAAATCAGCCAAATGTATTAGAGGGGTGGGATTTTCTGCCAGAAAATTAGCAGCTGAACTGATGAAAAACCATGTGCTATGGTTTCTAGAACTTCCTCTGCATGCCAACACCTGTTTGCTTTTCTGCCAGTGTGGAAGATCAGTCCTTACAGGCACAGCCATCTAGAAATTAATCCCTTTGTTACAGCTCAAATTTTAATTTAAACAGGCCACAAAGAGAGAAATATAAAGGTATGAGTGTAAACCTTTTCAGTACCTCAACAACTTGCCTGTTTTACTTTTTGCTGGACTGACATTGTCAGGGGCTTAAAGTCTAGCAGAAAATTCTGAAAAACACTTCCCACTTGGGCAGCTGCAGAAGCTTTACAACATCCCTCAGCTTAGTCACTGTCACCATTATTGCACACCTGGAGGAGCCATCTCTGAAGAAACCCAGGCCAGGACACACCCAGGAACACACTGTGCAGAACACCACTCTGGCCAGGCAGAAAGGGAAGCAGCCTTGAAGAACACATGTGGCCAATTGAAGAATAGCAATTATGCAAATTACTTTTCCATCAATAAGCCCCACTCCTCTGCCTTATCATATGGTTTTTCTGTATATTGTCATCCAGGGAATATTTTTAGTTAGCACTGATTGCCCAAATCTGAGACAAGACTTGTGCAGAAGACACCATCCACAGTTTGTGTATACAGCAACACTCAGATCTTATTTTACAGAACAAAGTCTTTGAAAACCTTTTGGCCAGGCCCACCTAAGAAAAAACACCTCGCCTCTCATTTAGTTTTCTCTGAAGCATAATCATATGGGACCACGTTGTCCCTGAAGACAGTCTCTATTGGCTACACTTAAAGTTAGAAACCAGGAAAAGCTCTCACAGCTGCAGCATGCATGCATGCTTTTAATGCTTTTTTTAAAGAAAAAAGTAAAGAGGAAAGGAGTCAAGGTCTATAAATGGACTAGACTAGTTCTGCAGCCAATAACCAAGCTACTGACTTCTAGTTTTGAAACCCAGCATGCAAATCACAAAACATATTTTACACTGCTCACAGTCCTGTAACAAAAGCCGCTATTTTTTTTTTTCTTCTCAAGCCAAACAGAAGAACTAAGTTACTCTCCAGGTTGCTGTTAATGCTTTTTACACATCACATTTTCTTCTTCCTTTCCTCTATCAAGAGGTAACTCTTTCAGAGAAAGTAATTCTCATCATGGCTAACTACTGTGAAACAGGCTAACATTTAAGGTATAAAGTCAAATTTATCTTCTGATATAAGCTGACCTCATAGCCTTTATAGCCTTTAAGGCACATCACAAAAGCAATCAGCCTGGATCTCAAAGCATTGAATACAGTACCAGAGACAAAATAGCCATGCCCAGATGCAGTATGAAATGACAGCAGAACAACCAAAGATTAGCTTCCTAGCAAAGAAGTTTCCAGTCAAAAGCAGCAACACATGCACTGCAAATTTAGATCCCCTTTAACTATATTTTTTTACAAACTATAACTTGTGATGTACAGGCTAAGAATATGTTAGATTTAGATAACATGTGTCTAAAAGTGAGATTTTTTTTCTCTGCAATGTGAAAAATACTCGTGCATCTTAATTCTACAAGTATGGTCATTGCTCCCAAGTGAGAATTAATACTACACTGATAAATATTTGTTCAAGCCATCAAACTTTCAATTTTTTGCTGCTGTGCTTGCCAGTAGCTCAAATCAGTTATTTCAATGAGAGTACATCCAATGCAGCACAGATTGCTGACTTGGCAATTGTGACACTGAGAAGAAAGATTATGAGAGTAAAATGCAATACCTATGGTTTCAGTTTGAGAAACCTCATTTATGTGCAAGAAATGGTGGACTCAATTATCTTAACATAATTAAATGGTGATGGTAAAGAGTATTAAAACAGTTACTCACTAAGCTTGTGAGCCTCAGCTTCTGCATTGGCAACACTAACTTCTTTCTGTATTTCACTTTTGTCGAGCACATGTGGAATGCCTGCTATCTAACAGATCAGAAAAACAAGGTTTAATTATGCTATTGTTTGATGGGAGATAAAGGATAAAGTCTGGTGATGGTACACTGCAATTTGATTGTACTATCACCTATGCATCAAATACAAAGCTCACTAAACACAGCATTAATCTTTTCCTGTGATTTTCATCTTACTTAAATTAACAGATTTTCTTCTTAAAAGCCAATTGGCATCTTATTTTAATGTCAATGATTAAATATTACTTTTATTTGTACTCAAGTTATAACTAATTTTGTAAACAAAATATTAGGGGCTGCATGTTACACCATAAATTTTCTTATTACATCTTAGTTAGTAAATACAAGGATACCATGCTCTTTAGAGCAAATGGAGCTCTTTGGTATTGATTAGTACATCACTTATTCTCAAATCTTTATAAAACTTTTCATAAATGATGCAGAAAGGCAGAGTAAAAACAATTTCTCTCTGGATTAAAACCAGCTAAAAAGTGCAAACTGACATGTAGTACCTGTTCGATTACCTGCATTTTCTGTTCTTTAGAATCACTCAATTGCAATAGGTACCATGAGGAATTTTGCGGCAGAACTTCAAGTAGGCTCAGAGCAGGGCGGTTCAAGCCTGCCATCAGTGCCCCTTCATCTTGCCGGTCAATAGCCTCATTCACTTGGACTAAAGCTATGTGAACTGAAATGAAAACAATGCCTATAAACAGCAAATACAGCTTTCCTGAGGAAAAGAAGTCCATTGCTGTCAGCATCTGACTTTTTGTAAAAGCCAGCTAGGGTGGCAGTCTTTATCTAGCAGAGAATTACCTCTTTCATGCCCATCAAAGGGAGTCTCTGGCTCTGTGTGAGCCTGGGTGGAAGCAGTTCAACCACAGGTAAGCAAAAGCTTATGAATTAATTTTGGGTCTATATAGAAGAGGGGGTCAAAATTTACAGTATTCTGCACACAGAAAGAACATAAAGAAACAGAGCAGGCAATAAATGATTTGATTCTGACCTGAGGAATCTTTACAGCAAAACCACAAATAGAAATTAGCCCCCCACCCCACAAAGATTAGTAGAGAAAGAAAAGCATGACAAAACCAGTTGTAGACAGGTATTAGCCACTTGTGCATATTTTACAAGTTTCCACAGAAATATTTTGTTTGTTCAGGTGACTCAAGTAGTGTTCGGCTGGAATCTTGGAGACCATGTATTTTGTGCTTATTTCCACGAGGATCCAGAATAGCTTACTGTTTATTTTATTGATATTGCCTTGAATCTCAGCTTGTGTCAGCAATTCCTCATAGACATCTCTCTCTTCATCAGAAATTGTGCCATTCTAAAGAAAAAAAATTGTTGCTAGTTCACACAAAACAGTTTGCAGAGAGAAAAGCTATTAGCCAAAGTCATTAAAACTGAATCAGCTGAAGCATTTACTGAATGTATTTGTAAAGCAATTTGTTGACTAAGTGAACTGAAAAAGTTAGCACTTTGTCATAGAGACCATTAGCTCTCATATAAAAAACACAGCAAATAATTTCACATTAAATATATGTGGCAGAGATTATACTTTATACTCAAGGGTATTATTGTGTTTACAACTTTTTAAGCAGTAGATTTTTTTTCCCTAAAGCAATTAATGGAAGAAAACTAGTTCTTTGACTATTTAGTCTTCTGGTATATTTAGCCTTTGGGCAAAGTTAAGCTGCATCATACTCACAGTAATTGTATTCTTATAAAATTGGCTTTTAGCATATTTCATTACCATTATTTCTCTTAGTTATCTTAAAAGTGATCGTTTCTTCCTAATTGCATGAATTTTAAAAATTAAGTTAATTTTTAGAGCAATAATAATGCTATAGCATGAGAAGAAACATGAAGAAATGTGTACAAGGAGTGCAAATAAAACACCACTACCTTGAGTCTTGCATTTGATTGTTTCTTTCTTTTAGCATCAAAGAGTTCATTCTGATAATCCTGCGCCAGTTCCTCATCCACGCTGAGCAACATTGCATTTGGGTTCCTCAGAGTCACAATGGTTTGCTCGGCTATTCCCTTCTCGACAGCTTCGTTGATTGCTATTACAGCTGCATGCACTAAAATTGAAAGCACAGTCCTAAGCTTCAGGAAGCAAAAAAAGTCAAAAAGCTGTCACTGTTTCTTCTGATTTCTTTGAAAGGACTGCTTAATTAATGTTCAATACTTTACAGATTTGAGAATTCCACTCCATGTTTCCTCTAAATTGCAGAACTTCGTGTTTACTCAAAGGTGGCACATTGCTGTCTGTTCCATGTTCACCCTTTCCCCCAAACAGGGGTGTGCTGGTTTCAGCTGGGGTAGAGCTAATTTTCTTCTCAGTGGCTGCTATGGGGCTGTGTTTTGGATTTGTGTTGAACAAAGAGTTGATAATACAGAGATGTTTTTGTTATTGTTGAGCAGAGCTTGCACAGAGCCAAGGCCTTTTCTGCTTTTGGTACTGCTACACTGGGGAGGGGATTGGGGGTGCTTGGCAGGTTGGGAGGAGACAGAGCCAGGACAGGTGACCCCAGCTGAGCAAAGGGATACTCCAGACCATGTGACACCATGCTCAGTGTATAAAGAGGGGAGGAGAAGGAAGAGGGGGACACTTTGGGTAATGGAGTGTGTCTTCCAAGTCACCATCATATGTGATGGGGCCCAGATCTCCTGGTGATGGCTGAATACCTGTCTGCTCATGGGCAGCACTAAATTAATTCCTTGGTTTGCTTTGCTTGTGTGTGTGGCCTTTGCTTTCCCTATTAAACTGTCTTTTTCTCAGTCCATGAGCTCTCCAGCTTTTTTTTTACCCTTCTGATCTTGCTAGCTGGAGAGTGAGTGAAGGGCTGCATGGGACTTGGCTGCTGGCTGGGATTAAACCATGATATAGTTAATATTTTACTGACAGAAAATAAAACATGAGTTATATTTTATCATTCAAGTCCTATTTTATTTAGAAGGTAATTACATGTAGGAATTGAAAGCATTTTTGGTAGTTTTTACCTTAAAGCTGTGTGTTTGTGTCCATATAAAAGTACTGTCTAAACTGAGTATATCTGAGAGATGAGGCAAAAGAATAAGGAAATTGAAGCTCCATTAACCTTGTCCTCTGCAAAAACACATTTAAGACCCTTCAGCCCCCAGGCAGGATGCAGCCCTGCACATTACATTTGAGCCTCCCTGAGATGGTTTCTTGCACATCAAGATCTCCTTGAACCCCTAGGCACATGTAACAGTCCCTCCTCCTGTCACCTGCAAAGCCACAAGACAGCAGACTTTAAACAGAGGCAAAAAAAATCCAGCAGGCTTTGCAGGGTCCTCAAAAACACAGGAAAAAGGGAAAAGAGTGCCATAGGACTCATCACAGCCACTGATCAGCTTAAGTGTTAAGAAAGAGAAAAAACCACTTCATTGGTTGACTCCAAGAAATTAAAAGTTACAAAAGCTCATGCTTTTTCACACAGTAAATTTGCATGAGTGTAGAAATTCAAAACCACTTATAGCTGAATTAGATGTAGAATAGAAGCTAACACACCCCTCACAGTTACTCCCTGAACACATTTGGCCCTAAAATCAGTCTAGATGAAGGCCTTGCACTAGAGCTGCACTTTATCTGGACCTTCATGCTACAGAGACCCCAACGCCTGTCTAGTGGCACGTTAATCTCAAGTATTTTACAGACTTTACTACACAAAATGTAAATTTCTGAAAAATGTGTATTTAGAAGATATCCCAAAGAAGGAACATTGCAGCTCCACATTTATCAGCACAGCAGCCTGCCTAGGATTTACTTTCATGCCACCAAGGAGACATGTGAAGGGAAAACACAATGACCATCTTTTTTTATTTTGTCAATACTTACTTTCTACTTGGACCTGCATGGTGCTGCTAAAGTGAGAAAAGCATGACAGTAAAAAGAGATTATTTGGATTAAGTTTAACTGAAGATTTAAATATCTGACTCTAAAAAAGGGAAAGCAGAGATGCTTCAGATTTGAGGTTTTAGGAAAAAAAGTACAAATTTAGAGAAGTCAGACAAAAGATCATATCACTGAACACCCAACAGGGGCAAATGAAGGAAGAAGTGAAGCTATACACCCTCAGAGATGGCAGCTACTGGAATTTACATAGCTGTTGGTGGATAATCAATTGCTTAGCACTGAGCTCATGCCAGGTTGTTCTAAAATTGTTTCACTCTAGCTCAGCAAAATACAGCTGGGCAGTAGAAGCAGCTAGCATGGTGGAGGAAATACAAGCAGAGAAGCACACTGGTTTCATTTGTCATTGAACTTTGTGAAAAGACAAAGTTCACATTGAACGTGAGGAGGTTTTCCATTGAGAGGGTGGTAAGTCATTGAACAGGCTCCCCAGGGAAATGGTCACGAGCTATTGTGCTCGTTTATAACAGCATCAAACCAGACAGAGCTCAAGAAGCATCTATGCAATGCTCTTAGCTGTATGATTTAGTTTTAGGTAATCCTGTGCAGATCAGAAACTTGGACTCAATTGTCCACGTGGGTCCCTTCCTCCTTGAGGCATTCTGTGGTTCTGTATACACCCATATCCACTCCAAGGGACTAAGAAAACTGTCCTTAGACACATATATGATCCAAACATCCTCATATAACAAAACACATTGGAAGGGTGGAGCTAGCTCCTAAATGGAGCTAGCAAAAAGCAGCCAAAAGATACAGTCAAGATTAGGAGAGAAATCAAGCAGATATTGGTAGATCTGAACCAAGAAGAGCAGGCTGGAAACTTGGAATAAGAGAGGTTTCCTTGCAGAATAAGCTCTCTGTGAAAGCACTCAACTTATTCTTCACATGCTGATTTAAACTATTGCTGACAGCAGAGTAGGAGTCGTCAGCAGTTGTTCCACTTTTGTATCTCCTTTTCCATACTCCATTTAGGAAGAAGGATGGTAGACCCCTTCCTTTGGCAGGATCTCCATTATCCAACCTCACAAATGTGTGAGGGTTCCCATAGCAGATGTTTCCTGTTGTGGGGCAGAACACGTTATCTACAGCACAATCCTTGCTCAGAGGGACAGAATCAGCTTCAGGAAACCCTGCTTTTCTAAGACTGAAATACTTCACAAGTTAAAGGAAGCCCTACACACATTGTAATAAGGCTTTCAGTGAAGCATGTTTCATCTTCAGGGGAAGAAGCCCTTTAATCTTCAGTGGAGGGAGCTCCCTTGAAAAAGTGCTTGGTAGTCACTAAATATCTAAAAATCTGCTAAACTCCTGCTACTTCAAAAGGCAGCATTTTAAGATCTACCTTTGGTGAAGCATGCACATATTAAGCAGGCTTCAAAATATACAACATAGACAATATGAATCAAAGTGTGTTTTTAGTTAGGCTCTGAAAATTTCAGCACATTAAGTAATATCATGAATCAGCTTGCCACTTTGCAGGGTGAATAAAGTAGCACAGACTTCTGTTCTTCAGTTTACCCTTCTGAAAATACTAGGATCTTAAAACAACTAAAAATGAATAAAGTAGCACAGACTTCTGTTCTTCAGTTTACCCTTCTGAAAATACTAGGATCTTAAAACAACTAGAGCTCAAGCGTTGATTTAAGTGAACACACTTGATTTCATGTCATTTAAATTCAAGTAATTTTTTTTTTGGTAATGTATCACCTCATTCCACAGGGAAAAAAAAAAAAAAGTGTTATAGAGAAAAACACCCAGACTTACACATGAATATGCATGAGAGAGCAGCAGTACAAAAAACATTTACTTTGGTTTTGAATGGAAGCTGCTCAAGATAGACTCAAAAGAACCCTAACTGTCCAGCAGAGCCTACCCTCCTGCAGGGTTCTACCATGCAACTACCCACTGGTGTTTTCGGAAAACTGCAAAAGGCAAAAAATAAAAAGAGGAGGCACAGAGAAGGTATCAAGTTCCCATGGCTGTCTTCATTGTACTCATATGGTGCAGAGGCATGCACAGGGGTCAATTCATTATTCTAGAGGAGCACTAACTACCAAAAAACATTAAACCTGTTCAAAATATTGTGAGAAATCTTTGCTTTTGGTAGCATTTATTATGGGTCAATGGAGATACCGAAAAAAACTCAGACTGCAAATTTTGAAGAGCCTTGTAACAATGAAGCAATGTGGTAGTGAAAACTTGGTGACTTTCCTTTCTAGCCCTTAAGAGGTGGCAGACTAAGTGAATGAGAGCACAGAAAACATATTGTTAGCATTCTGTCAAAGAACTTATTAGAGAACAGAACAAGAGTCACACTTACAGGCAGCTTCGTCCACTGATAATTCACTGGCCAGAATCCCACCAATTTTACTGAAAGATGGCATCTGGATACCATATTTCTCCAGCTCCTTTCGCATGTTGCTGATTTCTTCCTCTGTTCAGACAAAAAAACCCCAGAAATACTGTCAGAACAAGCATGACAATTTCACTATAAATAACTATACCTACTAAAATGTTTCTGAAGGTGCTTCTGACCAGGGCTTCTGAGCAGTTTTCCCTCCCTGTTTTGAAGGACTCTAAGATACAAGTATACAATGAAAACTCCCTCCCTCCTGTCCTTTTGAGACCGATAATCATTAAAAATAGCAGCCTTCCACCTGTTTAATTTGTAGCAGTGCTTGTAACAATGTTGTCAGAGGAGAGAGGCCATAATAGAAAATATGTACAATGCTAGCAGATTTGCAGTGTAAAAAAACCATCTAACATATGATTATAAGCATCTTTTTACCTGTGAAGTCAACTTTCCCCAGAAGGTCCTGGATCTGTGGAGCTAGTCCTAGCTTGAACAGATATAAACTGCAAAGAAGAAAGTCAGGCATTAAAGTTCTGCATGAGAAGTTTGCTTTCTGTACAAAAGAAAAGCACTTTAATGAAGCTTGCCCTTTAACCCTTTGACTTAGGTGTGGCAATACAGAATGAATTGACACTACAATTTTCTTTATGCTGTATTTTTAAGTCTTACAGAAAGATAAATCTTTTATTTCCAAGAAGCATCTCTAAGAGAGCGGCACTGTCAGTGTATCTCAGGTTACAGGGGATGTGTAAACAAGAAGAAAACCTCAGTAAAAGATAGGTAAAGAAATGCAAAAGCTATTACTAGGGGAAAAAAAAATCAAGATCTGAAAGCATTTTAGCACTGCTTATATCTTTGGATCTAAGTTCTGGTTTTACTTACATCAGTCACATCCCTGTAATTAACAGAAGAACACATAAATCACTGACACCCTTCTTACTAAGGGTAGAGGAACAAGGACCTGTAAGTCCACCCAACACCCTCTCAAAATATTTATGTCATCAGCTATTTTGTTCTTGGGAAATGAAGAAAGTTGATTTAATGTACTATCCAAGAACTAATACTTTCATTTCAATATAGTACGTAAAATACCTTCACTCATTCCTAGAGCTCTGGTGTGCTATCTGAATAAAACAGCTGAATTCATATAAATTTACTCAGTAGCTTCCAAACACAAGGCATGTATTTATCTGCATAGGACTGATGTTTCTATAATTTATCAGTGATATTCAATAAACAAGTGAGTTAAGTAAGAAAGATTAAAAACAGATAGGTTCTTAAAAAACATACTTAAATAACACATCCTTCCAAAGGATTATTTTTCACCCCTTTTCAAACTTATTCCACCCCAACATCATTCATTGCAAATGTGCTTTGTGTTTTAGGGGTTTTGTTTCTAGAGAAGCATATTTCCCTTCTGTGTTTTCTTGTAGGAGGGATATTTTGCTACTAGCAAATTATGGGATGAGATTTCAAAACACACATTTTGTAGCTGTTTTATGTGTTTAGGAGCACGTGGAATCAGTATTTATCTTCCATGCTGCCACAGCTACTCCTCTGTCCTGCCCCCATCTGGATGAACACAACACAACAAAGGATCTCTGGTAGGTCAACCTGCCTTTACAGCCTCTCAAAACCATTGCTGATACCATTCTTATATTTCAAATATATCTAAAATATAAATTAGGTTTTTCAGGGAGCAAAAATGTACATAGACTTCAGAAGACTAGAGTAATTAATCAGGTTCCTCTGTTACCCTGGTCTGCCTTCCAGTCTGAGTGAAGAAAGATTTTGCTCCAAATTTGAGACAGGGACACAATCCTGTCTAAAATGCTGGGTGTCATAAAAACAGTTATCCAAATCAGCAGCTGATGGTGCTGACTCTTTTTCTTGGGCCACCACAAGAAAAAAATACAAGAAGAAAGAGTGCTATGAACATTAAAGAATTTTTTTGTTGCTGTTCAGCACTTCCAGAAGGATGTTGAACCATGTGTGGTATTTCCTCTACTCTTTTGTTTGGATAAACTTATTAACCACCAGATGGTGCTGAAAATGTTCTTCAAGACTTGCAGAGGTCACAAAGACACTTCCCTGAGTTAACATATAATTTTGCTTGAAACAGCTTGCTTAACACTTTTGTTGTGCAACTTGAACCTCAGAAAACCCACAAAGTCAAAAGCAGGGGTCCTCGTGGTTAAGAAAACTGAATTCAAGGCATCAGGAGCAAGGGGAAAACAAAGGAGAAAGAACAGTTCTTAGATGAAACTCCTTTCAATTGAAAGCATCACCCACACAGAACTGCATCAGGCAGATGTTCCCAGGACTTGTTTTATTATTAGCTCATGTATAACATACTGTGAAGAACAGTTCTGAAAATAGCATGTTTTTTCTTTTACAACATTCTTGTTATTCTGCTGCTTCCTAGGAAAACAATGTTTTGAAGCAGTCCAGCTTCTAGAGGGATAGTTTGTCTAAAATATAGCAGTGATCTTTTTGCAAAGATAATTTGAAAACTAATTTTTCAGAGAAAAGTATCTCTAAGCACTACTATTTATGAAGAAGAATCACTGTTAGCATCTTAATTTAAATCAAGCTGTTCTTAACCTCATTTGGTGCAGGAACAAATCCAAATCTGCTTTCAAAAAAAAAAACAGTAATTGTGCAAATAATGGAATCTATGCCTTTGTATTTTTCAGGTCAGAACCAGAAGTTCCAGTTCTAGTTCTACCACTAATTTCTTCCTGGCCTTTTAGCCCAATCAATACTTCAAGTATTGATGTTTCAGTGAGAGAAAAGCAAGACGTAATTACATTCAACAGGAATAAAATAGGAAATCATTTGCTAAGTAGCTCTTTCCTGGCCAGAGCAGTGTTGTATTTGACAGCACAAGTCATCCCATGTGCTTTAAGTGCAACGGTGTTAATTTCAGACTTGAATCAGGATGTACCCTAAAGCTATATTTAAACCATCATGCTTAGAGTACCCATCTATTTTCAGGCCTTCTAACAGTAAAACATCAGCAAAACAATAAACAGCCAATGACTTTCTCTGCAAAATATTATCATTTCAGATGTCAAATATACGTTTCAGATACAGCTCAGCATTCCTCTGGTGCCAATCCACCTGGGAGCACTGCTGGCCAAGCAAAGCACTCTGTGTTTAATTCTGTTCTTTCCCAAACAGTTTTCAATGTAGCTTGCGTGGCATTCAACACTGAGATTGAAGTTTGATTTGAAAGACTAAAGTCAAAGACTTCTGGCATGCATTTTAGGAAAAGGTATGGAAATAAAGCTCAATCATTGTTTCTTCTATTCTTACATCCTGCACAGGATGCAGGCATAGGGGCCTACAATCTCATGGGAAACCATCATAAATGAAAGCATTCCAGGCCTATTCCCATTCAGTATGGCATGACACATTTGATATAAAGTCCATTTCTAAAATAACGGCACTAAAAAAACCCCAAAAACATAGTATGTACAGAGGTACAGAGTTGGAGCTTTGTGTTGATATGCATCAAGAGAAAGAAAAAGGACAAACTTGGAAGTGAAAGCTGAGACAACACAGACTAATTCTGGTACTGCATAAATCCTGGGGCATGCCAAGATGGAGAATGGAAAATTTTTACCATAGGTCAATCCACTGTAAACCTCGGCTCAGATAAGAGGTATAGCCATTGCAATGATAAGGCAGATATTAAGAAGATCTTTGATTAAGCTGTTGTTTACATAGCATTCAAATCCAGAGTTAATAATGTCCTATATACATGAAAGAGCAAATATTAAAATCAAATGTGTTCTTGCATCTCCTGCAAAATGTTTGAGCTGGCCTAACACAGCTTGGGAGTGGAGGGCACGCAGCCCACTGAGTCAGCCTGACCTGGTTGAGGTTGTAGTCCCACATATTCTGTTTAGGAAATCATTTCAAGCTTAGACAAGACACTTGCTTTCAGAACAGACTGCACTACCAAGTTACAGCTAAGAACCACCCTCAAATAGTCCTGGTGTCAATTCCCAGTTAATAGTACACCAAGTACAATAATTTTAAGGGGCAACTCTTGTCAAAGATGGCAAAAATATGCTGGACTGTCAAGTATGAACACCTGGGATGTTAAACAAATATGGTGAACTTTAGTGGTAAGTATTGTTTACTGCAAGTGCACATCCCAGGATACAACAGTGAGCACATCATTTCAAGGATTAACCATAAAAAAGTTTCAATAAAGCATGTATTGAATAGTTTCTCTGATAGCTCTGGAGCAGCTGATGTGCCTTTGAAAACCAATATAAACAGAGAAAAGTGGAGTGCAAGTTAATTCTGTTCTCTGAAATATTAGTGCCAAAAATATTTAAAGGGAAAGGTCTCTATGTACAAGAAATTAATTAGAAAAGCCACAGGAGGATGGAGATGTCTGCTAACAATACTGTTTCTCACACCAGGGACAGCACAGAGCAGATGTTTTTGTGCTAAACATAAAGAAAATCCTTAAAGCAGAACACACAAAAAAAGTTTAATCACTACTTTCAATGGTGTAGTCAAAGCTTCTCTGACTTTTCATTAAAAGTCAAGTTGCTTAGAATTTTGAAATCTTTAAGAATTTTATATCATTTTTACATGAATTACCACAGAATACAGTAATTAATTGCTTCAGTTTAGGGACAGAAATATGTCAGTTCATCATTATTTTCACTCTGATCAGCATGTCTGCTGTACTGTTGCGTTAATGTTTTGTTAAGTTTCTGTTAATTTGTTTGATTTCTGTTGAAGTATGTATTTTGAAATTGTATGTTCATTTTGCAAGGGGGTGTACTACTGAGAGAGGGATATGTGTGCTAAACTCAGTAATCCTTAATTTCTATTTTGAAAGTTATTTGTCCAACAGATCTGACAAAGTTCAAGTTTTGTCTCCAACTTAAAACTAATGAACTTGAAAATTCTGACAGATTTTGATATACGGGTTGTCCTAAAGCTATTGCAAGACTTACACTCCAAACTCTGTCAGCTACTATAACTTTTATTCTTGTCAGCAGTTACCTTAGAGCATGAATGCAGTATATCATCCTAGGGATGTTTTTGCGATCATAGACATCTGTAGTCTCTGGATAAAAGATCTAAAAAGCAAAGAGCATACAGTTAAAAGAAAAGACTTATTACTGAGCAGAAACATTTACTCTGCAGAACCATACCTTAAATTTACAGAATTTCAGCTGTTACTGTTATACAGCTATGAGTCACATCTCTTCTATGTTATTTTAACTTAATCAGTACTTTTCATAAAGAAGAGCTAAATAAAGCATAAAAGCTACTTAATAAGAGGGCGAAAAAGGAAGATGAACAGGCAGCATTTCAGCAAGAGTTTTAGAAAATATCCTTTGGCATAAGTTCAGCCAGTAGTGCTTGTCTTCTACAGACGCCCAAAACCTGGAATGCAGTTACAATTTGCAAAGCCTCATTACAAACCAAACCTATCAAGTATGGTTTAAAAATGCATAATTCTCATTGCCAGCACCCTTAACTTTGTGAATACATCATTTACAAAGAAAGAGATTTAGAGAGAGGAATATAAAGCAATTTAGCCAAGAAGTCACATCATAAGTTCCAGTTCTGGTTCTACCACTAATTTGTTCCTGGCCTTGATCCCAGTCACTAAACACTGTTTCTCCACAAAAATACAATAAAAAGACTTAGTTAACCGTGAGAGTTGGCAGCATGCTTCCAGCCCCGGCTGGTCACTCGGGGCTGCACTGTCCCATGGCTAATAGGACTAGACTGAGTAAGTCAGGAGCACAGTGCCCTCTTCATCATTTGCTCAAAACAGCTTTGTCAGGGAGAGTTGGGAAAGCTTTTGGCCATGACTATCCTTTGCAACAGAAACACAATCTTTCAGAGGAGAGATGGCAGGGTGGAAATCAGCCAGCTGAACAGAGGGCTGAAGGACTCAACTGGAAAAAAAGCCTGACCTGGAAAGGGCAGGACCCCTTCCTGTCTCTCTGGCATTTCTGATGGCAGTCGTGAGTGCCCTTTTTTGGTTATGGACACCTGCAGTGGCTTTGCCTACAGTAGCTGACCCAAGGTCCATTCAGCCCTTAAGGAGCTGCCTGAGCATCCCCACTGTGCCTGGCCACAGTGCCCCAGGCAGCACTCCGGGCACCCAGGCACCCTGGGGTGGGGAACTGCTTACTCTGGCCTGTGTGTGACTGCCAGAATGTATAAACAAACAGCATAGCTGCTTGCACACAGCCCTTTCTTAAAGGATTTTCATCCAAAACAGACTCACTGGCGCCCAGAAACAGCAGCAGAGGGGGGAGATGACAAGTGAAGACCCGCAAGGAGAAAGGTAAATATAAGAAGTGACCCAGGAAAGCAGCTGGTGGAAGAAGAGCAGGGCACAGTCACGCAGGTGCGCTGAAGGGTGCAAGAACAGTCTGGAAACAGGGTAGAAGCAGAGAAACTGGCACGTACAGTAAGAGGAGGAGGCAGCAAGAGGAACGATGCGAAGAGGTAACCTAAAGGAAGCAAATATTTAAGTTTTCTGTTTCAAACCATATTCCTTCTAGGCCCCCCCAGAGACTGCATTAGCAGTTAGCTCAAACACTGCTGGTGTCCCTGCCTCAGCCCACACACACTGCCAGCAGCAGCACAGCACTGACACTCCCACTGCTTTCCACATTACCTTATCCTCAGATTTGTTTTTTGAATTACCCCTTCCCTCTAGACTTACTGTAAGGAACTGTTTATGCTCAAGCAGATGAAAGTGAGCTCAGTGAGCCAATGATTTGATTTAAATTTCTTTGCTGAAATTTAAAGGCTTACCTTAGGCAGACCAATGGACTCCATTGCTCTTAACCACTGCACAGTGTTGTCAGTGTGCCGAAAATGAAGGCCAGATCTCTATTGGAAACATAGAAGATTATGAAAGTCACATTAAGAAAATTCTCTACCTATTGATCCTCCTGTTGTTTCCTAGTTTTATATCCTGAAGTCAAGTTCACTGAATTTTCCCTTGTTTGAACACAGAGACCAAAGTGTAACAGCTTCAATTTTGCTAATGAAGCATCCTAACACATAACAGCTCCACACTGAGCTCAGCTCATTCTTTCATGTTACATAACCCAGATTTGTACCCTTCAGGGTAGACTGTGATTGAAGTAGAAATTTGTACAGTCCTTCAGTATTCTTTGAGAGTAGAGGCTGTATGTCAAAGGCCAGGAACCAAAACACAGAAGTAGAAACACCGCTCAGCACTACCATGAAGTCTTGGAACTCTTCCATTCTACCTGAATACCTGACCCTCCCTAAAATCTATGCAGGCAGCATAAGAATACAATGGGAAAGTATTTTTTATTTTCTTTTCAATGTTATTTTTTAGGGTAAAGGGAAAAAGGAATTTCTCAAGTTTTGGAGATTTTCAAGAGAAACATTTAAATGTAACTGGAATTCTTAACCATACATTTTTTTCTGCCCCCTCTACATGTTGAGATAATGCATTCCATAGTGGGACTACTGTGCATGAGTGTACATATCCCTGTATTATCAAGGTTCTTGGAGCTACCAAAAGCCTACACAGGGAACAAGCTAAGCTCAGTTACTGTAGCTTGGTTTTGGTTTCTTGTTAAAGTTGATAAAACAAACATGGAGACGTAATGAAATGAATATCAAATATGCTCCATACAAAATGGAAAAAGTTTGAAATAGTTACCAAATTACTTCTGACTTCTATTCCTAATGAGAAATAACTTTATAATTTGAAAAGCTCATGATTTCCTTGGAGCCAGAAGTGCAATTTGTGCAGCTTTAACAACTTGAAGCAATACCAAAACATTTTTTTTAAGGGTAGAATATTTCTAACTTATCATACAGGCTTCCTACAGTTGTGCATCTTCTATCTAGTCCCTACAGCCTTAAAAGAAAGATACAGAAAACTAACCAGCCATGCTTGGGAATCTTTAAGAGCTGGAAGACAAACATTGCTGGGTTTTGTCATCCTGGTGAGAGAATTGAGAAAGTTATTACCTTGTAGCGTGCCTGCTCCACATCATAGATCTTTTTCTCTGACACCACATTAGGTGCAAAGAATTTTGCAAGCTTGGCAAGGTAAACACCATTTCTTAAGCCTTCTTCCAGTTCCGTAGTTGGGGGCAGCTCTTCGGCCAAGCAGACCTCCATCCATCTACAGAGATATTTGAGAAACATTGTTATTTGGGTTTTAATATGAGTTACAGCTTTTGCCCACAGCTATATCATACTTTAAATGTCACCACCACAATGTTATTATAACGGAAAAGGACAGGGGCTAAGGAGAAAATTGTCACAGTCATTTTCACATGGCATATCAAAATGATTAGAGGCTCATATCTGTGATTGTAAGCCATCAGTAAGCAAATAGCATGCTTTGAAGTATTCACACCCCAGGGGGTCTAACTCAAATATTGTGAACAGTACTAGGCTTTTGAATAAACAGTAAGTAAAGTGGCAAATGAGAAGAAAACATGGAGTGTTGTGTATTATTGATGCTTGCATTTATAAACCTCTGTGATTTCTATGCCAGTGCTGAACCTCATGAGCATCAAGGACAGCAGTGTTCTGGGTGAGGCAGGTCCCTGTAGCCAACGTGCTGTGCAACACAACCTCAAGCAATGCCCAGTCCAGTACAAAGCACTCCTGCAGATTATCCTCCTCCTGAACGAGAGCTCTCCGCTCTCACCCGTGAAACACAGTACTGATGCTGGAGGGACGCATGAGGGTTTTGTGGAAAAGCCCAAGGTAATTTACACATTTGAGGTCTGCCTGGCAGTAAGCAGGTTGAAACACAGCTTCTTGTTAGCAACTAAATCCTCTGAGGTTGAAGGATTAACTAAACTCTGAGTTTAACTAAACTAGTTATGCATTTGAGACTTAAGATGTGATAGACATGGTGCTAGACAGAAATCAGTATTAATTGAATACATAACCAGTTCAGAAGGCAAATAACTGACATGAAACCATATTATCCAGTATGTTTATACTGAGTAGCCAAGAGAAATTGCTTCCAAAGCATTTCCAAGAAAGATTAGTCTCTTAATCACTGGACCAGAAGTTCCTTACATTAGTGGTTTGGCCCTGTGATATTATTCTTATTTCCAGCAGCTAAATCACATTAGAAGGGCATTAAATCTGCTTGGTTCTTTGCAGTGTTGTATTTTATTTGCTTTGTCAAACTCTTGTGCTTTTAGAATGTTAATATCAATACAAATAAGAAAGATGAAGGGCAAGAATAAAGTTGAAGATATTAGTTCACTTAGCAAAGTGAACAAATAAAAAAGTGTATTACTGGCACTAAGGCAGCATCACTGTAAGCAAGACAGCATTACAAATCTAACATCACCTCCATAGGGGTGACTTCCTTTTGTTCCACTAATGCTTTGTTCTAATAATGTTCCACTTTTGCAGGACATACAAAAGTTGTTTCACTGCAGCACAGACTACCCAAATATATCCTTAGGAAAACAACACCCATAAATCCGACGCAATATCACATAGAACTGCACAAAGCAAGTGTCATTAGGAGAACTGTATTCTGCAGTATAAAAGCTGCTTTAGTGAGGAGAATCATATTCCTGATGAGTTTCCCAGCTTTATCCTGCACTTCATGTTTGCGTATTATGGACCCATGCCAAGGGTCCCAAAATGGCATTTTAGAAACTAAATAGATTTATACACTAAGGCGCCACATTTGGCATCTCCAAAAAAGACAAGGAAGAATATACATAGGTGTATTACTAGGCAAATATGATTTTTACCTGAGCCAGTTAACTTTTCCTATAGATTTTTCCTAGAATTTGACTTCTAGAAAAATAATTGTAGAGATAAGCATCAGGAGTTTGCTGAACCACAGCAGGTATTCACTATGAGCCATGGCTGACTCTGTTGTTCAATGGACCATCTCCAGAGATATGAACTGTGTCCTCCAAGCAGCATTTTGTACCTTACACTTCTAATTCTCAGTTTTCTTGTGAAAGGGTTTTTCTAACATCTTAAGTCCAGGGCACCAACATTGGAATTTTTTTGAAGAAGATACATGTGTCCACATGGAAATGCTTTTCTTCCTTACAGTACAAAAATTTACTACTTTTATATAAAACTGAGTAATTTCCTGAGCTCTAAATGAGATGTTAATCCAAAGTGAAAGCTACTCCTTGGCTTGTCAAACCTCTTGTAAAATTGTAAAATTGTTGTGGGTTTTTTTCCAGCATGGTGATAAGCCTTGAAAATTAATCTGGAACCCTCCTGTTCTAGTTAGAGAGGCTACCTAACTAGGTAGAGGTAAATGCAGCAGCCTGAGGAACAAACAGGAAACAGTATGAGGATGCAAAGAAAGCAGAAAGAAGAAAAAAATGTAACATAGAATCATAGAATACAACTGTCAAACTAATAAATCCAGATAAATATACAAGGGAATAAATACCTTTTGAAAGGAGAATGTTAGTAACTCAGTGGAAAAAAGAGGGGGAAAACTGGAGAGAACTTAGTGGAGCAGGCCTGAAAGATGCAAACTTTCTTTCCATTTATAACCAAAAATCTGTAAGTTATATCTCTAGAAAAAAAACAGGTGCCTGCAAAAGGGCAACTAACAGCATTTGGTAAGCAGTATCCAAGACTGAGAACACAGCTACAGCTGTATTACATGTAAGATATGTTTTACCAATGTCTGGAAGTTGCAGAACTTGGCTACAACAAGATCTAGTGTGAAAGGAGTTACTCTGTTTTGCACCTGTTTAATTAATCAGAGGAAGGAAAAACCTCAGTATTTCAATTAAAACCTGCTAGCATACAAACAACCTTGTAACTTTAGTTACACAAAACAGCTGGAAGATGCTATAAGTATTCTGCAGAGCCTTCTCTCCTCCAGTCTGAACAACCCCAACTCTCTCATTCTGTCCCCACAGAAGATGCACACCAGCCCCTCGATCAATTTTGCAACCCTCCCCTGGGACCTGCTGGATTAGGTCACATCTTTCCTGTGCTGGGACCCCAGAGCTGGTGCAGCACTGCACAGGTGGGCTCTCAGCAGAGCAGAGCAGAGGAGCAGAATCCCCTCCCTGGCCCTGCTGCCCACCCTGCTCTGGATGCAGCCCAGGACACGTGTGGCTCTCTGGGCTGGGAGCGCCCATGGCTGGGTCATAATGAGCTTCCAGTCAACCAGCGTATCTACAGCACTTTTCTCCCCAGTGCTTCTTGCAATTACAGAAGTTTTGTTCCCTTTAAACTGATTCAGTTAAAAGGCAATTGAAGTTTTAAACAGAAAGAAACCTTGTGAGGTTCTGCTTTTTAAGCCAGTTTGGTGAGTTTATGAAGGTTATAATGTGACATGGTACAGTCAGCAGGAGCACACTGGACTGAGAAAACTAGAAATGCTTCTACGTTGTTTTTTTTTTTAAAGTGAAACAGAGAATATCAACATGACAGCAAGGATTTATAAATACCTTTGGAGCAATTAATTTTGTTTCAAGGCTAAAGAAACAGCATTGCTTTTGGCCCACCCACTGTTTTCCTGAGCATACAGAACTGCAGGATCAACATCACCTTTAAATCTGTTACAGAAACTGTCGCCCAAAAAAGTAGTTAATATTGTTGATACACGTGATGAGGGGTCTGTAACTCAATCTTAGTATGTTTTCCTTCAGTATGAAGCTTATAGAGTAAGGCTGTTATAACTATAAAAGGTGCACATGCATTTCTACCATCCTTTTTAAACAATATAATCCCATAACTGTACTTTTAACAACTTTAACTTACTCACTGAGTTACACTATGAAAAACTTACACAATGGTGAACATGATGGTTTATTTGGTCTCATTTAAGATAAACCCAAACCCAGCTCCATGGTGGATAGACAAAAGTCAGCCTCAGGAAGCAGAGTAAAACATATAGCATCACTGAAGTTCTGGGTAGTACTGTCTAAAATTAAAAATCATTTAAACAGTCCTACAAAGTCACCCATGCCAGTTATAGTCCTACTGTTCAGACAAAACATGTATAAGCAGATATTTTCCTAAAGGTAACACGTAAGTAGAGCCCCACGTTTGATTTTCATTATACTGCAGTACTTGCCAACACACAAACAAAGGATTTGCCTTAGACAAATAACAAACCTAGATTTGATCAATGAAAATATATCTCCAAAACTTCAGTTCCAATACACAGTACTAAAGAGTCAGCCAGGACTGAGTATTGAGTAAGTATTTGCTTTGCTCAGTTTTGCTTTAACTCTTGACAATCCCTGGCAGTGCTGTTCAGCAGTGAATTTCTGGCAGGATAACAATGATGACTTCTATGCCAGACTCAAGAGCAACAAACAGCATGCCACTGACCAGGAGATCCAGTTTCCACATTTGACTATGTACAGAACAGATTTCCCATAGAGGTTGTGGAGTGTCCCTCACTGGAAATATTCAAGAAGCAGCTGGAATTCGTACTGTGCAACATGCTCTGGGACAGCCCTGCCTGAGCAGGGAAGTGGGACCAGATGACTGACTGTGGTCCCTCCCGACTTTAACCATTCTGTCATTCTGTGAAAGTAGCAGCAGTATTAGCTCAGACTGCATTTAAGAAGAAAACAAACCCTGCTGAACCTCATTCAAGACAAGGTCAAGGGAACTGGAAGCAACAGTTCTGCACTATGAACTTAACCAGTTATGAAGTTGTCATTGACAGCCTGCGTGGTCAGCAAAGCAGACCCACAGGTCAAGAGACTGGAAATGCTGGAGTCAATGTTCAGCAGAGAGGATACATTGCACAACCCACCCAAAACCCATCACATTCAGCACACATTT
The DNA here is from genome assembly GCF_050655825.1 of Lonchura striata. Classification (NCBI taxonomy): domain Eukaryota; kingdom Metazoa; phylum Chordata; class Aves; order Passeriformes; family Estrildidae; genus Lonchura; species Lonchura striata. The sequence continues at coordinate 74,154,627 of NC_140740.1, read as the reverse complement.
GTGCAGTACAATTTATACTTTTGCTGCCCTGCCCTTTATGCAACAAAATGTGGATCCAAGGGAACCAGGTTTGTACCTTGTGGGAAGCAGACCATCAAAGAAGAAAAGATGGGACTCCAGAGCCAAAGCTCAGACCACTGCCTGTTGCTGTGGAAAAGTTACAGTGAAGACAAGATAAATGTAAGTTGTGACTCATTTATAATCTCCCTTGCCCTCAACCACAGCCTTTCAACCTAGTTCAGCCCAAGTGAAACAGACTGTTGACCTTCAGAGTACGTCACCAACTTGTTCCAAAGAAAAATATATCTTTGCTAGAAAATAACACTAACCAACATCGACCCAAAGCAAAATGTTCAACTCTAGCTTTAAATGTCTGTGAAGTGGTGGAAGTGGTTTAAGTAAAAACTTTTACTTGGAGATATGTAGAAATATCTGAAGCATATGAACTCATAACTTAAAATTCTACACTTACATCTCTGGTTTCTGAATCTACAGATCTGTTAAGAAATCTCAGCTCTTAAATTTCCATTTGCTTAAAAAATATAATTTTCTTTTAGCTGCCAACATTTCCTTAAATATTATTTTTTCTATAAAAGATAGTGACGGCAGTCAAAGCAACCGAGGTGTGTTCCTTGGCTGAGTAGGGGGAGTGGTGATACTGTTGATTTGTTTATAAGGAAAGCCTGTATGTTAACTTAGGAATTTGTTCTCATAATACTGCAAGCTTTAGTATGATACATCTCCTAAACCATAAAACTGAAGAAAAGGTTATTTCACAAACAGCCACAGGCTACTTCCAGGGGAAAAGCAGGCACAGCTTCCAGCCATTTCAGGAAAATAGATACGTAAAATTTGAATACCACAGAAAAAACTATTAGTTGCATTAAAAATTGCACAACCTTGGAGGCTTGACTTTGAGGCTGAACAGAGTAGAGTGGATAGGTGAAAAAACTACTTTCTTTGCACCCTTTTCCCCCCCTCATGTTCTGATACATTCAGCATTCTTACAGATGAGAGCCTTAGCTCAAGCTGGAGCTACAGTTCTCTGATGCCAACTTACTCCTGGAATCAGACACCCTAGAAACATCAGCTTCTAAATTTGAGGCTCTAGATTCATACTCCAGAGACAGTCTCTACTGCATCTAAAGTTTACCTATACTAAGAACTTACCTTGTTTGAAAGGAATCAAACTCTGTGATTGTGGGTTACCAAAGCAGTAGCTGAAGGAAGGTGTGTGATCTAGGTCACCCCAGTCACAAGTTTTCTCATGTTACATACAAGAAGTAATGTGAAGGCTGCAACATGGACAACACCATGAATCACTTGGCTACACAAGGTCTCAGAACTGTAGCACATAAAGAAAATGTCAAATCCTTTAGTAACAGATTTTGGATAAATGTGCAGTTGCCAATTTTTTTTACACTTCCATGAGTTGATTCAAATTCAAAGCTGTGTATCTTTGAATCTCCAGCTAGTGTTAGATTTAACAGCATCTCAACTTTCTAGTCATGACTTCACCAGGAAGGATACTGACTTTCAGCAAGAGCTACACTGAAAACTATGAAACATTCATGTGTCGATTCTTAGTGTATAAATGTTAAAACAATACAGATCTCACTGCACATTTTTGCATTCAGTTGAGTTGCACATGCCAGCCTGAAGTTTGTTGCGACATTAATTTCCCTGATCAAAGCCCTTCTGATGCATTTCATATTCAATTCAATTAAGCAGAAGCTAGGAGCAGTGACGCCTTGCCTGACCTGCACAGCACACTAAACCAGCAATAAATCATATCAGCCACATTTTTCTACACCAGATTTCTGCTGCCATGACAACGCTGCCATATTTACAAAATAATCTTAAAGGTGTTATAAAATTCTAGTGCACAAGATGGCAGCACAGATACTATGTGGTGATTTAATCTGTTTTATGCCAGCCAGCCTTTATGTGGGTTAATCAGTGATTAAAGTCCACAAGGCAAGGTGCTGCTCAGGAAGCTGGCTCTGGAGCCATGACCTGGCCCCACTGCCATTGCAGGCTGCACGCACCCAGCAGCAGCCAAGTCCTGATTACTCAATGGTCTTTTGGTGGAGAAAAGATGTAGAGACTCAGCCAACATCACAGCTGACAAGAAGACATGTAACACACTGTGCATGTATTTCAGGACAGTCCTCAACCTCAGCAAACAGCAAGGCCTTGTTTTGCTTTCTTGTCTGTTTGCAGGACATTAAGATTTAGCATCGGGTATCAACCACAAACTCCAGGACTGCTATTTGAGATAATGTTGGTTGAGTGGGGGGTCAGCAAAGCCCAGGCTGATAGCCACAGGGATGCCTCATCTTTTCCCCCTGCTGTTGGCCTGGCTCCAAGCTGCCAAGGTCTGGAGAAGAAAGCTGAAGAGGCAGTAGAAAGAGCAGTGCTAGGAAGGGAGCTCACCATGGTGGTGGAGACTGATCAACCACAGCAAGTATGTGTCCTTAAGAAACCTCACCTAATTCTTCTAAGCAGAAACAACAGCACTCAACAGGTTACCTGAGCAAATGAGGTGGAATTATTAAGCCTGTGTTCAAAGGTCTCAGGAGAGGAAAAGTATCTGCTGATTGTATGGTTTGAAACCACCTTTTTTTTATGTGAAGAACTGGATTTTCATTTGAATGAAAAGGGGAAAAAAGGATGGAAGAAAGGATAGTGCTAAAAATCTCGCAAAACCTGTGCAACTAAGTTAACACAACTCATACTGACATGCATCACCCAGCTGCAGTGTCTAGACCAGTTTTAATAGCCTTCTCTTCCAACAAGCAGCAGAGACACAACAGCAGAAACACAAGTATTTCCTGTGCTAGTCTGGCAGTGGTGGCTCAGTGGCCCCTGGAAAGCATAATTTCAGACAGATGACAGATGCAAATCACTAATGAAATTTTAGGTAGTGCAGACACAAGCTCTGTAACAAGTCCCACATACAAACAAAATGTCTTCCTACAAATAAAACAGCATTTTTCTCTGAAAGGAACAGAAGATGAATTTGGCATATGAATTAATCTAAACTTACAAATCTTACAAATTTTCATGAATCTGTATATACACTGATTTGATAAACAGAAGCAGACAAAGCAATAAAAGCATTTATACAGCATAGCATTTGTATATGTGAAAATGTTGCAAAACAAGTTATTCCCCCCCAAACGTACCATGTTTGTTTTAGGAAAGCACTGCAGATTGTAGTTTAGACTTTCACATTATACTCTTGCTACATGCTACAGCAGTTTGCTTTGCTCTATTATGTCTTCTATAGCTACAATATGGTAATACTTTTTCGGACACCCTCTTATAACAGCACATAGTATTTTAGACTTAACAATTTAAAAGGTTCTGGCCTGGAATAATCTCATAGTCTTCCAAGCAATGCACTTCAGCAGAACATGCATGCCCCAGGCAAGCCTCAGAAATGCGGCAGTAAAATAACCAATGAATCCTGGAGATAGTCTTCGCACCTTCTTCACACAATAGTCCCACTAATCTTAAATTACAGTCTTTACTCAAAGCCTGCACCCTGCCATGGCAGTAATTCCTACCCAAATCCATAGAAAATAGAGCTACAGTCTCTATGAAGCACTCTAATAGTCATTTTGATGAAGCTTCTACTGAAATTAAATCACAGCTGTCCATTAGGAAACATGCTAATATGTCCATTAGGAAATATGTTAAGCCTCTCCCAAAATCCACCACATCAACAGATATGCTGTTTCTAGCAGCTGTCAAACTAGCCACACATGGAAGAATATCTAAAAACACCATCAAAGTAATACAGTAATTCTTACATCAAGATCTAGTACCATATGTGTTTGCCCCTTACCACTGCAAAGTGCCTTCCTCAGGTGTCAGAGGGATGTGCTATTACCTTTCTTTGCAGGTGAGAGAACAGGTATAAACATTACCACATGTCCACAATCATCACGCCTTTCTAAGGAAGGCAAGTGACCCAGGGAAATACTTCCTGTGTAGGTTCAACATACAAACTTTTATAGTGTGCAAGTGTTAAAGCCAAGGCTAAGATTCAAGATCAGCAACAGAAGGAGACAGTTCTGCCTGCAGACCTGCTTATTAGCAACTAAAGCAGCTGGATCAGCAGAAAACCCCCAAAGGAGGTGCAGACTGAAGACTGCATCGAGGCCACACATCGAGGCAGAGGAGGAAACCACACCTGAGCCTGGCAGGATGCAGAGTGCTGTTCTTACTCCCTGAACAGTTCAAGTCCACTGGATCACATGTGAACATTTATATTTTCCTGTCTAATATCTGACAAAGGTTAGTTTTGTGAAAGCAGCTAGCAGCAAGTCTGCAGGTACAGGAGCTGTAAAATAACCCAAGACATACATCTACTAGACAGGCAGTTGAAACTTTTAAAGAAAGGTACAGGACAGCAGCCAAATCAGAATTAAAAGCCATGCATGAGAGAACAAGATGTTAAGAGTGAAAAGACTGAAAGAGCCAGCTTGTGAAAGGCTGAACTGTTGTTCAAAGCATTTACTATTACATAAACCCTGCAAAACTGCAACAAGGAGTTTCAACTTGGTCTCATGTCAAAAAGAAACACAAGATTGAGGAACAAAGCTACAACCAAGGCATTTAGGTGAGACACAACATGCACAGCACCTTACAGTTCCCAGTTCCTGTTTACTTCTTCCCATGATTATGCAAGAAATGCTCTCCCCTCCACTTTCCATGGCTGGAGAGACAGAAGTCCCCTACCCACTTAATAACAATGTATAAAATTCTGAGAAGCACATGAACACAAATTAAGTATGCTGTAGAGGAGAAAAAGGCAAGCAGCCGTATAACAGCATTTGATAATCCATAAAGAAATGAAAACTTAAGAAATTAATGGTGTGACTTTACACTGGTAAAGAAAAGCAGCCATTCTGTAAGAGAAAGCATGAAAAATATTGAGTGCCCTGCAGCCTCACCTTTATCATCAGAACATACGCTAATAACTGCTGAACAAAACTTGGATCCTCCAGGACCACATCTTTTTCAAAGCTGCATAGTGTTTCATTCACGGACCTGAGGTAGACAGTTAGCACTGCTTTACACTAAGAGTGATAGCCAGAACTTCTATACGATACGTACATACTGGCTCTTGGTGAAGAACTGGCTGTAATTTTCCTAGTGTAAGCTGGAGTTTTTCTTGAGAATGTATAACCAAATGCTACATAAAATAGTAACTGGCATCTCAAACACATCTTTCTAGATAGCACTTAAGATACTTATTCTTTAAGAAAATGGACTGAAGGAACTAAGTGGTAAAACAAGGTTTTAGCTGTAGAACTCTAAAATAGTCACTTGGAATGAGGAATGTACTAAGGAATTATATTAATGTATTAAGGTAGCAATAGGACAGTGTGAAAGCTAAACTGTAGTCCAAAGACTAGGTTAGGCTAGAAGAAAAAAAAAGTTGATTGTAATCAACATGGTAAAAATTAAACAATGCAATTAATCATGTCATGCAACAAATGCCCAGTATCTAGTGACAGAACTTCAGTTTAAGGGTGCTGAGATCACCATACCCAACATCTGTGTACACAAGACAATCTCTTCTCCAAGAGCAAACAGTGATACACTCCTATCAGAGTACTCACCAAGTGATAAGCATCTACCATCTATGCCCTAGTATTCAAGTTACTCGAGACAGTGAGAGAGGTACAAGAAATACTTAATCAGCTAAGAGCCTTCCAGTTACCAGACAAGGTATTAGGGACTGGAAAAGCAGGCTACTGGGACACCATTTGGTTCAAAGGCCACAAACATGTCAATGGTGTATCAAGTCTGTGTTATGGAACCTAGAACCAGTTAAGGACATCCTCTCCTGCCACCACCTTGACTCCAAGTACCAGAATATATTTCCTTCTATCCTGTCAAAAAAGCAAAAAAATAAGTGTTTTGAATGGGTAAACCATCCATCAGCATCTACGTGCTGGCTGGCTCGCCTCCCCAGGCAGCCCTTGTTGTCTGGCTAGCTGGCCCAGCAACACAAGACCCACACATCCACGGCTGACCCAGGCTCTGTAACACCTTTGCCGCCACAGCCGCCACTCCAACAAGCTGTGAATGCCCCTGGATATCAGTGTCACCGTGTCAGCCAGCAGCAGGAAAGCAAAGAGGCAGGCAATTCCTTGCCAGTAGCAGCCCAAGGCAAGTGGAGCACATAGGAGCCACACAACCCCAGCCAGAATGCTATCACCATTACCCGTCACATTGTTTAATCACAAGATGCCATTTGCAAGAAAAGTCTTCTTAAACCCTATTTTGGGTGTTTGAGACTACTTATGAGAAACTACAGTGTTTTATGCAGAGTGGTAAATGTAAAACAAAGTTCTTCTTTGTTTTCTTGTTCATGCACAATGAGGAAATAAAAATGCAAGAATTTTAAAATCCAAAGGAAAAACTGACAAGTTTTAAAGGCTACTTCAGACCATTCATGGAGCTTATGCACTGTATCTCTGTTTCAAATGAGGTTTCAGCATGCTCTAACCCTCTAGCAAGCTGTTAGCTGCACACAGGCTTGCTCATTGATTTCTGTAGAAGTAATTTCTGAAAAATAAAAACTGCTGCAGAGAAGCTCAAGAGAGACTTTTTCAATCAACACAGTGCCCTATTTGGAAAGACTCCTGGTATCACCTCCAAGAGCTTTCAGGTACAGAAATTAACTTAAAAATTTCTGTATTAGAACATGGAAGTAGTTAGAGTCATTTTCATTTTGAAATCAAAGTGAATCACAGGGCAGACCCAGGCATCCTTATCAGCACTCTTTCATTAGGAAACAAATTTTTAGGCTGGTATAGCTCACTGTATTATTGTCACAAAAAGACAACAAGAAAGAAGAAACACCAAAATGGTTTACAGGAGCACTTTCTACTTTTCTTCAAAAACAGCAATAATCTCAGGGCCTCTAACTTGCAGTTAGCTAACAATTTAACACAGGCAAAAAAATTTCCTGTACCTGTGAACTTGAACCAAAAATTATTTTAAGTCAATTTACCTTGCTGCCAAGCCTATTAATGACTTAGTTACTTTGATCAAGTTAATCAGCAAACCACCACAACTTGTTAATTCTCAGCCCTCCACTGAGGCCTAAGCAATTTAGGTTGCTATTTTGACCTGTGAGTTTGCTCCCTTTCTTCCTCTGCCCATTCCTGTACACTTCATCCCAGTCAAGTACAGCACCTGCACAGCACTCTAAGCACTCTAGGAAGATACTGCTGCAGTTACACCCAGAAGCCACCACAAAAAGTGGATCCTCACTTTCCCCTATATTTCATAGAGCATGTTTTTGTATGTTTTTGGTAGGACTCGTGTATACTGAGCTACTGGCAGCTGCAACCTGCAGTCTGACCACCACAGGCAGTAAGAAGACTGATCTAAGAGGGCAGTGATGCTACTGGCTCTCATGACAATCTCTCTTTCAGTGTCCATCAGCCAGGCTGCACTGTGGCCAGCAAGGCAGCAGTGCAGGGTGTGAGGACACCAGTCACACACCAGTGCTGGGAAAACAACTGCCACAGGGGAGAGGAAGAGAAATGCAACCGTCACCATGCCAAACAGTTCCTGTCAACAAGAGAAATGGACAGGAAGAGCCAACCACAGTAGAAACTAGATAAGGAAGAGTCACAGGATGAACACGAGGACAGAAAGATCTACAGTAGGAAAGAAAAAGCCTGATAAACAATGATGACTGAGGTTTTAAAGGGGTGTGGAGGTTTCTGTACCTTACCCAGGTCAAGAACAAGATGCAGCTGTGCCCCAGAAAAAATAAGACTTGCCAAACTCTAAGGAATACATGAGATCCTTACCCTCCCATCAACTCAATTATCAGACATCTGAACATGAGCACTGGAAAAGATGCTTAATCAGGGGCAGGAAATTGCCTGGTGATCACAGCAGATTTGGCAGCAATAGTGAATACAGTGAATCTAAAGTTTCAAGAAACTTACAAAAAGAAGGAAGATCTCAAATGAGAGTATTAGTATAACTGTGCCCCAACAGATGCAAAATGAAACTGAAGGAATACGAAGTTCTGACACAGAGCACCTTCATACCTAGATCTTCAAAAAGATTTTAAAAGTATGTCTTGCAGAACTTCTGCACATTTACTTTGAAATCCAGTCAAATACTTAAACAGCATATTTACTTCAGCTTTTCATATAAAATTCAATATAGTCAAACTGTCTCCATACTCTTCTTCCACAGGAGAACTAATATGTATATCCAAAGAAACTTAACAGCCCAGTTGCTCTTCATTTAGAACACGAGAGTTACACTCTTTGATTTCAGTAGTGCAAGTGTTCTTGCAATGAAGTGAAAAGCCCTGCAGAAGTTCCATGTTCACCAAAGAAGATATTTGCTATGCAGAGGGGCAAATTGTTTTTCTCTAAGTGGGCTGCAAAAATACACAAAGACCCTCTCAACTTTCATCTATTTCAGATGGGAAAAAAGTGAACAAGCATAGTCCTCTTGCCCTTTTTGTTCCCTCATAACATTGTCAGCCACTAGAACTTCATCTGCTTCTAGTACCAGCTTCTAGTACAAGCAGGAGGCATTTGTGCAGGCAGCCATTTTCAAGTTCCTTAGACTGGTATCATGTTTTCATTACCACACTTCAATAAGGGAGTTTCTCCAAAGTGGAAAAGCAGAATTCCACCTAGTTGCCAAGTAATACCTTGTCCCATTTCCCACAACATGAAGTTCTCAAATAGGCCAAATCTTTGCATTCATCTACTTTCAACGTGCTTTTTTATCAGGAGGCTGGAGGTTTATCCAAATGTTTAATGTCCAGTCCCTTAAAATTCAAAAACTGTGTTCAGGAGATACCTGCATATCCTTCCTTGCAATGCTGCCACCACAGCACTGCACACAGGGTAAGCCCTATTCAGACTATGCACTAGCATGCTAAATGCTTTGTTTAAAAAAGAAAATAATCAAAACCACATTTCAGCTGTTATGTGTCTGGCAGAAGTAGGCTTCTCATGGAGGGGATGGACAATCCTTTATACTGAAGAAAATAAACACAGTACTACTGAATTCTATCATATAATCTGTAAATCCAGTACCTAAGTGGGAAGAATGTTTATAGATACACACATAAAGATATCTAAAGAATTTTGATGCCAGCATAAAAGTATCTGGGGGAATGGCAGTCTGGAAAAAGAAGTGCAGAAAAGCATTCAAGAGCTGAGCAAACTCCAGTGTTGCCCACCCAGTGACTCAACATCTGACCAAGCACTCTCCCTATTGCTATAGGGCACCATGGCTGGAGAAGAACATGAAAGTAAAAAAAAAAAAGCATGCATCCAGCCTAATGAGCTAAATGGGATGCCCAGCCTCTACCTGAGCAGCAAGTTCAATCAGCTCATTTGGTAGCTACAGGAAATAAAAATGTTTAACAGCAACTGCTTTTCCACTAATCATCTTACATATTATGTTGCCATTAAAAAAAAAGTATTATATTCATGCACAGTAACAGACAGTGAATATGTCTTTGAAAGAAACACTAGACTAATTCACAGCAAGTACATAATCTTTACTTCTCTTATTCCTATGAAAAATAGTGGAATATGCCCAGCATGCAGATGGCATGAAGTCCTAATTTAAAGATATCTCCTTCTTTCAAACAAAGAGCTGGAAATTATTCTCTTCTATATATCAGCACAAAAGAACTTTGTCTTCACTATGGCTCGCCAAGGAAAGAGTGTAAGAATTTATTCTTCAGAAATAAGGTTTTTTCCCTTGCCAATTGATTTACAAACATGGTAAGTAAAAGATAAGCTGTCTTTTAAATATCACTCTGGCAGATGTAGTTCTAAACAGCTTGTTAACAAAATCCTGAGCAACTTAATTCTACTTTTATAAATGTATATGTTATTCCTGAATTATAGCACACTCCTTTCACACAGCTTACTTTACATAAACACTGCCTCTCTGCTCCATTCTGGTTTGCTTTGGAAAAAAACCCCTACTGCTACTGCAGCATACCACATCTCTGGGTAAAGCATTTGCAACAACTGAATAGAGAAACACCAACTATATGAAACAGGAGAGTCAAGAAAACTCTAGATTAAGAGGGAGATTAAACTCAGATTTTTTTTTTTTTCAGAAAGTTTTCAGGTTTTTTTCATGCATTGCATTTTTGAACTAATTTCAGTATATATGTATTCTATTACTGATTGTATTTACATGCAAACAGCAAACTCCCAATCTCTCTCATGTTTATTAAGGTTAATTAGATTTTCCTATATGCAAATTTTTAGATAATTTGGGGCTCACAGTCAAACATAAACTTTACATAGATTTTTATTTTTTAATTTAAGATATTTGCTTACTTGAGAGAGAGCACCATACATTAGAGTATTCACTGCATAGCAATAACCACACAACTGCCTTTACTTTTAGGAGTCTAGCTAGAAAATTACAGTGAGGAAAAATTAAAACACTGTCTTTATATTGCAAATTACCACCATTCAATGGTGGCAAGAACTCAAAATTTGCCTTTGTGTTATATCAGTTTCTGTTATATAGATGAAATAGCAGTATGCTGTGTAAGAACAAAAACTAACCAGGACACAGCTGTAGCTCTTCATTTCAAGGAAGAACTTTCAGTCTCTCCTTGGTGCTCTCTGTCAAAGGGACCTAATTTTCTATGACAAAATACCTGCACAAGAAAACTTAATTCTAATTTTCAGTAATTGCTAGTGCCTTCCTCTTGCATCTTCTCAAAAAGCTAGAAGAGGTGATTTTTTGTTGTCTTGGTTTGTTTCTTCTAGAAAAATTTCATCTCAGTGTATTCTACTTTAATATGAATAAAAGTAAATTGATATTATTGTAGCAACTTTTATATTATTTGTATGTAGGCTCACAGGAATGTGCATCAGGCTGCCCAGCAGTCCACCAGCAACTCAGTTTTGAATTCACAAATCTTATCACCTTGATACTCATATCTAAGCACTGGGATTGTTTCAGCTCTGTTCAATGCATGCGAGTTTGCATGGCCAGAGTTTTCCAAGAGCAGAATGTCCATGTCAAGGGAAAGCAGAATGCTCAAAAACATCTAGAAATACTGAAGCAATGTGGATCCAAGTCTAGGTGGGGGCTTGAAATATTTAAACAACAAGAGGAATGCATTGCAACCCCTTTTAATTTTGCATACATATTATCAGGTCTGTACTTAGCTCTCCTAATGGAGATTAATATTGGATTTATGCTTTGTTTGGGATTTTTACATCTATGTAAACCAAGCGCCATGGTTATATCTTTGGCAATGCATTCATGACATATGAAGAGCAGTTATTTGAACCAGGATGAACAATATCCAATGTTCAATGTTCTCTAGTTATAGGCTGGTGGGAGCATAATCTCTTTTGATAATACCTGTCACCTCAATGCCTGAATGGAAATTCCGCTCCATAAGTGGAGGGCAGCCAGATCATGAGCTCTTCTAACTCCTTGTAAGCTACAAGTCCAAGATATGATATAGGTTAGGGACAATTGAAAGGCAAAGATCTTTCTGAATCAGTTTTAAATTATGAAAAATTTGACTTAAATGATGTATTTAATGGTCTTACCAGGAACATCTGTTGGTATTCTGGTTGCAATAATCAGGAGCAGAAGAAGCAGTAAGGCAAACTGCTCTAAGGGACAGAACCAGTACTATATCACATAGGGAAACAAAGTGCATAGGCTGAACATCTAGACTTATCTTGCTTAGTGTTGTACTTTAGTACAGGTGGATCAGTTTACATGCCAGGTTTTATTCACTGTTTGGTTTTAACACAGAACACAGAGACAGAAATTAAGTAATAAGAAACATGCTGCTCAGTTCATTTATCTTGGGAATACACTTTGTACAATATTCCAGGCCAGGGTCAGACATCTGAAAACATGATGGTTAGTAGCAAGTTAAATTCCACATACATTCCCAAACCAGCAGAACTCAAATTGATACATCTGCCAGAAACAGGAGAGGAACAGAACAAAAAACTAGTGTTAGAAGACTGTCAATTTTCCTACAAAATCATATGTGTTGCCCTCTTTTGCCTTTGCCAGTTCACAAAGGAAAAGCCTTTGACCCTGGTCTTACTTAATGCATCAGAATGCCCCAAGCTGCTGTGACAAAGGACTCCTGAGTGCTTTGTCACAGCAAGTGACACAGTGAGCAAGGGTTCCCCAGTGCAATCCTGCTCCAGGTCCCATATAGCACAATGACCACAAACAGGAAATGTTTGTTTTTTGGACCATGTGGTGTGGGGGCAAAGGGGACACAAAGTAGTATCTCATGTCAATACAGAAGATGTTAACATCTTAAATTCTGTCAACCTACTTAAGTGAGGCTAAGGATATAATATCAAGTTTGCTTTATGGCACAGATAGCTAGCCACTGGACAAATTAATGTGCTTCTCCTGCTTCTCTTTCTCTACTGCACTCTTGTCTGCATTTTCAATTTTGGCCACATCTGTGCCCTAGGGATAGTGGGGAGAGTACAACCAGGGAACTGATCCTGCTGAGAACTAATTCAACAACACAAGATTAATATGTTTTGACCAACTCAATTCCCTGATCTGACACCGCTTGGCTGTGTGAACTATTGCTGGCACAAGACAAACAGCAGGAGAACAGGATTACCCACTCTCTGGTAATCAGAAAACACAGTTCAAGAAACACTGAAGCTTTTCTTTATGCCTTTTACACTACTCCTGTATTTAATAAGCACACACACAATTATACAGATTTCAAAATTGAGATATGCATCTGAAATGCAGCTATTTCCTTTCTGTAGTTGTCAGCCTAATTTCTAAATAGTCTTTGGTTTGTACGTGGGATACTACAGTATCCAGATGACATCATTTTCTGGCAACTCTGGCAGGCTTAGCCTATGAGTCACTTTGCAAAATGTGGGGAGAGCCTAGCTAGGGAAGTACACAATTCAAAGGTTTCTATTGTTCTAGTTGACCATGGGGTCCACACAAGTTCAGCCAATGCTCAGAAAAAGAACAGCTATACAGAAAAAGCAGCTATAAATGAAAAGCAGCACCTTAGAGGAAAGATCAGGCAAACACAATTCTACAGTCCCAAACACCAGAGTTACACTATCACATACTTGCATGGATTGGTTTATTAATGGGCAGGTATGCAAACACACACTGAGGTACAACTTTATCTGCTTTTTCCAGCTGAGCATTTCCACAGCTGTAAGCAGCAGTTTCACTAACCCTGTTCACAAGTCAAGGCTACAGGACTACAAGGCTTCTCTACTCAACCCTGTCCAACACTCCAGTTAATCTGAGAAATAGATGGAAAGAGACACAGAAGACTATGGAAACAATTTCTCATTACAGACTGTCTTGAGGAATAATGCTAATTATCATGGAAGTGTTTCCAGTTCTTCACTGAATCCAGACACTTATCCACCCTAAGAAGAATGTTTCCTCTTTAGTCACTAATTGGATCTTGTTTGTAAAGCCAATCTTTGTTTCTAAGTCTGTCACAGTTTGGGAACAAGGTTGCTTTAGGGGCAGAAGATTTAAATGACTATCCACAGCTGACAGAGACAGTAGAAATATTGTCCACAGATAAAAGCATGATACACATTAACATACATTACTTTCCTTTTAGCTTTTATTTTGTAGCTTGGGTAGGATCTAACACTAATATCTCTTTTCAAGGTGTATTGGAAATATTTCACCTACGACAATTGGAGAGTCTCATTTCAAGTGTTTTCTAACCAAAAGGGCTGTCTGCACATCGAATGACAGATTAATTGCTTAAAGAGATATGTACTCCAAGAAAGAGCAAGCACTGCTTATTGAAGGCAGTGGTGCATACAGGAACAAGATACAGGTTTGCTGTACCAATGTTTCCTTGGTTCATTAACCATTTCTCCCCTCCCAGATAATGGTGTTAGCTAAAAATAATCAAAATGCTGTGACTGAGTTTGTGATGTGTGTACATCATCTTTGTGTGACACTGAAAACGGACTTCTTCCAGATTTTTCTACCCCAGGTCCCTAAAGTAATTATAACAGTTTAAAAGTAACCATAATTTGATGGCTTATATCCAACTGAAGTAATTTTGATGTGTTTCTGCATTTCATGACATTAAAAAATGAACACAACTACCATTAAAAAGCCATCCTCATGTTATTGTCTAGTGCTCTCTACTTTTTTTCTTAAGTGATCTTTGACTTCAGTTTTCTGACCTCTAGTCAAGGAAAGGCCAATGATACACCATATTCTCTGAATTCTAGCAGAGACCATGGCATCCTGAAGTATTTTGCACTCCAGCTGTGGAGGATGCTAACTTCTCCCAGCAGAGCACTGGATGAATTTTCAGACACAGGTACCAGATGGCCTCCACAGGCCAAGAAATCCTCAGCAGTAAAAAGATACAGAGCAAAGCTGTTGTTAAGCCAGCTCTGCCCTGTCTCATCTTCACCCTTCCCCAAGTCATCATTCAAACACTCCCAACCTCTCCCCTCAACTGCAGCTGTACTTCTGATAGAAGAGCAGCTGAAGAGCTTTCACTTTTAGAGCTGTGTAAAAGAGAAAAGTAATGCAGCACCACTCTGCAGAATTGCAAAGCTGACAGGTGACAAAGGACCAGCAGCCCAACACCCCCCACTGGCTACCACCATTACATTTATTCACTGAAAGCACATATTTTCATGATGATTTGTGGCTTGTATCAAGTTCAACTACCAAAACAATTCCTCAGCTTAACCCTTTTTTTTGCTACAGTTATGGAAAGCTACATCAGCAGTATATTTCTCCTGAAAAGCAGTCACAAAGAAGACTCTCCAAGCTAAGCTATTATGTATTTGTGTAATTTTAAAGTTCTGTTTTTAAATGTTAGAAAAATTATTCCATCCAACCATGAGGGTCAACTTTCATGCAGAAATGAAATGGACTTATCAATACAGAGGTTGTCTTTTAGCAGAAAAGTATATGAGGATTACTGAATATTGATAATTTTAATGCCAGGAAATCCTACTGGTTCCTGAATTCTATATCAAATTATTAAAAGCAAAATGCTTCAAGACAGAAAATTAGTATTTGTTTCCGATCTGATTTCTAAAATAAAAGACCATACTTTCAGCTATACCAAATACAATAAAATTGCATGGAGGGCTGAAAGCAGTTTAGATTGACCTTATCTCAAAAAAGATGGAAAAATGTGTCTTTCTCTGCACCTGTGAAAACAAGGGGAGAGTACGGCTTTCAAAGTAGTGGAAGAATGGCTCTAATTCCTGTGCTCAGTGAATTTGGATGCAGCAATCACTCCTGCTCTTATTATGCAGAACAGCTCTTTGATTAAAGAACAATTTGCCCAGGATTTGACTGTCAGGGGGAGGAGCAGTAACCAATGTTACTAAGTGAGTCAAGTCAAGTCAGTCAAATCTATCATACCCACAAGCAAATTTAAACCACTAGGTAAAATCACAGTATTTCTGATGGAAAACCTGGATTTCTAAAAAAGCTAGTCAACAGCACCATTTTGGGTTTTATCAATCAGAATAAAATATTGCAGGTCTGGATGCACTATCTGTGCTTACTCTCTGTTGTTAAGTACTTCAAATCAAACTGGCCAGATCTGCCTGCTTTGTAAAATATTCTCCAAATACTTACAAAAGACTTATCAACTACATTTGAAATAGTTATTTTTACGACCAGGTTCTCAGCCATTTATATGAGCAAGTATCTTAATTTCATGCTGCTTTTAAACCACTCTCTGAGAAGCATTTATTGTCATAAGTGTGTTGGGCTTTACAGAGCAAGTGCAAGTTTCCTCTTGCCAACAGAAGACTCCAAGCAAATAGTTTGACAATTTCAGTCCTGCATCTAAAAGTTTACCTGAATATGAGAAACATATGAGAGAAAATAAACTGAAGTGACAGTTACACAGGCTAGACAACAGATCCATAGCTCCATACTTTATTTCCCAGCATATTCAACAAAGAGGTACAAATAAGCTTATTAATTAATCTCATAATACTCTGAGGTTTCATTGAGTCTCAGTTTCTCAGAAGTTGCAAATTATTTTAAGTATGTAATTTCTCTGTACTACCAACTTCAGAGGGAGTAACCAGAGCTGGAAGAAATGTGACAGGTTTGTAATAAGCTTCTGTTCTGAATACCATTAGACCTAAAATTTAGGTACAAGACATCATGCTTCTTAGCACACAAACAGTCTTGGACACTATTCAAGAGGCTGTAACAGAGCACAGTCATTTATTCCAGTAGTTGCACTGTGGGAAAGCACAGATGTGTGCAGATGGTGCACAAGAAAAGCAGCATTCCCAAGGACTGAAGGCTCAAAATTATTTGGTTCCTTCAAAAGAAATCGAAACACAGCACGTAGAATCGTGTCAGGCTGAAATCCAATTAATACTTGTTTTATTAATTCATCTAGACATTTTTCTATGCATTTATATGGAATGTATGAAGGACTAAGAGGGACTAGTCTAATTATCTTTAGCAGAGCTAAGCTGCTGCTCAATTTTTTTTATACTAATCTACAAATGAAAGCTTTGTTGAAATCAAAGGCTGTCACTAAATTATGGGTCATTACCCCAGCATCTTAAAGATGTACATGCCTACTCTTTGTCAGAGAGATCAGCATATTTTATGAAGAGGTGCAGGTCTTTTTCACCTGATTTGAATATTTGTTATATGTATGGTCCTCTGTGCATCTCCTCTACAAACTGATGCAATGCCATGAGTCTGAGGACAGTGGTACTCATTGCCTTCTAAAAACTTTTTACTCTGCTTCCAAGGCACAGATCACCGGAGCTGATACATTATTGTGTAATTGAAGCAAAGTCTACATTTTTGCCTGAATTCTTAACCTAGGGTTTATAGGCCATATCTGAATCACTAACAAAAAAAGAAAATGGCATCATGTACACTGTGTCTGAAGTTGACCATCTGACACAGCAGGTTAGATGCTACAGATGTGTGATCCCTCCACCTCCAGCACTGAGAGCAAGGACAGAAAGACTGTGTGTCTTTATCACTGCCCTTTCAAGTGACAAACACCCTGCCATGCAAAGATTGTTTTCCAGTAGAATGGTTCAACACTCTCATTAAATATGTATATTGTTTTTTCATGCTTCATCTCTATTTAAACCCATTTTTTTATCCAAGTGGTATTTAATTACATTCTGGATGGAGATAATTTCAAAACAACAAGAGTAATTCTTTTAAGAACTCAAAGTCGATGCTTTTGAATAATTTATGATTTAAAAGGAGAATATGGGTGTCTTTTTGGCTGACTTTAACAGCTCTGACACCACATCTTCATGATAAATTTTCATCTGGTCAGTAGTGCTCAACAGAGGTCTTCTTTGATATATCCGTTTCAAAGGAAATAAATCTTGCACAGAGAAGAACTTGGCAATTGTCTCTAACTGAGGGTAAAGCAAAGTAAAGCAACAAAACCTAATTCAGTCTGACCCAGAAACAGGCTACTTCTACAACTGCTGGAATTTCTCCAGATCTCCACAAGTACCTTCATGGAAGCCACAGTAACCTCAAACAAGTGGTTAATACCTAGACAGCAACCTTGGCATACAGCAAAAAAGTTGTTTTCATAAAGTTTCATTATAGTTCTTCCATGTGTTATAATCAGCCTTTGCCTCACTACTGTCTAGTAATCCCCACTGAGGTCCACTGTAACAGGGTTCCCCAGTAAAGGGAAAGCCAAATATCTCCTTTAATTTTTTGATATAACTTTTTGGCCTGACCCAGGAGTCAGTTGCTCACACATCACATGATGTGTTTATCCAGCTGTGTGCTGAATATTTTCTCCACAAGGATGCTGCAAGAGACAGTATCAAAATCTCTCCTGAAATCCAAAAAGATCACATCAAATGGCTTCCCCTGATCAGCTAGGTGGGTTACCTTGTCATGAAAAGAGATCAGGTTTGATAAGCCAGGCTTTTCTTTCACGAAGCCATGCTGGCTGTGACAGGTGACTGTGTTGTCTTTCAGGTGTTTGTCAAAACATCCCAGAATAATCTTATCCAGGAATTCACCAGGCATTGAACTGAGACTGGCAGACCTACAGTTACCAGAGTTGTCCTCCTTACCTTTTCTAAAAACTGGGACAACTTCATCAGCTTCCAGTCAGCTGGAACTTCCAAGGCCCCTCAATCATCAAGTGAGGTTTTGCAATGAACTCATCCAGCTCTTTGAGGATTCTTGGATTAATTCCATCAGGACACAAAGATTTTTGGGAATCCAGCTGTAGCAGCAGATCCCCAACTCCACATATTCTATAACTCCGAGAAATAACTCTTGCAAATAAGACTAATTAGGCCATGAGTACTGGATGTACACATTTCCTACTTAATTGTATGATGTCTAATCAGCAACTCTGTGATGGGTACATTGACTTAAGCAAGTGTGCTCCTATGGGGAGAACCAGACGAGACCACAACCTAAAATAATTGAATGCTAATTTGATTTCTAGATGCAATGAAAGCCACAGCCAGCACTATTTGTCCACACTGCCCAACACACTGGCTGTATTGCTACTTGCCTTTCTTACATCAAATGCTAAAATGAAATACCAAGTAAACTGCAAGAGCTTCCAAATTCAATGGTAACAGGCAATCATTGTTCTAATGCCTGGAAATTGTGGAATGAAGATTAACAATGATAAACATCTGGCTACCATCAAATCATTCTTTGAGCATCAGAGAAGAGCATTAGCTGAACCAAAAGTATCTAGTGTTTCTACCTTCATGCACACCAAATGCAAAAATCTTTGCCAGAAAAAACTATCTGCACTGCACATAATAACAAACAGCTGTTCTGAAGCCTAACCAAGTCTCTTTTCCAGTGAAAAAAAAATGTGTCAGCCAGCAAGGAGCACAGCACAGGAGCTGCAGCTGGGGCACTGCAGCCACGTTCTCTACCAGTGCCCAGTTGCTGAATCCTAGAGGAGAAAATCTCTTCCAGGTTACATCATACCTGCCACAGTTTGCTTTGAAAGAGGATGAAAGCTATTCAGGTCAGGAAGGCTTAGTTTGTAGTAATCATGACTTGCATGAAAAAGAAACCTTCCAGAAACAGACTACACCAAGGTGTAGACACATGCTTATTAATAAACAAACCAAATGGTTAGGTGACTTACTTTGACAAATTTTGCACCTCTTAAGCCAAGAACATTAAATATGAATCAACTGATTCATATCTGATTTCTATGTCATTATGCTTGTTCTTATGTAAAAAGCAGCATTCTTGAGCTGATAGCATTCTGTTATGGGGTAGGATAGCTTAAAAGGACAAATATTCTACAATGATTCCTTTCAAGCACAGCATACTGGCAAACTTCCATCACTTGCAAACAAGAAGTTTGACCTGAGGGCATGAACTTCTATAGAATTTAAGATCACATTAAAATACATAGTTACAGCTTCTCATTACAGCACAAAATTTACAATGTGAATGCAACGTAAAAGTATAACCTAGTTGATGAGCATGCAGACAAATTGGTACAGTATTTTAATAATTTACTGTCTTTGCAAAACCAGGGAGATGATTCTAAATAATTTTTGCTTCTGATGTTCAAAATAAAGAAAGACACACACCTGTTTGGGGCAAAGAAGGGGATGACAATAAACGGTGGGAGCCTATTTGGCAGTCATAGGCAGGAAGCAAGTCTCTCAAGTGTCCCAAAAGCAAAGACTGAGGAAGATGGAGTAGTGGGAAGAAATTAGATTGACTGTAAGAGAATTGAAAAAAGGGAACCAGAAGAAAACTCCACTTTTTTTTTTAACCAAAGTGAAGGAGGCAGAACAGGAGTTGTAACTTATAATGAGGTTTGGACTTTTGTAGTTTTTGGTTTCGCCCTCCTCCCCTTCAATAAATAGAAAGATGCTAATTAGGTTTCATCTAGGATTGCCAACAAGATCTGCTGAAAAATACAAGAACTCATCCTCACAGCCAATGTCCTTCTTTTTAAAAAGATCCTTCCCTGACCACGCTTTAATTTTCATGCTTGCCATTAGCTAACAAGCAGCTTTTAAAATATTGCTCAGACTACACAAATAGTCAAGGATTTTCAGCTTGCTTTAGATCAGGCACACACCCATTTGCAGCACGTGTGAAAGTAGCAAGAGAAAGCATTTGATGCAGGGATACATCAGGTAGTGCTGTACAGATGAGTAAACATGCATCAGTCAGTAAGTAGCAAGCAAGAAACAAATCATTGGAATTTTAATATTTCTTAAATGAAAGCATAGAAAAATATAAACTTCATAAAGAAGTACTCAGTATTCCTGAACAGATTATATTTCTCCTTCTGGTAAGAATAACTGGTATAAATCAAATTACAGATCCTATGTTTTGCTCAGGAAACACTCCTCAAGTTTGCACAGGATACATGTCCGGTAAGCCAAATGTTTGAAGTTTTCTTCCCATGCAAAGTCAAAAGAAGAAAGGACAGAAACAGGGGACAATATTTAGAACTTAAGTTTCATATTCACTTCTCACAAATGACAAACAGCAAACCAAGACCTGATTCAAAATTAAGTGGGAAGCAGTGAGTGATCATGTAAAACTGACCTAGAGAATACATCACATGAGCCTTTGTCTGGATGAATTTTCTTTTTAGACAGTTCACAGATTTAACCAGGTCAGTACAAAATGTTCAGCAAGAAGACGCCATTCATCCCAAGAATTATCCTCATGCCTAGTCTGGATGGCTCCTTAAGTTTTGTCATCTCCCCCCATTCCCAAACTATTTCATTGGTTTGATGTATTTTATTTGTGCTTTTCTATACAGTAGGGGTCTCTGTTTTTCAAACACTATTTGATTAGTCTTGTCCTGTTCACTTTAAAGTAAACTAATAGCCACTAAAGTGGCGATTCAGTCCTTTACTGTAATGCCTATCTTCAAAACAAAAACTCCACCATAACAATGTGTTTAACGCCATGTTTTTAACTGTCCAAATTACTGTAGCAAGTTACCACTTGATTGTCAGATATCTTGGTTATACAAACTGTTTAATCTGACATGATCAGAAGTTGTTTAATCTAGGGTTCAGTGACTATCAGGTCTTCGGCACGCCAAGAAATGTGCCACCAAGAATGGGCAGACCTCGTCCCTCTCTGCAAGTTCCCCACCAAGTACAGAGCTGTGATCTAACAATCACCACATAGCTACCATAACTGTGTCGATAGTTATAGTGCATGTAAGCTAGTTTAAAAGACCAAAGAATGCAGTGTGCTTTTGCAGTTCATTATTAGATGAGCATACAGAGCTTACAGTTCAATATTTGGGTGGAGCAGAACAAAGATCATCTTATCCTTACAGAAGTGAGCACTCAGCACTTGTTCTGAGGGAAGAGCAATGTTTAAACTGTACTGATTCAAAATTCCAAAAATTGTAAAGAATTATTTAAAAGAAATAATTATCATTACTAATTTAGCTGTTCATGGCACTACAGGAAGTATTAGCACTGTACCTGCTAAACTAAGAGAGGTTAGAACAAAACTATGTCCTGGCAACTATCAGAAGCCCACCATGGGGCAAGCCTACATTACCTGATGGTCCTGCATGTTGTCAACTTCCTGCACAGCATGTCACCCCCTGAATTTTCATCCATCCCTTTCACCACAGCTCCAATCTGATTAGACTCATCTCTTTCTGCCCACTTCACAAGTACACTGCTTTCAATCCCATCTCTCTATCCAACTGTGCGCCTGAGGCAAAGAACAGTTTTTCATCCTCTGAAGAATCAATCTTCTCCCCTCATCCAAAAGGCTACTCTCAGTTACTCATCTCCTCCTTCATTGCTTTTCCATTTTCTTAGACTGCTTGACTGTTGCCTGTCAGGGCAGGCTCCGGGGAGAAGTTTGCAGAGTTTGCTGTCGATGTTCCTCTTCTCCCTGTATGGGTCTCCCCTGCTCCCCTACACCATCAACACATGTTTGCTTCTGCTCTTCATCTGGTTCCTTTCCTTCAAGCTCACACTTGAATTCTTTTGATGTCATCCTAGTCTAATTACTGACACAAAGACTATTCATGACTTTGCCAGCTGCTTTTCCCAGGACATACTCTGAGGCTAAAGCAGATGAACAGCAAGACAAAGTCTCTTCAAATTCAGGAACAGACTTTATTATCAGTGTCTAGGGAACTGCACCCACAAATCTGTCTCAAACACTCAGCCCAGCTGATGGAACATAAATGACCATTCAAATCTCACACTCAGAATAGCTTTTCATCTTTCCCTTCCCTATCTCTGTTGATGAAACCATTTGGTTATGGTATCATCAGAGAGCATCTGAACATCATCTCACCTGTTTTTTTTTACCAGTGCATGTCTATAAGTATTGCTATTTCCTCATCCAAGCCTCATGCTTTGGCACTCAGTGACAGTAATAAACCATCTGTACTGCACCATGTTCAAAAGTTTTCATTCTCTGCCTGCCTAGCAGAAAGCCATATGTGCTACAGCAGTGCCATACTTGCTGTGCAATGTCTTTTATATATACCAGGACAGGATATTCACTGTATTCAACCCTAATCTGTTCAAGTAGGTCACTCAGAGTTCAGTGTAGCACACACCACTGACACAGAGTATCTGGAAAACAATATTTCCCCAAATACTCTGAAAAAGTATGTCAAACATAGACCTCAATCACATTAAAAAAAAAAAAAAAACCAGATTTAATCAGAGCAATAATTTGTCAAAGTCAGAACCTTGATATCTGTAGATGTAGATCTTCAGATGCTAGTAAAGCACTTCCAAAATGAAACTTAGTGGGAGTGAAAGGAGAAAAGTAGCAGAAAAAAAGAGATTGGACCCCTCTGCTCTGGTGAGATCCCAGAGTCTGCAGTGCTTCATTCAGCTCTGGGCAGTCCCCAGGACAGGAAGGACACTGACCAGCTGGAGCAAGCCCAGAGGAGGAGCTGATTAGAGGAATTGAGCATCTCTCCTACAAAGAAAGGCTGAGAGACTTGGGTTTGTTCAGCCTGAAAAAGAGAAGGCTTAGAGGTAACCTAAATGTAGCCTTCCAATACCTGTAAGGTACCTACAAGAAAGATGTATATGACAAGGGAGGAAAAACTGAAAGAACAGGTTTAGATTTGATATTGGGAAAAAAATCCTTACTGTGAGGGTGGTGAGGCACCAGAACAGGTTGTCCAAAAAAGCTGTGGATATCCCATCCCTGGAACTGTTCAAGACCAGATGGGGAATGGCTTTGAAAAGCTGGTCTAATGAAAAGTGTCCCTGCCAAAGTTAGGGGGCTGGAAATTGATGGTCTCTTATGTCCTTTTTAACCCAAAACATTCTGTTTCAGCAGCAACGTTAGATTTGTATTAAAAGTATTTTAGTTCCTCCAACACACTCAGTCAGTGGTAAAGACTTGCAAGCTGTAATTCTTACGTACGAGAAGAACAGAGCTATGGCTGACTTCAATGAGGAAGGCCCAGAAATGCACATTAAGAAGTTAAATCTTAGAGATTGCATTTTTTAAGTTTTAGAGAAAAGGTATTAATGGGCTTCTTAGAAACACGGGCACATAGTTCTTTACTATTCACATAATGGAAAATTGTCAAACCTGCTGAATAAAAGCAAGTCAAATGAAACAAAGCTATCAGTCTCCTCTCTGTATCATGGCACTTTCCCAGTGAAAAAGGAAGAAAAGATCTGGATTACTATAAAGCACCTACTGACTGTTTCTTACACATTTTTTCTTAGGAAAGTAGCAGGAGTCCATCTTCAACTCACATTATAATTCAAAACACTTCTTCCAGTCTCCAACCTTGAAAATCTACCCTGGGACAATCAGCTATTTCACAAGCTCTTAGGAAACTTCTGCAGATCAAGTGATAATTCTCTGATGTGTCTTGACAGGTTCACATCAATTAATAAATTGTAGTTAGAAGTCTTACCTCTAGGAAAATCCTGTACAGTTCACTGATAGCACCATAAGCCAGCATAGCTAACACAAATGAATTATGAAAAAGGATCATTTTTATCACCAGCACAAGCACTTTTGACCTTTAAAACATGACCTCTATTCAAGGCAGAATTGTACTTTAAACTCATTAAGGACATATTATGTCAGGGTACTTCATCATGATTTCTGAATGTGTGCCTTGAGAGAAACTTTCCAACAGATGATGCAGCAAGAGAAAAGATGCCTGAGGTTATTCAGTTTTTTGGCTCCTTGATAAGACTCCTTGGAGTAATATGGTCATCATGAAAACATTCTGCAAACACTAACTCTATAGTATTTCAATGTTTAAATGTCAAAATTCGATGAAAGCAGTATTGTGCAAAAGCACTAACAACTGTTATTTTAGAAAGTGCTTTATCAGGCATTACCAAAGCTGTACTTCTAAACAAAGCAGTTTTCTTGTTTTACTTCCACGCTCTCATGCTTGCCAAACAGAATTTTTACTAGTAGGCAGCCATGTGAAAGGATTCACTGCCTTGAGGTAATATATCCCGTTTTAGACTACACACATTCTTATTTTAACAGCAACATTCAAAAAACCGAATGCTTCACATCAAATGTTTTTAGACCTAGTTCAGGTAACAAATCTGCACACACTTTCCCCTAATCCTTGCTCTGCCAGTCATGAGAAATTTAGAGTTTTCTCTCCTGTAGCAGGAGGAAAACCCCAGCTGCAGATTATTCTTCTGTACCTGCTTCATCCACTACAGATGCTCAAGCAAACCCAGGCTGCCCTCCTTACTCTGTCCCAGCACTACATATACCAGCACAATTATCTGACCTGAAACAAATGGCTAAGAGAAAGTGACCACAAAGAAAAGTCAGGGGCTTTGTACACTTGCTTCTTTAAATGAATCTGAGAAGTGGAGCACCTGAAAAAGAAGAGCAAGTAATTCCTTCAGTGCCTTTTCAGCACAGACATCAGCCAAGAGCACTTTTTTTTCCAAAAAAACAATGGACTGTTTTCCATGCATGGGAAAAGCACAAACATTTCATTTTACAAAACCTCTTTCTTTCACCTTATTCTGTCAGATTCTTCACTTTCTTTAAAAAAAAAAAAAAAGGACTATTTTGGTGGACTACCTTTCTGAAAGGCAAGAAATCCATTTTAGTTTTATTTCCACCAGTTGTTGGGGGGGGGGGGAGGCGTGTGGGAGACAGGGAGAAAAGTGTTAAAAGGAATTTGCTTATTCTTGAAAAATCCTAAATGAACTTCACACTCCCTCTCAGTCCCAATCCTTGCCATTCCTGTAAACATGAGAAAAAGACTCAGATAAAATCAAAACATTCTACAAATTTCTTATTATGCCCTTTTGGTTGGTGATGAACCATAAGCCTTTTGTAGATTGGAGGAAATTTTTCATTACAGTCACCTGCTTATTCACATCTTGCATCACATGAAAGGCCACACAGCACATTCAGCATTAATTATTAATCCAATCATGTTATCAAAGTACCAGCTAAGCAGGATCTTCAGAGAAGAGACAATTCCTCTGGTGACACCCAGTTCATACAGTACAGAAGCATAATAACTATAGAGCCTTGTGAACTCTGCCCTGAGACAGTCGCTTTTGAAACACAGAATCTCGACACTGATGTAAATCAGAAGCACTGCATGCATGTTTTCTCTTTGAACTTGCTGGAAATTATTGGATTGCTGAAAATTCTGCAGTGTAGGTATCAAGGCTTTTAGGAGGCCTGTAAAGCAATGGCAGAGTTCAGTCCTTGGTTTTGAAATCTAAAGACAAACCACAAGAAGGTGAAAGTGCTCAGACATGAACAGATCAAATTCTTTCTGCACAAAGGATGAATCCAAACAAAAAAAATGCATGAAGTATAATCTTTTGCCAATTACAGATTGGCAGAATACAGATACAGACTTTTTACTTCCTTTGCTGAAAGCAGAACAAATACAAATAATAGTTTTGCTGACCCCAGGGAATATTCAGTACATAAGGAGCCCTTGACAGATTTCAGAGGTCTCAATTCAGCAGCTGCAGTCTATCACCTCTTCCTTGCCATCTTGGGTTATTAAAGGTCAATCTTGTTAAATCCTCCACTTACCCCTGCTTTCCTAGTCTTTTTTTTTTTTTTTTGCACTGTAATGCAAAATTCAAACTTTCATTAGACACTTCTACAAAGGTCTGAAAATGCAGTTTAATGAGGGTTTTTAAAATTTATTATGGTCATTATTGCTATCATCATTATTGTTATCATCATCACTACTGCTATCATCATCATCATTTTTATAATTAAAAGGTTGGGTACTTGAAGAGGCTCCCCAGGATATTGG
The DNA here is from genome assembly GCF_050655825.1 of Lonchura striata. NCBI lineage: Eukaryota > Metazoa > Chordata > Aves > Passeriformes > Estrildidae > Lonchura > Lonchura striata. The sequence goes on along the minus strand of NC_140740.1, from coordinate 74,128,316 downwards.
CCACAACACCAAGCCTGACAGAGCTCAAGAAGTATTTGAATGACACTCTTAGGCACATGGTGTGATTTTTGGGATCATCCTGTGCTGGGGCAGGAGTTGGACTTCCATGTTCCTTGTGGGTCCCTTCCAACTCAGGGTACTCTATGATTCTATGATTTCCCAAGAAGCAAAATAATTGCTGTTGACATTGAAAATACCACTGCAATCTCAGCCAGTAACCACCACAGCAAATGAGTTACTCCCTGCAAGTTTCAGGCACTGAAAACTTAAGCAGACACGATTTTTCTTACTTATATTGTTTGTCAACACTAAAGAAACAGAAGATGCTACAAAAATAATAAGAAGTCTCCCTATACTCCTCAACAGAGTGTAAGTGAATAAGCTCACAAATAAGTAACACTTCTGGGATAAATTCTATTCTCTCCTATTGCTTCTCAATTAGAAAAACAGTATGTGCTACTAACCATCATGTGATATGACTTTGACCCTGAGGAAGTGAAGAAAATGTTGAAATTGGAATCACAACAGAGCTATATTTACTTAGGAAAGACAGATCAAGATCTCTCTCTGTCAAGACAGAAAGCTTTATACACACAGAAAAAAGAATAAATGTTAATACCTTTCAATACTTCACCAAGACTTCAAGTAAAGTGTAAGCTCTCCCCAAAATAGACAGTAGACATCCCAGTATTAAGTATTATAGTAATCACAAAGTTAGATCAGGGGTCTCATGGAAAGAAAAAAAAATGGAAAAGAGACATGAACAAAGGATTTGAAAATACTGTAAAAGCATACTATTAAAAATTCAAAAATCAGCAAACATATCTCCTTCAATGTCAGTACTTCAGAGAAAAAAAAAAAGCAAACCATGATTTTTCCCCTCTGCCAATAGCTTATGTTCAACATTAAGTGGAATTTTGATTTTTGTTTTTTAAAACAAAAAGTTGAAGATAGTGTGCCTCAAAAGTTACTGGGTGGATCAAGTCAACACTTCCCTATTCTGTAGATGTTAAGCAGAAAAATGGGAAGCCCTAAAACCCAACTTCAGTCACGAATTCCATTGAACTCTGTTCCAGCAAAGAGATTGCCAGACCAAGGCCTGGCACTCTCCCAGACACGCTGCAAAGTAAATCCCATATGACCGGGTCTGTACATCAGGCTAATGCAGATGTACTTGAATAAAGCACACTGTGCTTTCCTTGGATCACTGCAAGGGAGGGGATGCAATCTGCAATGTGGAAACTGTCAGGAAAGAAATACATACCAGCTTTTAACATCTACTGATGTGACATCGTTTCACTGCTTTGTTTCTTTAATAGAGAAAAAGAGTTTGGCACAATGTGTAAACAGATATTTGATTTTTGCCCATTTTAGAGCAGCCTGTTTGACAGCCAAGCTTTAAAGATAGTCCTTCCACAGAGTGTAACTTACGATGCAGTTGATGCCTTGAGCCTTTCTCCAAGGCCAGTGACAGGCTGCCCTATGGGCAAATGTGACTGGCATGCTGCAGCATCCTCCAGATCCCCACCCAGCCTCACATCCCAGGAACAGCAGCCAGGGTCCATAACCTGCCTGCAGTGGTCTGCCACAAATTCTTCCCATGCTAAGCCTCCTATCTGGGGTTTTTGCACATTTCCAGTGAGCTATTTCCCTGTCTTTCCTTGCTCCCACAGCTTCTTTTATTCTATGCACTGTCAAAAAAACCACATGAGTGACCTGAGCATAGCTGCAACACTGTAGGGCAATTTCTGTGCAGTGGGATATGCATGCCTGCAGGAATTCCTGTGGGTATTTTATTGTCTCAGTGGACTAATTCTGCCTTTGGACCTACAATAAGGAGACTTAGAGAACATATGACAGCTGTAATGAAAATAATTGAGTTTAAGTCAATTTCATCTGTTAAAAGAGTTCCTCTAACACTCTTATGGCATCAAATTTTAAAATTCATCCACCTGCTTTGATGGCAAACAAGTTTTAAGAATATTTAACATGCTATAGTTGACAGAGGACTTGAGTTGTCAGACTAGCTTTATCACTTCTCTTGTCAGGTGAATACAACACCAATAGCCCATGCAGGAGCAATAAAAGACAGGATGAGAACAGAGTCTCTCATGTTTGCTCTCTGGAAAAGTGAGCAGTGTACTCCTGCCTTACAGGAATTGCACATTTTCACAATTACCAATCCATGGACTCTCATCCCAGGACAGTCAAGCTGTTTGTCCACTGGACAGCTGGAAAATTATACATGCCATTAGCCATCATCCTACCAGAATAAATCTACACTCAATGCCACAGGACAACTCACTTGTCAAAACTTACCAATTCAATTAAAATGATAAAAAAAAAAGCCCTGTAAGATGCTCTCCCTTTTAAGCTAGAAGAGCTGCTACACTTGCAGATCGTGGAGGTGTCGTAGCATTTATAGACACTAGAAGCTGTATGAAGTGTACATCCCAGCACGTAAAGCTCAAGAGCAGCCCCTTCCATTCACTTGAGAGTATTCATTAATGACCCTTTCCCCCAGACTCAAATTTGTCAGGCTCAAAACCCATTCACAGTTCAGTCTCTGCTTCTGAAACCAATTTCAGGCCTTATTGTCAGGAATGGTGCTAGTGTACAGTAGAAACGGTGGAGTGCATTAAATGTTTAAGGCCATGTCCTGCTGCCACTGCTGAAACAGACGATCAGTATCTCACCTCTTTTTTTGTGCCTAACACAAGGCTAATTCTGAACACATGCACCATATAACAGCAATATTTGGACTACCATTTCTCTTTTCACAAAAGAGGTAACTTCACAGCTTATCTTTTGTCTGTCTGTTTGTGAATTGATATCTAATAGCACCAACCACTTTATATGAGACACCAGTGAGCTCATATGATTTAAAACTGCAAAATAAAAATCTTGACAAGAAATTTTTTCCCTTATGTTTCAGATAAAACATTCAACTGAATTACTTTAAGTTGTACTGATTCAAGAATGCATGTCAGTGCCACAGCTCAGTTGAAAAACAAATACATCACTTAAATTTTCCAGGGGATGGTTTGGCTTAAAGAATCTTTCTCCCTTTTGGTGTTAAATCTGGGATTGAAGAGATTACGCTGTCTTCTTGTGCATTACAGAAAGTGCATAAGTAATTCAAAGAAAATGGAGAGCTGGAAAACAGAAACAATGAACAAAGCCATTTTCACAGGTCTCCCTAATCTGAGTGAGGTGCAAAGAATCTGAGGGGCTTACATAGCCACACACAGAGGTCTGCACATGCCTATCTAAATCTAGCAACAAAAATAGCAAAAAAAAATTATGGGAGGCTGTCACATTACCAGTCTCAAATGACAGTGGTTCCAGAATATCAAGTGCTCTGAGAAGTGTCCAAGCTCCTACAAAGTCTGTATAGATTCTTATCTGCTCTGGGACACTACTATACCTCTTAAGAGACCCTTGAATTTAAATACAGGTGAATACAAAGGCATCTTTAAAAAGCATATGAATCATTGAGGCCAACAGCAATCAAAAGCACCATACAGTGCACACAGTTGAGCCACACAGCTTCACAGCCCAATCAGCCCAGTTGTAAATCTGACCACATATTGCTTTAACAAGCAACCACACCCCTTGCAGAGGAACGCCACTCATCTCATGATGGGGAACACTGGTTGTGCAACAGCTCTATCTACTAACACAGGATTCACATGGTCTGTGGCCAGCAATGTTCAAAGCCAAAGCAATTTCCAGCATTGCTGCATTCTTAAATGTGAGATACGAACTGCCAGAGTGCTCCTTTTCTTGACAGCGAACGGTTGAGATATTTGCAACAGGAGTGATTTTCAAAAGAACCCAGACTACAATCCTCAGAAATTGTCTTATTCTATGAAGTGTTCGCTTGCAGTATCTAGAAGGCAAAAGCTGGATGCAATGGCATGCCTGCACATTCAGTGAGCACTGATCCCTCCAGTCCTTGAGCTGTTTTTTCCATCCAGAGCTGGGGATACAGCACCACACTGGCTTTTTTGTAAATCTAAACATTCATTGGACCAATTTTAGGACTTTAAGTTTCAAAACAGTAGTTAAATCATAGAGATGTGGATTTCTAGCATCCATGAAGTAATAGCAAAAGCTTCCTGCCCTAGCAGCATGTTTCTTGTGAACAGTCATTTCTCATATCCAATATTCAGTAAGATCCCATACACACCTGTGGGCAGCTCACTAGCATCAGTGGTCAGTACACAGTAGTGTTATAAAGGTTACCACATACAGCTGCTGACCCATCTCTTCTGATCTATGAAGAGCTATTCATACCTCTCCACAACACTTTCTACTGGAACCTGAATAAATACTTCTTCCAAAGATTAACAGCTCTCCAGGACACGGTAAACTGAGAAAGAACGATCTCAACATGTGAAAAGTACACTTCTGCAAAGGGGCTGTTAAGAAGCAAATTCCTTCAGTCCAGGTAATCTCCTCCTCTGGTCCAAGGCAAATAGGCAAATGATGACATAAAGCATTTTGAGTACTACAGTAGGGATACAGTCCAACAAGAAATGTGCCAGGGAGAATGCAGCACTCTCTGGTCAGCAGCTCCAGCAGCATGGCATGCAGCCATCACAGTGGCACAGGCAAGGCACACAAGCACTGCCACACATGCTGTCACCATTCCATCATTAACACACAGGGAAGCACAGGCCTTGGCTACTCTCAGGTAAATACAAAACAGTGCAGAAGGACTTACCCAAAGGTCAAGAGCAACACTGAAGTCCTTCAACACTAAGCAAAAGATGTCCTTCCTTCCCATGGGTACTGTCACAGTTCCTTTCCAACAGCAGCTTCACATGACTCTTAAGCAAGGTGCAAACCCCAAGCACCTTTGCTATCTCTAATCCCCAGAGCTCTGTTCCTCTCTACACATCTCAGCCCAAGCTTTCTTTTAGCAGCCTTCCAGATATGTAGTTTTGGGTTGGTGATGTACAAGCACCCCTGCCAGTATCCCTACTCCTTCATGCGCTCCTCATGGTAATGTAACAACTCAGCCACTACTGATACCTTGGTGAGGCCACCTCAGGTCATGCTTAATGTTAACGAGGAGCCACCCAGGGTGCAGAATGAAGCCACTGTTTTGACCTGACAATTGGGTAGACTTCTGAGTGGAATATAAAGTCAAAGAAGCTTTCTAGTTGCACCACAGATAATCCAAGATGTAGAGAAGAAAGTGAAGGAGAAATGAAAATGCTGTGTGCTCTCTTGGTGAAACTTAGCCTACAAACATCAATACACAGGCAGCAGAACATGAACTAGCTTCAAATTTGTCAGTCTTCCATTAAAAAAAAAAACAAACAAAAAAACCCCTAAAATTCCTTTTACAAGACAGCAGTGCCTAAAAGAAAGGTGGAAAACCTTGAGAAAGAGAACTAACAGGCTCTGAAGCAACTATACTGTCAGCTCCAGGGCATGCTATGGGACAAGTGCCACATGGTTCAGTCTACAAAAACAAAGGTCACCATCCATCATTGCTCAGCATCATTATTCCACAAGTATACACACTGAGCAATGACCCATTACAAGTTACCTCAACGTGCCAGTAAGGAGGTCAATGCATCCTGTATAGAAACTAGCACAAAAGGTTTCTCTTGCCTTTAGAACTCACTATCAAGACTTCATATGCAAATATCTCTATCCAAGCAATTATTGCATTGATTGATACCACTGACATCACACTTGCATACAAAAATTCTGGCTTATCCACATAATTGTATAACTCTCCAAAACAAAATGCTTTTTTTTTTTTTTTCTGGCAGTCTAGGTAAGCATGCTGAGGACCAAGACATGAAACAGCAAGTATACTTGTTGATCAGTACTTCTGTGTAGACCAAGATACTTCAGCAATAGGTATAACACAGCTAACACAGGTTTCCTCAAGGAATTTCACCTCATGACACACCCTAATTTCAAACATTTGACCTTCACAGAGGTGCTGCCAGCCACAGTCACTAGTACTTTATTTGGAAGGCAGAGGTGGGGAGACAAAATTCAAATTTACAATACAGTAGTAAGACTACCAATCCCAAATTAATTTTCTGACAAACCCATAAGAAACATGTTACTGAGAAATATTTTAATATTTTCTGCCTAAAATTAGGTAGTTTTATAGCTAGATTACAATATTTTATATTTACTAAGGGCACAGGTCTTTAAATATTTCCTGTAGTCTGAAAGTATTTGAATAATATTAGTTCACTCATGACCTGCCAAGGCTGAATGGTTGCCATAATTTTATTCCTGAAGAAAGAGCAACATGAAACCTGGCAGACTTCCCTTGTAGTACACCAAGTCTTTGTAGGACTCTGGTGCCTTCCCCAGAAACAGTGACCTCCTTAGCCACCCTCCCTGGTCCCACATGCCTGGCAATTGAGCTTTCTGTTGTGCTATGGTACTGCAAAACTTTTGGCTTTAACAAAAGGAAGCACTTCAGGGTTTGACCTTTTAAGTAAATTAGACTGTAGGTACATTTTTATTCAGCAGTTCACAACTGTCATATCTTCAAGCAATACTACAGTTAGCCATTGCAAACCAATAAACAAAAAACAACATTATGGAAGAAGCAGGTTTTGGAAACAAAACAGGACAATTTGTTTTTCTATTGAAAAGAAGTTGCAAAATAATGAGAATTTACTTATTCAGCATAAAAAAAAGACTTCCCAAAAATAAATTTCCTGGATAGCTTTCTTTTGCTGTATCATTATTGTCTTAATACTGAAGCTAAAACTTCAGTGTTTTATACAAGTTACTGCCTTACTGAACAGCTGAGCAAGAAAAAAAAATGTTCTGGCAGCTCTGTTTATGAAATTGCAGAATATGCTTTATGAAACAAAGTATATTCCATTTCATGCAGGGAGAGTCAAGGCAAGTAAAATGAGAAGTTCCATGATTCAAATTCAATCTTATCATAAGAAGGTATAATTTCTAAAAAGCCAAGAGAAACAGTATCTACTTTACTATGGATGATTATAAGCCTAGCCAGCCACAACACATTTACTAAAAATCTGATTTGCTTTGTATGCCAAAGTTTAAATCACAATTTAAATCCTTGAAATCTGTATTATCTTTACAGTGCAGTAATTACACATCAGCAGAGACAAGCAACAGCAAAAACCAAACCCAAGCCAGAATTTGATGTGCTGCTTATTTCCTTTGGAAAGGAGGATGCTGTGGCCAATATTACTTTTCCCATATTAGGGCTGGGAAAAATGTGGGCATGCACCTGTTAAATTCACATAATTCAAGACTTGAGAGCTTGTGATACAGCTGTTTATGCCCACTTTAGACCTTTTCTATTTACTAGTATGATTTTCCAAATTATACTGGATATCAGGGCAACATCTGGAGGGCTTCTATTAGTTCATCCATAGCTACACTTCTTGAATCTCTACTCCTAATTGTATATTCTTGTTTTTTTCTTCTCAGAAGTTCAAGGAAATGAGATGCTATCAATTTTTTGCTCCTTTTGGTTTTTTGTTTAGTATGCAAGAGACTTTGCTTAAAGGTAAAAGTAATAAATCAAACAATATATACCAGCATCCAAAACCTCATTTTATCAGATGTGCAATCTCAGGCAGAAAGGGGCCCAGCAATCTACCAAAAAAAAAAAAAGATTCTTTCCTCAATATCAAATATAACACCCTATCAAACTTTACTGACCTCTGCAGATATTACAACCCTGCTCAATGCATTTAAAAACCAATTTCCTATGTTGTATAGGTGTAACAGATACTGTGGCTAGCTCAGAAGGTATTGGCAGAAGTATCAGCTACCAATGACAGGATTCTTTTTTCATGTTGAACCTTTAGCCAAGTTTTTATTAAAGCTGGGCTACTGTAAGTAAATATGAAAACAGTAATTTGAAAAACAGCTGAAAGCACACATTCTTAGCCTATTTAATTAATTCTGGAATTTTAAAATGTAGAGCTTCTACAATATACTGTTTTCATTACAAACATGGTGAGAAGCAAAATATGCCTCCTGACATAGTCCCAGTCATGTTCTGCCTGATCTTTTGCTATTTATTGTTTATTTTAGTATTTATTATTCCCCAATATGGACAAAAGCACATCATATTTGCACACAGTTGATTATCTAAAACAGTATTTGCTGCCATTTCAGCAGCTGCCAATTGGAAAAACTCACCTTGACTTACTCATTCAGTCTATTTATTGTCATTGATATCCACAGTGTTATGAATATTAAAAAGTCCTCTCCAAGCACTCAGGACAGATTAAATATGCCATAAAGGCAGTTCCAACTCCCAGATTCACCCAAGAAGGTACTGCTGTGAGCAAGCAGGCAGCAGGCAGAGCTCTGGGTGGTTTCACAACCAGCTGCTGCACCTGGGGCTGAAGGCACCATCCTGCCTGCTCTGACTCAGACCCACTGCCACAAGCATGCAGCAGGGGAAGAGAGCCTGCACATCCCGTGGGTGCTGCTGCTGCACTGGGGAGCACCTAACTGGGACCCCTCCATCCAGCAGCAGCAAAAGTTGCAGATGCCTGTCACTTGGGATTGTTTCCTGTGAAAGCACTCTCTCAGTGCAGCTGAAGGGCAGGACCCACCATGTGCTGTGGAAGAAGCCTACACTCAAGCCTCTCCAGCTGGTCTCATTTGAATTGTCACCCTGTTGCTCTCTATGTTGCTTTCCAGAGTCCCCAGTTTTGTTCAGGCTCTGTAGTGACAGTGAAAATGATATAAGTGTGCAGGTACAGATAAGGACTGCATATCAGCAAATTTCATCCCTAATCAAGCACACAGAGAGAATAACCACACAGTGAGAAGCAATACAGGACTTCCTCATGTTTCTTATTTCTCCAGATTGGTGCTGCAAAAAGCATGGTAATGCACCTTTGACATCCAAGCCTGGGCCTGGCACTAGCTCAGCTTCCCTGGACAACATTAGTCACCTCCTGGAAAAGCAGGGCAAGGGGCTACAGAGCTATGAGACACAGGCATTTTTATTTGTTTCTGCAAGCTTTTTTGTAGCTGTTTGTTGCTGGGTTGTTTTCACAGTACCAAGAGTGTCTTGGGGCAATGTCCCATGCTACAACAAAATTACTTCAGTGGTTCTCTGTTAAGGGAGAGGATTCCCTCACACTCACACTCCTTTTTTCTCACAACAGCTCTGTCTACCCAAAAGCACTCCCAGGGTTCCCACCACACCCTGCATGGTCACCCTCCCTTCCTACTGAGCACTGGGACCAGTGCACTGAAGCAGAGGAGGACATCCATCAGCATTGTGCTGCCACAGCAGCTCCATCCATCACAGCCCAATTCCTTAGTCAGGGAAGTACAAAGCTCCTTACACTGCATCCCCACCTTATGAAGTAATAACCATTGAACAGTACTAGTAGATACTGATTTTCCAAACAGAGACCCAGAAAAGCTTCCAGGTACCTAACAACCCTGGAAGTAATTGTACTGGATATGAAGTCCCATCACGGACTGCAGAGCTAAAAGAATGTTTCATTTAGAGAACTGCTAGTGGCAAGAATCTCTATGAAAATAAATACCAGGAAGGGGAGGAGGTTACTCATAGCAGATGCTATTTTAAGTCATTAATTGTAAAAATAATTTCACATCTCCTTGTGAAATATCAAGGGAGCTGCTTCAAGTTAGCTAGAGGACTCAATTTCAAAGTGACAAGCAGCCCTGGGAAAGGGGAAGGTTGAAGACAGCCAGGAAGAAAAACTAGTCATGATATCAGCAGAAGAGAAAAGGTTGAATTTGGAGACTAGATGCCATAGGACAGCAGATAGGCGAGTTGCACCATACCAAGGAAAAAACTTGAGTGAAATCAAACCTTGACTCACTGAGGTTTGCTGATATGGTAGACTTGATCTAACACCTCCACAAGTGAAACCTGCTCCCTTCCCTCTCTCCAGTGTGCAGCTGCACCCCATCCTCTTCCTCTTGCCTGCTCAGATTCTCCTCTGACCCCTTGATCAGACCAGTCAGCTCACTAAACCACACAAAAAGCTAAGAATTCCCTTCACACAGCCAGCTCGGCAAGCTGACTCATCTGACCGAGGGCAATCTCTTGCAACTGCACAGTGGTGGCAGGAGCATGTGGAGCAGGTCAGTCCTCCCGAGTAGCAGGATGACACTTGCCATCTTAAATATCTAAACAGAGAACCACTGCAGGAGAAAGAGGAAGAAAGAGCAAAGGAGGCAATATTTGCTACACCAAATGGAACAATGTAGTGAAGAGGAAGTAAGAATGACTGATTTTTTTAACAATGCCCCTAGGACAAAACCATTGGCAGCTATTGAGAGGGAAACGCCTGGATTCAAGGCCCAGAGCACAATTTAATAGTAATTACTGACTAAAATACACTGGTTTAAACCATAGCAAAGATGCTACGCTTCATCTTCCCACAAAGGTTTCACAGCTTGCACTACTAATCACAGTTCAAGTTTTCTTTTCTCAATAGAAATTCACAGGAAAGTCATCCAAATACAGTTTTTAAGTAAAAACATCATCATCAAAAAACACAGAGCAGAAGCAAGACACTACCAGTGGTGCCAATAACAATAGCATGAATATAAGAGGCATCTTTGAAAAAGTCTGATCAGACAGAATATAAAATAGGCTTTTATATATAATATTTGCAGCACTTGAAGCTACTTCAAAAGCACAAGGCTATTGTACTCTGTTTCCCTGCTCTCTAATTATGAAAATGTTGTTGAATATTTGTTTTGAGAATGAAGTGAACATAGCACAGTACATTTGCACAAAGGGGATCAAAACTCTGTGCACTTTCAAATCAGTGTTTCATCTTTGTTGCTCCAAGAGATGCTGTTGCTGTCCAGTAGGAACTGAAGCAAGAGCAGAGTTCTTATCTTATTGCCCTGCCTGCACTTACCACTATAGCACTGAGATGATATCAATCATTAAACCTGTAAGAGCCCAGGTGATTTTCTGCCATCTTAGCAACCCGAGTCTCTCCACAAGAACTAGCACCAAGAAGGGAGTGCAGCCACAGAGCCAGGGACAAAATTATTTGCCCAGTTAAGTCACATAAGCCTGACTCAGCTACTCACAAAATTACAACCTTGTGTTTTTGTATCTAGCCCCTACTTTCAATGAAAATGGACACCACAGCCAGTTTCAGAATGCTGTCTTGATTATTTCTAAATCTTTCTTCAGAGCAGACTTTTCATATTGGGCATTAGTTTCTCATGCTGAGTGCTATGATACTCCAGTATTCAGTTAATACAAGTAATTCAAGATGTTGAAACAAAAATTATGATACTCAAGAACACAACAGGCCTGAATGCCCGCCTTTAAAGGCCAGAAATAAACATGCTTTTCATTTACTCACCTTTTTGCTTCTTCTAAGTGGCACAGATACTCATAAGCAATATTCTGACGCCTCCTCTCATCCATTTCCTCTGCAGAAAGCCTTTCATCATCCACAATAGCTGCAAACAGAAACCCATATCAAGTTATACATGAGCCCAGGTGATTTTTAGAACAATTTTATTTAAAACCTGGGTGAATTGCTGAAGAAGGGAAATAAAAATAGTTATCACTTCTCTTTAAAGGAGTCCTTTTATGGTATGCACAAAGATGTCCAAGTCACCAAGGGCTTTCTGTTCTTTCTACAGAGAATTCCTCAAGTTTCACTTCTCCAAGACCAAGCATGTATTGCTCTGAGGCCATTGCCTGGTTTGGGGGCAGGATGGAGCACTCATGGCTGATAGAGCACTCAAACATGGGGTGCTGAGGCTGGGAGCCAGCAGAGTTTCAGCTTACATATCCTCAGAAGAGTTTAAAGACTCTCATGAGGAAGCTCAAGGCAAGAAGCAGGTGGAGCAGCCCCATGCTAAGCAGATCCTCAACAAGAGAGACAAAGACAACAAACACACTGCAAAGGTATCTCAAGGACACACATGGGAATTGGCTGCCACTTCAGGAACCTGAGAGACTGCAACATGCTGAGCTGCCTCCCACTGATGGAGGTGACTACGGTTGTAATCAAATGAACCATCTGTGGTTTCTCCTATTTACTGCTGCAACTTCATCACCTCCTGTAAAAACACTCTCCCAGCCTATTAAGGATGTCTGTGAACATTTCCAGCTGCAAATCACCCCAATTATTTACAGCTACTACCCAGTGAGTGGTCCTTCTCTACTTATAGAGTACAGAGGGGGCCTCTGAGAGCAGGTCTCCAATTCTTCCAAATGTTTCTAGCAGCGAGTCTGAAGGAGCATACTGTTGTGCTGACTTCTAGATGAAGCAGTGAGACTTCTGTAAACAGCCTTCAGTATACATCAGTTACCAAAATGATACCCTATTTGTACTAAGCTGAGTTTTGGACTAGGTCATCTTGAAGGGATCTTCCAACATTGATCATTCTGTGAAAAATGTAGTCCTACATTCTTTCATGTTTTCAGTCATATGCTCACATCACCTCTCATGCCATACCTGGCAGCCCAGGGGCTGCATCAGTGAACCAGAACAAGGGGCAGCCCTTGCTAAAGAAATCTTTCTGGGAGGATTGGCTCCCTGACCTGAGCCACTGCATATTTGCAGGCACCATGGTGCAGGCACAAGGAGGGGATGGAAATGCAGGGCTGGACTAGCTGCTTTCTGTGACATCCCACGAGCCAGTTAGCTGAGAACATCATGACACATCCTCCATAAAGAAACACAGCCCCTGCTCCTCCTGAAATGCAATGTGATTTGTAAGTTCCATTCCCACAGACTTGTGCCTGCCACAAGCACAGACTTGTGCCTGCCACGAGCAAGTTCTCAGCTTTTCCCTGACAATTGCTTCAAGTAGGGGATAAACACTTTTAAGTAATGGATACAGGCAACTCAAGTAAAAGGCACTTTAAAACAGCAGGACTGGGTTTTGCAAGTACTTGCATACCTTGAAACCTGTACCTCAAAAAAAAAAAAAAAAAAAAGAGACAGAAATTATGTCACATGCTTTTACTGAGGACACAAAAGAAATCACACTACGCACCCACATTTTGGGCTGATGCTACTGTACATTTGTTAAGGTCTTGTGTAACTGCTTCAAGCTTTGTAGTTTAAGTTTGAATGATCACATGGGAGTTGATATCTCTCATCTTCCTTTGCTTTTAAGATTGCTCTTCCTAATTACCCAGATGTTTCATACACCAATCAAATAAATACATGTCTTGCTCAGAGTTTCTTTTAAGTCTGGTAGCTCCAATAAGCATGACTCACTCTAAAATGAGCTCTCAGATACTGCAATCAGGATATCACTTGCCATGAACCAAAACATTAGTTTGGAGGCAAACATGGGACGCAGATCACAAAACACTATGCCTAGCCATGGAGGCTGCTCCAATACTGTTCTTGCCCTCACCACCACCAGCACACCCAGACAGGCTGCTCTCGACTCCATCACATAGCTCCTCTGCTGCAGAGGGCTCCTGACTTCCCAGAGCAAGGGAAAAATACTGACCAGCACCACACTGAAACGTAATGTACACACTGAAACATAATGTATAATTTTATTACTTGCAACACTGCTATCAAGCGCCCCTTTTCAAAAGGTCTCTCAGCTATCAGTGCTTTAAGTGGAGACAAGTGCTGTCAGAAGAGCCCAGCTGATTGTCCCACTTGGCTATGGTCCTGTCAGCTAGGGTGGGACAGCCAATACCAGACCAAGCCTTCATCCCCCACAACAGCTCCCATGCCCTGTTCCTTGTAACTTGTTAAACAATTGTTTACTCCTGCCCTCCAACTCAACACAGCCATAAGCAAATCAGAAAAAAGGCAGCTTGTCTGAATATAGGTGAAGGAAAACCACATGACCCATTTAATCAGTCTAGGAATTAACCTGAATAACATTAATGCTTTGCAATTTAGTTCTGGGTCTGCACATCCAAAGATGCCTCCCATCCCCAACAAAGGTATCCTAGATCAAGCAGCTCTGGCCAGACTCAAATCCCTCATTAAATTATTTGCAAAAATTGATTCAGAGAGTGGATGAAGCCACCAACAGACATTGCAGAATTGTAATAGTTGTTCTGCTTTAAAAACACTGCAACAATGAGAGGTAAGGGCAAGATTCAAAAACAAGTTACTTGTATACACACTGGGATAAGGAAAACCTAGCTCCTTTCTGGAGGGTGTATCAGCAGCTCACAAGTTGGAAATCAGGCTTCTTTTCTGCCAGGGCCAAAGCAGCTAATGTTTCTGGGTTGGATATCTGAGCACTGAAAATACAGAGTACAGGGAATGCCAACACCTACAGTGCTAATCCTGGGAGGAGTCTCTTCTGACACCAGCCTCCAACAAGTCTGATTATACACTTACCCTCCAGCATATACTGGCTTCAAAGCAACTGTGCTATCACATCAAGAGTGGTTGCAGACTTTAGAAACGGAAATGACAACCTGCAGGTGGCCTCAGGACTGAGCTGCAGAGGCAATTACTTTGAAGGCTTGGGTTCTTAAAGTCTAGTCTATAATAATATATTTTGGCAAGGGCTTCAGTCTTTGACTAGAGCCCTGTGTACATCTTTCTTCAAACATCCTGAGAGTGCCCATCAAGCCAGCCACACTAAGTTCAATACACAAACAAGTTTGGTTTGGAGACAGAAAGCTCAGTCTTTCTGCTTAACAGAGCAAGTATTAGTCAGAAGACCAGGAAGATTGATGAAAGAATAAACATATTTCTATATCAGTAACTTTTTTAGCTCACAACAGAAGAGAGTGTTGCAATAAATGGTGTTACGTGGCAGAGTAATCAGGGCTGGGCTTCACCTGAGGATCTCTACCAAGCAGGATCCTGACACAAGATCTTCCAGCTGAGAAGATCCAAATGCCATAGAACAAGGCACACTCTACATGAAAGCTATACAGAGGGGAAAAAAATCATCTAAACAATATCTTATTATTAAATCCATTAATTACGTGACTTCAAATTCAGAGGAATTCCCTTAAAGAGGAGTGCATCTGGACAACTGACAAGAACTAATAAAAATGCTAGCCTTAAAGCTATTTCAATTCATTTTAGATGTTGACACCCTGTTAGCCAAGAGTCAGTAGACATAAAACATGTGCTAAGGCACCAAGTTCACTCACAGACACTTCTTAGTGAAAAAAACACTAAACAATGTGTGTTTGAAACACATGGAACAGTGAGCAGTACTAAAACTTACATTGCAGCACATGGGAGATTTATTCTGGTTGTCAGTACAGCACACCAACTTTCCAATTCTTCCCACAATTGATTCAACAGAAATAAAGGAACATTCTACTGGTAGTTTCCTACGTATGTATATTCTACATATTTAGCACAAAAGTAAGTGCTTACCAAGGAGTTTCCTAAATTGAAGATTTGGTCATCTTCTATCAGCTGACACATTGTACTTACATGGACCCTCCTCTCCTAAAACTGCCCCGTGTAGGCAAAATCTCAGACTAATTGATGTTTGGGGTCTGGTTGTGAATTGCAAAAGTTTCTGATGCGCCCTGATCCAAGATAGCCACTCCAGTTGTTGGCAAATTCTTGGAGCTATGCCACTTGCTGACCACAGAGCTGAGAACTCAACCCAAGGCACTCCATGACCTACAGTCAACATGGGCCTGCAGGATTTACTAAGTCAGACTCGGCAATAGGAGACAGCATGATAACATTTCAAATTTCTGATTTGAGCAAGTTCTCAGAAACAGAGCCACCACATCTGAAGATGCAATATTATTACTGAAACTAGCAACCAGCCCAGGTGCACAAAGCCACTGGAGCCATGACCTTACTAACAGAATCCAGAAAGAGAATCAAAACTTCAGGTTCACAGAGATGTGGTCACTTTACACAGGCATTTTAAAAACGAGTACCGTCTCTCTAAACATCATCCAGTTCAGGGCTCATTTTCATATTACAACCATGACAAGGATTTTGGAGGTCCCAAGATCACAGAGATAATTCACACTGATACCGAGTTTACTGGAAATCTAATCACTGTTTCAGTAGTTCACCACCCTTAGAGAATTTTCTTGATTTAATCTAAATCAAGAAAATCTAAATCTATCCTCTTTCAGTCTGAAGCTATTCCTGCTTGTCTTATCACCACCCTTATAAAAAGTGCCTCTCCATCTTTCTTGTAGGCCACAATAAACTCCCAGAACCTTCTTTTCTCCAGTCAGAGCAACCCCAATAGTCTCAATCTTTCCTCACAGGACAGATATTTCAGCCTTCTGATCATTTTTGTGGCCTCCTATTCTGGACCTGTTTAAAAGAGCAGCATCCTTCTTACATTGGGGCACCAGAGCTGGATGCCATACTCCAGATGGGCTGTTATGTGGCTGGAGTGGAGCCACTATAATCACCTCCCTTGACCTGCTGTTCACAATACTTTATGTTTGAATTTACACTAAGAGATGTTTCACAGGTCTAACTTGCAACAGTTTGCAAATTAGTTCTTGGATCCAGGGATTGTACCTTTAAATGGTGCTAAACTTAATATGTAACAAAAGAGTATGCAAGGAAAAGTAATATTTGTTACAGTTTCTAAATACAAATTTATGGAACAATTTATAAGGCATAATCCTTAAGTAATTCAGGTATAGCCATTTACCAAAGAGTTTTTCTTATCTTGGAAAAACTGAAGCTGGAAAAAAACCCCTGCAAAACCTACAACCGCACTTAAAGCTTCCTGGTCATTCATTTTCTCTCACACATATGACTATCTGCAACAGTTCAAGAACAACACGTGGCTGCTCCTAGCAGGCAGACCCTTTAATAAGGCATTTGCCAGAGGCATATCAAAGGACTTCTTACACTGAAGGCAAAGACAGGAACAGAGGCTTTTATTTCCCAGGGCCAATCCCCCTCAATTTCCTGCCACCAGAGACTTTTTCCCATGGAAAGCAAGACATGAGCAATAAGGAGGCTTTTGGCCTCCTCTTTTGGCACCACAACAGGGAAGTTCAATGAACAAGACAAAACAGACTATGGAGAGAACAAAATCCTCTTACGGTGATAGAATAGAATTTGTAAAGTCAGGGACAGGGAAAGAAAAAGATACAGGTGTATATATAAAATGCTGGGATAAAAATTTTTCATGAGAGTGTTTGAATAAAACATTAGCTAAAGCACATTTCACAGTCTCAGCTGTCTGCTTTCTGAGCCACACAGTAAGCAAGGCCAGGCAGTGTTTCAGTCCACTGGCAAGAAGTTCTGCAAATTCTGTATATACTCCCCTTACATCTTACTGCCCCCTTCTCCCAAGCTCTGCCTATATCCAGTACCCCTATCCAGTATTCGTCCAGTCAAAAGTGCTCAACAGAACCATTCTCGAATGAAAACAAAATCCAGGGAGCCTTTCTTGCACAAAAATTTCTGACTGACAGTTTGCTGGCCATAGCCAGTCCCAGTGATAGCTGAGACCAGTATAACAGGCTCTAGGCAGCATCCCATTTATTTCTCCCTGTAGTGTGAGGACCTTAGGCATTTGTCACCACAATTCAGTGCTGTAGCTTCAAGAAGAAGCTACTTGCATTTTAGATGGTCACAGTGACTTAAAACCTTATGTAATGAGAGAATATATAGCTATCTTGTCCTAGTTTGAAAAAGGCAAATAAATTCATCTTTTGTGCCTTCCTTTTATTCCTAGTAAAATTTATGGAACTACAACTCTCAGATACCTAGCACCCCACGAGCACCTGCCTTGGCCAGTTCAACTCCATGGCTGCTCCTGGTTTGGCAGTTCATGTGCTGCACCAGCCAAGCCCTGTACATGGAGCAGGTTGAGAGGGCAATGTTCTAAGGCAGGCTCACTGCTCCCCAGCCTGTTCTTATTGCAACAGGACAGGAGCTCAGGCACTGCCAGGAAGCTGCAAAACACAAGGGAAAGATACACGTACAGATATCAGAAAAACAGTTCTCAAAGCTACAAGCAGATGGAGTTCCCCCCGAGCCTCCACTCCCATATCAACTTGCAGGTATCCAACGTAATGATTTATTAAATATGCAGAAGAAAGTGTGTCAACTATAACAATGTGAACAGAGATAATTCAACAGGCTACTAAGAAAAAATGGCTTTACAGCACCAAACACCTACTACAGGTGTTCCGTTATTAAGGTGTTTTGTACCTACAGGTCTATTGTTACGATGGAAGTTATCTTTGGATGAAAAAAAATTAAGACTCTGATGAAAACAGCATTCTATATTCTTCTGTCAAAAAGTACAATTGCAAGCAAATAGCATGTGTCTCACAGCAATGAGACCAGATGGCCTGAACATTTTTCTGTGTCTCCAGCTAGGGGCATTCAGTCCATTCCCTGAAATTTGCTCAAAGTATGGTCTCTAGACAAAGGCAGACACTGCAAGCACTAAAAAGCCTACAACAGCTGTGAACTTGGAGGGCAGATTGACATGAGAGAGTAGACTAATACACTTAATTAAAGAGGGGAGTCTTCAATATGTAACTTTTCAAATGTTTCCAACATTGAACTACTCTCTCCCTTAAAAATTGCTGTATCTCTCCTAATTTTGTTTTTCATTGTTAAAGCATGCAGGCTTGTATGCTCAAACAAAAATATAAATGCATCTTCTGGCCAGCAGATAGATATTATCCACTCTTACAAATTGTGTGTCACATAGGATCTCCAGGGCCACTGTTCTGGACTACATCTAACTGCCAGACACTGCACAAACAGGGAAAGCAAACACACACCATTAGCATGGGAGTGTTGAACACAGACATCCAGTAAAAGACATCCTGATATAAAATTAAAAATGTTTGCTAAACCAGTCTTTCCCCTGAGCTTTCCCAGAGAGCCTCATTCCTGTGTATTTACTTTCCCAAGTCCTCCTCTTCCTCCCATTTCCTTGATAAAGGTCTTATTTCAGTCATACATATATGCTACCACAAGGCCAGCCAAATCCATTTACAGATACTGGGTGCTATTGCAATACATGGACCTTGGGACTGCCATACAAGGGGACAGTGATGCAACAGCAACCACATTCCATGCTCCTGAACCCAAGTGTCAAAACCACTTAATTTCAGCCAGACACTGCCAAAAGTCTGCAGGGCTCCTTAGACATGTCTCAAGATAACTTCAATCCCCACAAAGTTTAGAAAAAGTCTCATTTAACCACAGACACAAGTTGACTTTGGCATTAAGTGACTACATGTGCTGCCAGAAAGTTTAACATTCAGTTTTCTGCTTACAGGTATACACATCCTGTACTGTGCTTTTAAACCTCCAGCCTTCCACAGTATCATCACATGAGACTTCAGCAGAGGTAAATATTAAAAGACGCTAAGTAGTTCTGACATTATCTTACTGTTTGATACTAGAGCATGGACATCTCTTTCCTAGTATGGTAATTTAACCCTGTGCAGAAAAAAACCATTGCATTTTATCTTGACTTCATTATAATTGTTCAGTCTGTTTGGAAGAACAAGGAGATAAAATAATGGAATTGCAGGAAGCAGATGAAAACCCAACCATTTTAATTTAGCTGCAAGTGTTGCCATCTATGATTACAAACATGGAATGCAATGTATCAGCTTGTTGCTCAACCACTTCCACCAACATTTAACTGCTGGTCTCACTGTCTGCAGCACGCTTGGTGTAATTGCTTAACAAAATTGTAACTGTTTATCTTTGCATGCTTCGCTAGCTGGTCAATTCAAGTCACAACAGGTTTTCCCAGGATTGAGGTGCTCACAAAACACCATTTAAACTCTACCACTTTTCTGTGACCTTAAACTTTTAGGTCAACTTAGACAATTGGCCTTAGTGCTCTCCACTCTTTTTTATTTTAACACTCTTTACTCACACTCACTATTTACTAATAAACCCCCAGTCTAGGTTCCCAAAAAAGTCACAAGTTGGAGGAAGCACCCACACTGAGGAGGCAGTGAACACCAATTATAAGCTATTTCTTTCATTCACAGGCCATACTATCTCCACATACTTCATCCAAATGCATTAGCATGGCCAACCTTCAAGGCAGTTTTCAGAAGCTTTCTTTCTCCAGAGATTAGTTAATAAGAAATCAAATAAAGAGTCAATGGCTCCTTTACCACCTTTATGCATTTGCTGTTCTCTTAAATAAAGAACATGTAATTTGAATTCTATGTATTTTGACACACTTACCTTTTGTTTTGCTCATTTCACTGGAATTACTTTAACCTGTTTGCTTTTTACTAGTAATATACATAAAAATCCTAAATAAAAGAGCCCAAATTTTACCATATGGATTGTATTTTCT
Source organism: Lonchura striata (assembly GCF_050655825.1). Taxonomy (NCBI): domain Eukaryota; kingdom Metazoa; phylum Chordata; class Aves; order Passeriformes; family Estrildidae; genus Lonchura; species Lonchura striata. The sequence continues at coordinate 74,108,060 of NC_140740.1, read as the reverse complement.
TTACATTTTACCTACTGTGACCTCAATTCAACTTAACACAAGCAGACTGTAAATAAAATAATGAGAAAGACAGTTTAATCTTGCCAGGCAAGATTATGCACTACGTAACTATGAAAGACAGAAAAATGCTAGAGTCTATAATGCACCTTGGTATGAGCCCTGTAATTAGTTTTAGTCAGAACACAGATGCAAGTCTTTTGCCTAAAAATGCCAATCAGACTTATTTCTACTATTAGGCAGTTTATATTTAATTTTTCTCTGAAGAGAATTGCATATGAATCAATAAGTCAGAAGTATACACACCCTTACATAAAAGGACAAGTAATTTGTGATCACTAAAATACTGTGATGATGCCAAAAAAAAAACCAAAACCGAAAACAACTAATCCAAAAGACATTCATCCCTATGCAAGCAGTTGGAATCAAGAGTCTCAAACAAGTTATCACGAAAGGTGACTGTGCATGCAGCCTTCTGCAGAACCCCAAAGGCAACTTTCATTGTGTGTAATCACATCACACCACTGCCTGAGGCCACAACCACACCCACCAACATTGGTGGCAGGGCAGAAAGACACTGCAGAAGTGGAGTGGAAGAACAGGAAAGTGGGGCTGGAGACCATCAGTAGTAAGGGCAGGGCACAGACAGAACTCACTACAGTGGCAGTGGGAAATCCAAATTCAGGCTTGTCTGTCCATTGTGTGTTCACACACATTGCTACCCACACCACGCCTCTTAGCTATTTGCACAGCAAAACCTCTGACCTAGCAACAGTAAGATCACCCTAATTGATGCCTCAGCCAACACACAGGGCCAGAATAAAGCACCAGGCTTACTGTGGCAAAGAGGGACCCTACCTGAGAAAGGTAGGCATGTTTGACAAGAGCTACTGATGCTTCACCAAAGGCAAAATACTTAAAATGAAGAGCATAACACAAAGGTTTTCTTCATCTACTTGGTAGAAATTCAAAAGACAGCCATTGAAAACAGTAGTTAATTAAGATAATGCCCTGCAAATACTGCAAAGCTTTTCTGGCTAAGTCAATACCTTGTTAAATTTCAGTCTTGAAAATGCAAAAAAACCCCACCTGTATTACAGCTTGAGGCCAGAACAGTGATTAGTAAATACACTTGTAGCAATCCTCTACTACCCAGGGTCTGGTTAGGGAAGGCTACACTTGAATGCAAGAAAAGAGGAAGACAAGAACAGGGACAGGGGAAGTGAAAGAGAGGGGAAGGGTTGAACAACTCAGACCTCCTGAAAGAAGTTTGGGAGGAAAGAGTTACCAAACGGATTCAATATTCAGATCATTGGACAGCTGAAACCAAAAAGCTTCCTATCACCAAACTCTCAGTACAGTAACCAACTGAAAAAAAATGTGGTAATGTGTAGCTCAAGGAACAGAAAATAAGGATGACAGGCAAGAATCCTGGAATAAAAGAGAATCTGAGGAGAAAGCTGTGTCTAGGTCACTAAGTAACTCATACTGCAGACTTTTAGGAGTCTTGATCTGAACCATGAGACTCCAGAGGACTGAAACACCTGTCTAGGAAAAGCCATAGAGAAAGAGCACCACTTAATCACTGAGTAAACTGGAAATCACCATGAGAAAGTCTGCAGTGTAGAAGCCCTCAGCCTTGACATCTGGTCTTTATTCTTCTTTTGACAATCCATCATCTTCTGGTTCTTTCACAGCCAATCTTTTGTAGGGTCCTTCTACCAAGGTCTGAATAAACCATCTGTTCACTTTTTCCACATTCTGAAAGGAGCTCCAGAAAACACCTGAAATGTTGCAGCACATTTTTCCTTCAAGGTACAAATATAGGCATGTGAATATACCATGAGATTAAACTGCAAGAGCACTTCTGCCTTTGCCTGCCTGCGTTTTAACTCCTATATAATTATGACAGTCACAATATCTTCAAAGTTTGTAATTCAAAATTCTTCTGCTTAAAGGCACAATGGATTTTTTGTTTTGTTTTGTTTTTTCTTGCTTTTTGAGGTTTTTTTGCTTAATCTTAGTGGGGAGAAAAAAACTTGCGCATTTGGGACAATATAACTGAAAATTCAGTTTGCAGCTACAAACCCAGACAATGAGATTGAACAGTTTGAATACAAAAATGGCTTCAAATTCACAAGAACATAAAGAAATGTGGTATGTTGCATAACACTTACATATAGACATGGTAGCTTTAGGTGATGAGCAGGACCCTTGGGCACCCAGAGGCAGAGAAGAACAGAGCCATTGCAATTCCTGTCCTCTCTCCAGCACTCCTGGCTCCCCAGGGAAGGCAGCTGAGCTGCTTGTTGAACAAGTCCCAAAACTGCTGTGTATTCAGTAGCTGTTTCTACAACTGATATGACCCAGCACAAGCAGGAGCCACAAAATAGAGGGTGGAGGCACAACATCAGGCTCACAAGTTAGAATCTCTCTACAAAAACTGGGCTTTCTTGACTGTGCTGGTCCACTCAGAGGCAGAAAGTCCCAGAGAATGGAGATGCACCTTCTTTGTTCCTGCCTCAAGGTGAGATGATAAATTCTTGCAGGAAGAAGGCAAATGCAGTGTGCCTGTGCAGGTGCTCAGTTCAGGGGCAGTGCCAGGCCAGCAGTGACCTCAGTTATCTCTTGAGACCTGCTTGGCTGCCTTCACTATGCAATAAGCAAGTGTTTGCAAAAGTACTGGAGCTGATACTGCTGGCTCCAGGGTAACCTCCTCCCAGTACTCCCTGGTAGGTCACTTCAGGAGCACGCTGCACAGGCAGGCAGCCCTTGCTTGTAGGGCATTTATCCACAGGGCTTCTGGACATCTCTGACCCATATTTCTCATTTACATACATACCCAGTAATATGAATTATTTTTTCCTTCATCATCAGGAGTTAGAACCATAGGTGAGAACAAAATCACGAAGTGTTTGAGCCTTGAATAGCAAACCTTTGAGCAAGATTTCAAAAGAACAATTCTTGACCTTTTAAGTCAGTACATCCAGTACATACTTAATGAAACTCGAAGCTGTTTTGAGTGACAATGACACGTTCACCATTGCATATATAATTGCAAAATCAGATACAGAGTGAGCTGGATGTTGCTCCTAACTTATCAATAAACCAAGTACTTTCATTTCTAGGACAAGTCTTTGACAGCTGCACTCAAAAGACAATTTTTTTTTACCTAAACCATACACTCAAGTTTTTAAGTATTAGTATTTGTTCTACTAAATTTACTCTAACCTGAAACTTTGTCCATAGCATCTTGAATAACTTAATTTTTCACATTATTTGCTTATGTCTACTTTATAACCCAAAGTTATATTTGGGCTAATGGAGCAAGTACTGACCTCAAGACAGACTCCTCATTACCTTGAGCACATTTCCTCTAATGAGATTATCACAGTGTTAATGCTAAATATCAACTGCACAAAAAAATATCGGGAGCATATCAGAAGCATTATGTAAACACCCCAAAAACAAGTATTTTGCTTGAAACAGCAATATTAAGACCACCAAAATAAAGGAAGCATAACTAGCACTCAATCACCATTATTGCACCAGCAGTACAAGCAACATGCATAAACTTAAGACCAAAGTTATGTGTTTGCAATTTTTGAAGTCTCTACCCAAAACAGAAATTTGGGCCTTATGCCACACATAACAGCTGGGCACAGAATTTTATAATCTTCTGTATAGCTGCATTTTGTTTCCTTTCTTGAAGCACTTCTTCACAAAAATCAAGACTTTTGCTCAGCTTGTAACAATTCTTCCAAGTTTTTCCTGGTTTTCAACTCAAACTCCATGGACAGCTTCCTTAAAATGAGGCATTTACTGCTGCTAGAGGGAGTGGAGCAGTGTAAAAATATATTTCCTCAGCAGTATCTTACCCAGGTGAGTTTCTACCATTCCTATTCCGTGTGGTAACTATTTCTGTATAGACACACTGTCACAACAAGCCTTGCTCATCGTAAGTACTCCTCCTCTTCCTGGCTTCCATACTAAAGGCTGTTAAGTGTGAACACACATAAAATACCTTCTACCTAATTTGTAACAGTTTTCACACAAATGGTCAATTTTCAAGAAAGTCTATACTTTATAACTTGAGGAAATTACATTAAAAAACCTAATCACATGTAAATTTGCATCTGAAATGAGCCTGAGAAGCTACTGGAGACAACTTCTACTACTGCTATAGGAGCCCAAAATTCTTAACTGCTCATTTCTTTGTCCTTTTGGGGAATCCAGGCCTGTCAATGGGCAGCATTTGCAGCTGGACAGAAGTAGCCTACCAGTCAGCATCTTCCTAACATGTTTCAGGAAAAATAATACATATGAACATTACAGAAATCCACCTCTATTTTTATCAGAAACTTCTGCAAACATTTATGAAGCTACTTAATTTTGTTTAAGTGTGGCAACAATGTAACAAAACAAACCTCCCCCTACCCCTCTTCCCTCACCCCTGCTCCCCCCCCCAAAAAAGAGGAAATACTAAGTGTTATTGCTATGGTTCAGTGTTATAGGAAACACAGCCCTTGTTTTGCCTGTTACTAACCACAGTACTAAGAAAGTTGATTCATTTTGTTCTAGGACAGCTTGTATCTCTGTAATCTTCAGCAAAACCATGTAGTCTTACTTTTCATTTTCTGTGTGTAGATAGAAGTCTGAGCACAAGGGGCTGGTTTTACAAGTGAAAAAGCTGTGCATTTTCTGGATTGTTCTAACCCATTTGTTAAATCACTACCATAGTGAGAGGTGATATAAATTAGCAGGCAGTCACATCCAGTCCTTGAAGGTCAGTTGTCTATCCACCTTCAATAATCAGCTGCCATGCAGCTTTGAATGCCAAGCCAAGGCTGGTTCTTCTCCCAGCATCCACTAAATCACAGTGAAGAAATTTGTGCTCTGCTGTGGCCTTAAAAGCAGTATTCAAAACAAATTCTTAGTTCAGATGTAGTAAGATCATGTTCACTGTGTGCTTCATTTTAAAACAGCTGACATTTTTCCTTGGTTAAAGCTTTGCCCCAGATTTCTCTCAACATAATCCCTGCTCTACCCTCCTTCATGTTCCTTTTCAGTTACACTACAACCTACTCATGTTGATATTCATTCTGCTACACTTATTGAAAAGATATGAAATTTTAAAATTGTTTGCCAGTGAACAAAGACCATCCAGACAGTTGTAGCTTGAGTAAATCTGTTGGTCTTGAAAAAACTAAAAATCACAGAAATAAGAAGCACATACCACAAGTTACATCTCATCCCCACAGTTTTGAGGCCCCTCAAGTCAAAAGTAATTTTATCAGCTACAAAAAAGAGATTTGAAAAAGCATCTTTTTTACTTCATGCCAAAAAAAGCATTTACTTTTCTTTCTTGGTTGGGTAGTCTAGAACTCAGTTTCTTCAAATTTTCTTAGCGCTGTAGCATTGCCAGGCAAACACTGACATGCCTTTACTGTCATGGATTTGTGAAATTACAGCACTGAAGACAAGATTACCTCAAAAACATTTCTGCAATTCAAAACTCCCTGGGCAGCAGAGAGCTGAAAGCAGCCCCAGCCGTTTCAGGAGGGCACGGCACAAGCCTGTCAGCAGCACCACAGCAGAGGCAGCTGGGGACACCAGGGTGATGCACGTGACACTCCTTCCTGTGTGCCCCAGTCCACCTTTGAGTTCTGCTTGCACGTTTTCCTGCCCCACTGCACACACACTTTACAGATCTGTGTGTGCAACTGTAGCACAACTTTAACTTCGTCTGCCATTCTTCCTTCATTCTTCCTTCCTTTTTCAGCACCAGCACCTGCTGGTACTCATCTCTACTCAAGCAACTCCATCATGCTGGAAGACCTGCCTGCAGGTTTATGCTGCAAACCAGACTGGGGACCTAATCCAGCCAAAAATAATTCCACAGGAGTAGTCAAGGTCATGTCTTCCACCAGTAAAGTTGACTGAAAGCACACTCCAAACCACAGTTTCAGGGTGTGGTTCCAGAGCAATTTTAACACCTCTAAACTGCCTGCCACAGTCCCACCTGGCCAGAAAGTCCCCCTGCCTTGGCCAGCAAGTGAAGCTGTGAGACCTCCAGTCACCCCTGCACAGACCAGAGGTGACTGCAAATCCAGCAGTGCAAATCAGCTCTGCGAGGGGAGATTAGCTTCCTGACAGATTGGATATGCATGCTGGCAAGAGGTGAAGTTGTCTTCATCAGCATGACAGAGCAGCTGAAGACAAGTTCATGCTGCTGAAACCTCACCAGCTGGAGCAGTCTGCAGCAAAGCAGGCAAGGGGATTCCAGTGCAAATAACACCAGTTAAAAACAACATCTTATCAATGATGCTTACCCTAGACACAGGGTTTATTCTCAAAAATATTGTGTCTTTGATTAGTTCAAGGGTTTTTTTTGCCTTGTTTCTAATACTTCAGCCAGAGTATTAGGCACAGATGGACCCCAGTACTCAGCTATGATTCCTCAAAACATCTTTGAAACAACACCCTTAAAACACAAGTGAAACATTTACTGGCCTGTAGTTCAACCCTACAACCCTGTGGAAAAGCAGTTGCCTTAATGAAGCACACTTCTGTACAGAGTTTGGGAATTTCCCATTCCAGCTGCCTCTGGATTAATCTGTGCTCTCCTCCCAGAAGAGGAGCATCAAATCCCACAAACATAATCAGTTTACAGAGTAGTTTTATAAATCAAGCACAAATGTAGGAGGTTATTATTCATTTCAGGAGGAACAGACAGTAGAGGATTGATAGCATGCATGACTACAAATTCCTCTACGCACTTTGAAGCCTGGTAAGAGTTGCTTTAAATACCTTGCTAGATGCCACAAAAGCTTTTACTGCACTTTCAAAGAAGCAGGTCAGAGTCCACAAGAGAGGACTGCAGAGACCACATCCTTCATCACTCACTTTATCAGAAGCCACGGGCTGCTTAGCCTTATACACGAAGGCCAAGATAAGCATCTGAGATGAGGACAGTAGTTTTTAACAGCTTTGGAGCCTGGCTGGCAGACAGGACAGGACCACACCTGGAGGCAGAAAGTCTTTATGGGCTGGCAGCAGTTTGCCAGCTGCTGTGAGTCAGAGCTCTGAAGTGCTCCTTGAATCTGATTCCTGAAGAATTTATATCTAGACAACCTCAGCTTGGGCAATAAGTGATAACAAAGAATTGACATAATCCCTCTGGATAAGTATTTCTTGCTAGCGCATATTCATTTGAACAAAACAGTAATTTCAGCACTGAAATCAGCCACCAGCACAGGTTCTTAATGACTGTTTATTTGCTTACATATTTCTAAAGGTATTTAGAAGTTAAGTGTTTCACTGTGCAGTTTATAGGAAAACCATCTGTTTAGTACTCCATTCCCTCCCTCTCCTGCCACCTTACCTGGGCTGTTGGCCACCAGAGAACACACTGCAGGCACTGCCTGCCCCACCAGTCCCTCACCACCACAGGCTAGGGCACTCGTCCTGCATCACAGCAACTGGCAAAACTCTATTGGAATAGTGCCAGGGCAACATGTTGGTCTCCACCACAACCCCATCCTTGTGTCAGCTACTCAGCAGCCCACTTCTCCTCCCAGCAGTGAAAATAAGGCAGTATATGTTCAACAAACCTCTTCAAAGCCCAACTGGCAACACTCTGGAGGGAACATTGCTGTTTTCTGAAGGGGAGCCCAAGTGCCAAGGTGCAGGAAGTGCTGACCCACGAATGAGCTGTGCAGGACTCAGCCCTCATACCACCCTGTCTTATCAAGGACCAGCAAATGAGGCATAAACAGCAGGCACCCCTCCCCAGGATGGGGGCACCTGGCCCTGACCCCCCAGCCGTGGTCCCCAGCCCAGGGTGGGCACAACTCCTCCCCTGCCCAGTACCTGCACTTTCATTCCACAACATGCAGTAGTTCAAGGATACTTATTCCAGAAAAACAACAAAACAGCCTGAACAAGTGAAGCAAACACAGCAGGTTAATAATTTCCTGCAAGGAGCAAGCACAGGAGAGCACACTTATCATTGCACTGAAATATGACCCACCAGTCCTGCCTGTCACTGACAGGCTTTTTTTTTTTCTGCCTTACATGTAGGGTTATTCTTAGTGAAATATAGTTTGAACCAGCAACAGTATCAAGCAAACTTGAGCTAGAAATATTATGTAACACATGCCACTTGACAGAAGAGGTGAGCTAAAAATCTGTGTGCTTCCTATTCCCTGCCTCAAGTATCGGACTTGACATAGCACGCTCATATGTGCTATAAATCTTGTTTCCAGTGCAATATTAATATTTCCTGTTTCAACAGCATTCAAGTTGCTTTAAGCATGCTCTAACATAGCTCTGTCCATTCTTTACAGCAGACTTCAGGGGAGATGAACCTGCTTTGTACAGAAAGCACACAGAGAACCACTCCTACCAAGTGAATTATGTGCACTTGGTTAAACAAAGCAGTTAAACTTTTTGAGTTCTCAATCAGCAGTTTAATTATTAGCAACCTACAAAAAGAGTAGAAGAGATAAACAGTGTATTAGGTTGCCAAATAACACCCATCAATAAAAAGGGGGAAAAGTGTTCTCATAAGTCACAGGCACTACAAGAAAGCATACACCAAAAAGAATATATATGCATAGGACATAGCAAAATTTATTTTTTAAGTTTCAAAAAACTTTCTTAAAAACAAATCCCATCTGTTTTCACTTAGGAAAATCCTATGGAAGTTTTACCAAAAGACATTTCCCCCTTTTTAGACTGCAAAAGAGTCATTTGTTTCGCTGCACTCACTAGACATGCAGACAAATTTACAGTGTTTTATGTTAAAAGCATTTTGAAAAGCCACTGGTTTGAAAACTTTCACATCCTGCTGAGCAAAGGTATAGTTTCATAGAGAGGCGTAGGCTGTGTTTCACTTCAGGTTTGCCCTGCCTGTCTCCACAGGCAGAACAGCACTCCCTCCTGAAGCTTCATGCTGCTTATGTCTCATCTCCAAACTCCTAGTGCCAAACAGTAGCAATTCTGGGAGCCAGCACCAGAAGCACAAGCAACGCCCTTATCACTGGATATCAAGGTCCGTTTTCCCCTGTTTTAACCCATAATCCATGCCCCATGAAACTAGCTTTCTGGCCTCAGCAGCAGAGGTGAAGACTTATTTGTGTCTCCAATACAAGTATCTGCTGATGTTGGAGCTCAGTAGACAGGGACTCAGGGCATATATTAATTCAGCTACTCTGAGCATATTAGTGCCCCAAATCCTTTTCAAATTCAGACACTACTCTCTGTAGCTTCACTATATTCCTGGAAGTGCAGTGAAGCCATTCAGACAGTTCACAAAAACTTAAATATTTGTTTCTGCACACAGATTTCAGGGAAAACTAGCTATAAAGGAGCTGAGAGTGTCAGGAAACAAGCACTCTCAAAGATACACTATTGTCTGATTTGGTATCTTCCCATGTTCAGTCTGTGAGGCACATCTGAGATTTATACTTTGTTTTGTCTTCATAATCTTCCACAGCACCAAGAACTTTTGTTATAAAAATGGCTCATACCTCTAATTGTAATATAAGTCCTAATCCCTGCAGTTTTGTGAACCTCTCTATCTGATTGTGCTAGGACTGAGAAATAAACCAGGCAACAGCTGTAACTAGACTGGAAACCACTATGTAAATTCAGTTGCAGTGTACCTGTTAATGCAGTTTCAGCTGGATAAGCTGGCTTCAGTGTAATTTGACATTCTCACTTGAATTTGTACTGGAGATAAATATCTGTCTGAAGGGCTCAGTGGAGCAGCAACAGAAATCTCTTCTGCATCTCTCTTAAGCTATTGACAAGAAGCAGAATTGGAGGCGCCTTTCAGCAAGTGGTCCAGGAAGCCACAAACCTTTCACCCTAATAGACCAAGGGAAGGCTCTAGCAGGGTGCTCTGAGGTCTGATTCTCCCATGAACCATGCTCATCCTGAACTAGCACCAACCCAGAAAGGGACTGTCTTGTTTGATTTCATTCATCAATTTCCTGACTTTAAATATGGAAATGATCAGCTCTAAGATTTTTTTTTTCTAGATTTATTTTTGTGTTACTATATCAGGAATGTTTGTAAAGTACAACTTCTTTTAAGTTCAGGATATGTCTCCCCAGTGAAATGATACTCGGTTTATAAAGTACTAGGCAGAAAGTTACGATAGTAAAATGCTAACATTCTTCAGAGCAATACACAAACTCTGCTAGGAACTTGAAGTCAAAGTCAAAAGTCCAAGTCAAGTTAAATGTTTAAAACAGTTCTATGTCACTAAAGCAAGGGGTCTTAGAAATTTGATAGCCTAACTTGGACAATTTATTAACTCCTTAGGAAATCCAGCATAGATGTGGTGTTCTCAACACAGGGAACTGTTTGTCAGTAATCCAAAGTGAAGTTTTAGTTATGTAGGGGGCTTTCATGAAAGCTAAGAAAACACTAGTGTTAGTTTTCTAGTTAAGGAGTATTTTCTCTTGTTTTGTTTTGTTTTTTGGTTTTTTTGTTGTTTGTTTGGTTGGGTTTTTTTTTTTTTTTTTTTTTTTGTTTAAGGTGCTGGGTGTCTTCGCTGCTCAAAACGGCAGCCAAATGCAATGCAGATAAAATGTATGTATTTCTCTAGACACAGACTAAAAAACCCAAACATGTGCCTCTACTGTCACTACAGACAAGTAGGCTTGTTCTTTAATGGAAGTCTTCATGAAGTTTCCTGGTGTATATTTTTTTAAATATTGCCATCAGCCTGGCATATTTCAAGAGCCTTTGCCTAGTCTCTTGAAAGGAATGTAATTTCAATGGTTCCTGCACCAAAAATTGCACTCCAAAAAGAAGTGGATGCAGTGTGGCACAACAGCCACAGCTTCTCACTCAGGGAAGGACAGAATAGCTACCTGATCTTGAGCAAGCAGACATGATTGATCAGAAGAGTGGCACCATTATAAAAACAAGTGTACTCTCATCCACTCTTGTACTTGGGGCAGAGAGACCTGACACCAAGCATGGCTACACCTCAGAACATGAACATCCCCATGGTTACTAGAACAAAATACTCTCAACTACCACAGCAAAGCATAAGCACTGAGAGGATAGAACGTATCTTCAAAACTATATTTAGTGTCATTCTTTCCCATAATAATTGAGGCCTACAATCTTTAATATACTCTGACCAGCTCTGTCAATAAGGTAATTCATCCTCAGTGCCAGGAAGGAACAAGACTCAAAGGACGAACCCTTTGCTTTGGGTTAAAGACTAATTTTTGCCTTTATCAGAAGTCATGTCACACTTCTACCTGTCCAGACCCACATGTTCTGAGATCAGCCACTGCAGATCCAAAAGGAAAGCCTCTACTGCTGGAGTCCTGACAGGCATACAACAAACATTTCTGCATCTCAGGCAAGTGGACAGTGTCCAAACCGAGGCTGGAACACGATGCTGCACACCTGGACACTGCCTAACTACAACGTGCAATGGCACAAGCTGCTGGGAGGACTGGTTTCACAAGCAAAATATTCACCTTTGCTAACATAACAGCATAGGCACTCAGACAATGCCTGTAGTAACCAGTGAACACACACCTTTGCAAGGATGCAACCCACCTACTGGGTAAAATGAAAAATGAAACTTACAGGCACATTCCACAAAATGCCCCAAGAGAGGGTATCAACAGGGTGAATCAGTCATCAATGAGGAAAAATGCTTAGAAGAGCATGGCATTCTGCAAGCTGAAGGTCTTACTGCCAAGCTTTTTCTACCTGTCTTAGGTGGAATCAAGGTGGCTCTTAACACTGTTAAGGAGTTTTGTTTCTTTCTAAAAGGAGATTTCAAAACTGGTTTTTAATGAAGCCACTACGATAAGAACTGGGTATCTACTCATTAGACAACAGGATGCCAGGGCTGTTGAGAACTTCGCAAATAATTTGCGTGTTACCATTTTGCAATGCCTGACGTATCAGAGGCATTTCTTGTAGGAATGGCACAGCCACGGGCTTGCACTGCTCTGCCCTGCAAGAGCCTGGAAAAGCACAGGCGGGTGCAAGATCCCAGCACGGCACAGCACGGGCGGGAGAGACCAACAGCAAGAGGAAGGTGTTCAAGGGTTTTTCTTAAACATACGTTTGGGAAGTAAATACACCCCTCTGAAAAGAAATGCCCGGTTCCTGCACGGTCTCTCCCCTCATCCCAAGCACTTAAGAGTTGCAAAGGTCTAAGATAAAGTTATAAAACTAGAAAGCAAAGGTTTAATTTTATAATCCGAAATTCCGAAGTAATAATCCAAAGGTTACCAAGTTACAACCTGAAGCTACAGTCATAACTCAAGTTACGAAGTTAAAACCCAAACCCATACCTGTAACACCAAGTTACAGCACTAAAACCCGAAGCTCGACCTCTAATCTAAAACTCCCGAGCTGCAATGCGGAATTCCGGCTATAATCCATTCACAAAGTTACAGAACAAAACGCAGCCCCGTGAAAACCTGTTCAAAACCCAGCCGGAGCCGACTGCGAGCTAACCTAAAAGGAGGCGGAGCGCCGCGCGCTGCCGCAAGAGTCTGCTGGGCGGGTTTTACTTTGCCTTCAGCTTGCATTTTTAGTAGTAAACCGAGAAAGCAGCAAGGGAGTGGGAAATTAAAAAAAAATTAAAAAAAAAAAAATAATAAAAAAAAAAACACCAAAGCAGAAAAAAAAAACAAAACTACGGAAAGGTCCCGAAACGCCCCCCAGGACCCCACTCACAGCCGTAGCGGGGCCGCTGCAGGGACGCCAGCTCCTCATGGTGCATCCTGCCGCCGCCGGGAGGGACGGCGCCGGTCCCCGCCCGCCCTTCTTATGCGGGCCGGGCCCCGCTGATTTGCTGCGGCCGCGGCCGCGCCGCCCCGCGCGGGGCCGGGGCCACCGGGGCGGCTCCGGCGCGGCTGGGGCCGCGCGGGTGCGCGGGAGAGCCGGGCGGGGGAGCGCGCGGAAAACAAGGGAAAGGGGAAAGGGAGAGTGAGAGAGGAGGGGGAAAAACAAACTAACAGAAAAGCACACGCCAAGATTAAAAAAAAAAAAAAAATAGGCAGAAAAGCGCCAGGTAGAAAGTAGAAAAAGGAGGGAAAATAAAGCAAAACGTAACAAAACAAAACACGCCCCCCTCCCCCCCCCGAAATAGACCACAAACAAATCCCCAAAAACAACAAAACCCCAAGCCTCAAAGCAAAGAAAAAAAATCAACCAAAAACTCCCCAAAACCACAAAAACAACACAACAAACTAAAACTCAAGAAAGCAACCAAAAGGCAAGGCCCAAAGCAAAACAAAAACAACAAAAAACCATAACAGAACAAAAATACCCAACCAGAAAACCAAAAAACACCACCCCAAACCACCAAACTATTTAAATAAACCAAGTTCCACAGTAAAAGGCCAAGGACTCTCCCCTATGGTGTTTTGGCAGGGCGGACTCTGAAGAGAGGTGAAGAACCAAGTCTAAGACTCCCTCCTGTAATTTTGCCGTTTTGAAAAATTCTCACACCCCACAAGCAGTGTTTCTGCCAGACCACAAAGCCATCACCATGACCTGCACCTTTGCAATTGGGTGTACTGAAACAGATTTTTGGAGTTCACTTAAGTTAACAAAATGAATTAAGCATTTATATTCTAGCTTGTAGAGTTACATGTTGAATTTTAACCTTTTACTTAAGAAACCTCTGCCTCAGGAGCACGGACACAAGCCACGGTTTTTAGGGTTGCTTTAAATGCCACTAGCGAATAGCGCAGCTAGTAGGGGCATCATACAAGTTAAGATTTGCAAGTGATGCTTACAAGCATCGCTGGTTAGTAAAGGACAAGATCCAGCTAAAAGTAACCAGCAAGCCCAACTGGGCTAAGAGTTAAGTGTTTGTTGAGAGATAACACTGCCCTTCAGTGTTAAAAGCTGTCACTGAAAGATCCTTGCAGTACAGGGTTTGTTGCCTGGTTCTTGCGGCAAGTGAGAGGTAATTTGCCCACACAGAGAGAGAAGGAGCGTCCTTAGGAGGGATATACCAAAGTTCAACAAGTTGCTGTGTAGCCTTTGACTGAGAACAACCACCAGTTGAACAGGTGCTGAGAAACCCCTTGAGGTGGGGTCCAGGAGTGGTAATCTCCTGTTTCGTGTGCAGATTGACAACCTTTTGCTGGAAGCCAGACTGGCACACAGCTTGGGTTCTCCTCCAACACTTGAAGTGTCAGAGGAAGTAGTATTGTATTTCATATAAGCAGAGATCCACATGTTGTGCGTGTACCCCTGAATTATAACCCAGGAGTTGAACAAGCAAAGTGTAAAATAGTTAATTTAATCTGTATAAAAAATCACCTGGTCCCTGAAACCTAGGACATGTTTGAAGAAGATTAAGAAAGGATAAAGGAGTGACCCAGCCTTAGTATTAAAAAGAAAAATGAAAGAAATATTTTTCCTTCTCTTTCCTCCCCAGTGGTTTGGATTGAACCCTTAAGAGTTCGTAAACTTATGTGGCACTGGGCAAACAATAAATTAACAATGATTGATGGTTAATTAATTAATACAATAATAGTCTAATATAAAAACTATTATTGATTATTAATTTGGCTATTAATATTTTATCTAGTTATTTGATTAACTATAAATTTATAATTATTAAATTTCATAACAACAAAAAAAATCTTTCTTTTTCCCTTTCATTTGGCTCATAAGAGATGAATATTCTGTAGTTATAAGAGCAACTGGCCAAACTGAAAAGGCATTTTTCTTTAAGCCACTAAAATAAAGCAATGGGAGCTCCACAAATTTCCACATATGCCCAGTTCCCCTGAGCCACTTTTGGGCTGAGATTTGCTGAGACAATTACAGACAACTATTGCATTTAACAATGGGGAGATGACTCTGGAGGTAAATGATCAAAAGTATGTAGAAGTATTGAGTTTAATACTAACCACTAGCGAAGTCATGAGAAAAACTGAAATTGATGAAGAAATAATGAATCAGGTATTCCCTGGGGTATGGGCCTCTGATGTACCAGGGAGAGCGAAAAACACTCCCCCTATATAGATCAGACTAAAAGAGGGAAAGCAACTTGGCAGGGTTAAACAGTATCCCTTGAGGTGGGAGGATAAGGAAGGGATTAGCCCAGTAACTGAGAACTTTTTTCGTTTAGGATTATTAAAAGAATGTCAATCTGATTTTAACACCCCTACCCTACCAGTTCTCAAACCTGATGGGTCATACCGGTTAGTACAAGATCTGTGAGCTGTGAACAAGGTAACTGGAGATCTGTATCCTGTGGTGGCCAATCCCTACATGTTATTAACTTGCTTAACACCAAAACTAACTTGGTTTACCATTTTAGATTTAAAAGACTCTTTCTTTTGCCTTCCTATCCACAAAGCCAGCCAGAAAATTTTTGCATTTGAATGGGAAAGTCCTAAAGGCAGACAAAAAGCTCAGTTTACAGAGACCAGACTCTCTCTCACAAGGATTCAAAAACTCACCTACTTTGTTTGGAGAACAACTTACAAAAGAATTAGAGACCTGGGGAGGCCCTCCAGAGGAAGAGAAGCTGCTACAGTACGTAGATGATATCCTGATAGCCACACAGACAAGAGAAACATGCGTGGCCTGGACAGTAAGCCATTTGAACTTTTTGGGGCTCCAGAGATACCAGGTATCAAAGAAAAAGGCCCAAGTAATAAAACAAAAAGTAGCTTTTCTGAGTTACGAAGTCAGTGCTAGACAACGTACCCTGGGCCAAAGCCAGAAGGAAGCAATATGCCAAACCCCAAAACCTCAGACTGTAAAGGAACTATGAACTTTCCTGGGGATGACGGGGTGGTGCAGGTTATGGATCTATAACTACGGACTGTTTGTGAAGCCCTTATGTGAACTGATAGCAACCGAAAGCAGGGACATCCAATGGACAACGAAAGCAACGCAAGCTTTCAACCAACTGAAAAAAAAGCCCTCTTGTCAGCTCCATCTCTGGGATTGCCAAACATGAGTAAGCCTTTCCTTTTGTTCTCCCATGAGAAACAAAGAACCGCCTTGAGAAAATTTGCACAAGACCTCAGCCTGTACCGGAGAGCAGTGGCATTACTTCTCTAAGCAATTGGATGCAGCAGCTAAAGGGTGGCCTGGATGCCTCAAACCTGTTGCAGCAGTTGTACTGAACATCCAGGAGGCACGTAAATTCACCCTGGGCCAAAAAATGACTGTGCTAGTGTCCCACACAGTGTCTGCAGTGCTAGAGGTGAAAGGCAGGCATTGGCTTTCCCCACAACGAGTCCTGAGATTCCAAACTATCATGGTGGAGCAAGATGATGTAGAGATTGTAGTGACTAACACTGTCAGTCCAGCCTCCTTCCTCAGTGAAAACCAAGGAGAGCCAGTGGAACATGACTGCCTAGAGATCATTGAGGCCACCTATTCCAGTTGCTCTAGTTTGAAGGACACCCCTCTCAAGAGTGCAGAAGTCTGGTTCACTGATAGAAGCAGTTATGTCATCAGTAGAAAACAACACGCCAGGTATGCAATTACTACCTGCAAGGAGGTAATGGAATCTAGGCCAACAAATACCTCTGCACAAAGGCCTAGATAGTTGCTCTAACTCGGGCCTTAGAATTGGCAAGAGGGAAAGAAATAAACATATATACAGACTCAAAGTATGCATTTGGAGTCATGCATGCTCACAGAGCCATTTAGATAGAGAGAGGACTGCTGAAATCTCAAGGGAAAAATATTAAACATTCATCAGAAATACTGTGACTTCTGGAAGCAGTCCAGTTGCCAGAGAAAGTAGCAATCATATACATTAATGCCCATCAGAAGATAAACTCAGAATTAGAAGAAGAGAATGAGCTGGCAGATAGAGAAGCAAAAAAGAAGCAGCAAAAAAATTAAAGTAATAACTGAGGCAGCCCTGGCTCCAGACGGGCAAATTTCCCTTGATGGTAAGCCAAATACAATAATTCAAACAAAAATTGATCTATGAGGAAAGAGGAGACTATAACCAAGAGGGATGGGCCACCATAGAAGGAAAATTAGTTATACCCTCCTATTTATTATAGTTCCTAATAAAGAAAGGACACCAGAAAACACATTAAGGTATTGATACCCTATATAAATATATAAATTAAAATATCATAGCTAGACATTTACAGTCAACTATCACACAAGTGATTCAATAATGTGACCTTTGCCTCCAGACCAACCCCAAAAATATTTCCAAACCAAAACTTGGCCAGATTGGGAAGGGCCATGGGCCAGGGAAGAAATGGCAGATTGATTTCACAGAATTGCCAAGAAAAGGGGGGGTCTAAGTTTTTACTAGTGCTAACAGATACCTTTCAGGGTGGCCAGAAGCATTCCCCACTCACAAAGTAACTAAGGGGTTGGTACAGGAAATCACACCATGCTTTGGAGTCCTGGCCACAATCTCCTCAGATACAGGACCACATTTTATTGCAAAATTGGTGCAACAGGTTAGCTAATACTTGGGAATAGACTGAGAACTTCACACCCCATATAACCCACAATCAAGTGGTCAGGTAATGGAGAACCATATGGAGTGCAGAAGGGAATGTCTACCCCAGACGTGTCACTAACCTTCTATATAATCACTCTAAATAAACAACTTAGAGCAACTGAAAAAAATGTAGCCAGAAACTGGGGTACAGAGCTCGATGCACCAGGACAACCTGGAGACTATGTATATGTTAAGTCTCTTACAGAGAGAGCCCTAGAACCATAACAGGGAAGACCATACCAAGTGCTCCTTACCACCTTCACTACAATCAAGATTGAAGAGAGATTTTCGCTGATCTGTTTAAAATAATTCAATTTTTTGTCTATTTTAACACTAATGTAAAATTAAAAGATGTTAAACTCATAGAATCATACTAAAAGAGAACTGTCATGATAGTGAATCAAAAATTTAAATCAAAACCTCTATAGTAAAAGAATTTACTATATTTTTAAGAAAAGGGGAGACTGAAACAGATTTTTGGAGTTAAGTTAACAAAATGAATTAAGCATTTATATTCTAGCTTGTAGAGTTATGTGTTGAATTTTAACCTTTTACTTAAGAAACCTCTGCCAAGGTACAAAAGGGCATAAGAAAATACAAATTTTGGAAGCTTCTTGCATAAAGAACAATACCAGAAAGGGCCAAAGATCCAAAGAACCCAGATAAAGAGGTTCCTCTGTCCCTAAGCCTATCGAGACTGACAGATGTACTCAGATAAGCACCAAAAGACCAAAAAGCACACGCGCAAAGGAGAAAAGTTCAAAAGTTCATCCATGAGGAAGACCACAATCTTCAGCCCCAAGAGACCACCAGAGAATTCCGCAGGACCACCATGGAAAACCATGTGTGCCTAGAAGGACGTGAACATATTTAGCATGAGAGGCAAGGGCAGTTGGGTCCAGGGGTTGAATATGCATAGAAAAGTTGTGTAATGTACTGCATATGGAACATCTTTGTGAATAAAAGTTTGGGCCAGACTAAGGCTCAATGCACAAGTCTTGGAGAGCGATCTCACTTGTGCCGAGCTCTGACAATCCATACCCATTTCATAACTACCCCAAGTTGTGGAGTCTATTTATTTATTCCGTGTATCACTTCAGTACTTGTGTGGACCTGTCGCATGATGCTGTTCCTTTCTAAGGAATTCTATGAGGGTGCTAGGCATGTTACCCTCTGTTACCCTCCATAACATTGGAGACTCCTCTCCAGGGTGTCTGTGTCAGAGAGGGCTTAATTTTGGACAGCTGAGCATCAAATCCATGAATCAATAATTCACATTTTGGGGCCACAGGCTCCCAGGTCACTATGAAATGCACCTGAAGATGGTCAGAGACAGAGGTTTCTCATATTCTCATATTCTCATATTCTCATATTGTATTATACTATATCCTTTCCACAGTCACTATGCCCATACCATGAAGTTTTATGAAAGACAGGATGGGGTAGTGTCTCTGCACAGCCACAGCCTGCCCGTAGGACAAAATGTACATGAACATGCTTGTATTTTAATGTCAGGTACAAGGTGACTCTTAGCACGTATTTGCAGTTGTCTGGAAGATTTTAGTAATTCGTGTTTTAAAATAAATCACTGCTGCATCTGTAGAGTCATCTCTGTGGTTGGACACAGCTCACTGAGGACACCCATCATAGTACTTAAGGCAGGGATTATTGAGGAAGAAAAGATTGACTGGGTACGGGAGAAAAACAACACCTAAGAGGAAACAGTGTTATTTTTCTTAAGGTGGTTTTGATTTCCTCTGCTCCCTTTTCCTCCATCCCCAGAGATCAGGGAGTATGACTTACAGCAGAGGTGTGTGATGCAAGCACCAGCAGAGCTGCAGTTTGCGCTTGGCTTTCTGAATGCTTTCTTGAGTTTTTACAAACACTCATTTACTTGCTTCTTCTCTTATATAAGAAAGTGCGTGAACAAACCCAATATGGAAAAGAATAAATTCGCTTCCTCAGTTTAAAGAGTTTATTGAAAATTTTTCATTTGCTTCAAATGACCATTTCTACAACCTTTTACACTGTTACACATCCTAAATCAAAAATGTACAGTATAAACACTTTCTCCATCTCTTTTATCCTTTAGCCAAAGAAAGATAATTCAAAATTTTCTTAAAAATATATTTTCTGACTGAAATCAAGGGGCCTTTTCCCCCTGAAAAGTTTGATTTGGCACAACTGCATCATGTTTCAAATGACACTTCTCTCTGAGAAACGCTTGGCCTGGTCTGCAGGTTGTGTAGATGTGGTGTGATACAGTAACAGAGGGGTCTCTGTCCTAAAGGAACAATCTGCCAAAGCCCCAGAGGGTCTCTGTGTAATATTGCCAGTCTTTGGTGAGTTTTCTTATTCCTTTATCTGCTGGAAAGACTAGGGTGTGTGCAGGCATGGTGTCACACACACCTTTGCTGAGAAAATGTTCATCCCTGTCTCTCAGCATCTGTGCCTGCAGTGTGTCCCCACCCTCCTCCTCCTCCATGGGTAGTCTTGGTCTAGGCTGGCACCAACAGTTTTGTCACCACATGGGGACTCATAGTTCTCTCAGATTGAAAAAGAACTTTTTCTCTTAGTAGGGTCATTTCTTAGGCCAGCAGTGGGTTTGTTGCTTTCACGCAGCTGCCTCTTGAATGCAAGTGCCAGCTTAGAGCAGGAGGCAGAGCAGGGTAAGAAATGAAAGGCCAGGGTAGGGAGAAGTGAGAATGTTTTTTTGGCAGCAGTAACTGCTTGCAGAACAGCAGGCATGACAGAAACCAACTGCTCTCAGTGGGAGCTGAGACAGGTAAAAGAATATTGGAGTAACAAGCAGCAGCCACACAGGCCTGCTCATGACATTGTGCATTAGGTTTGTTAATCCCTGCTTTTCCGAGTTTAAAGGCAAATTCCATCAGCTGTTTGTGGTATAAAGATTTAAACACCTCTGGCAGGGACCAGGCAGAGAAGTTGCAGCCTGCCCCTGTGAACTGCTGGGTGCACTGCATGGGTGGGAGCAGCCCCTCTGCACTGCCCTCCTCTCCTTCCTCCTCTTGTCCTTCCAAAGTCCTACTGCAGCTGTGACTGGCTGGAAAGGTTCCCTGCAATGAAGGCTGTGCATCCTCCCACTTTCTTATGGGAACCTGAGTGCAGTAGAACATTTAAAGTCAACCACAGGTTTTAGGCAGCCTACACCAGAGCTAACACTATGGAGAATACATTCTTTTTTATGACCATACACAAAGCACTCTACTGCTATATGTTACAAAGAAGCATGCACTAAAGAAATCAGTGTAGCCAGCTATCTAGAGTAAATGTTTGAATGTGAACATTTCCTGTTCATACTCTGGGACCTTTAATGGAGCTTAAGATCAATGTCCTCACCATATTCTCAAGGACGCTGTACTGTGGATAACATGCTTCCCTCTGCATTTATACTAAGAATCCAGCTCCAGCTTCCACACCTGCCTGTGAGGAACACTGTGCCCCTGTAGGCACAGAATGTGAAAGCCAGCTAGGAATGAATAGTCTGTAATTAAATACAACTGTGTGTTCAGAGGCAGCTCTGGACTGCTCCGGGTCTAGAAGGGAGGGATGAAAATGTACCCTTCCTACATATCATTGCCTGTACTTGGAGAAGACTCTGCTACTTCATGTTTTCTGACAGTCCTGTTGTGTACAGAGAGATTTTATATGGTGAAGGATATTGATATTTGAAATTCTTGGGTGGCTTATGCAGCAGTGACGCAAGTACATGCAGGTAATTAGAGACACTAGGCTTTTTGTTGGAAACAGAGGGTTTAATGTCATTTTTTCTGTGACAGTACCTGAATTTATTGTTAAATTATATGCCTTGGCTAGCTGCATTTGTCCTACTGAAAGAAAAACTACATTTGTTAATTTAAAAGAGATTTTGTTTGGTGGCTTTGGCTTTGAATTTTTTAATTTTTTTGTGGCTTTTTTTGGTTGTTGTTGTTGTTTTTTTTGTTTTTTTTTTTTTTTTTTTTTTTTGTTTGTTTTTTTTTGTTTTTTTTGTTTTTTTTTTTTTTTTTTGTTATTTCCTATTAGCTATTGTAGAGAAAGTCCATATTCTTTCTATTTTTGCAGGACAGAAGGCCTGGGCTGGAGAAATCACCCTGTGAGTGGGAGTGGGGACCTGCTCCTTGGGCAGGTCAGCCTGAATCTTTGCAGCACAATATGGAAGAAGATTAGCTCCAGGCTGGCTTCCAGTTGCTGCAAGGACCTTTTCAATTGTTTCCTTCTTACAGCTAATTAAAGGCTGACAAGCTTAAGCTGAATGTGCCACACGGTGCTTGTGCAGACCCAACACCAGGGTGCCGTAACCAAAAATGTCTTGCTGCTCTCTGTGGCCCCTGTGCTTCCTGGAATGGACTCTCAGTGCCTCAGGGTGGTGAGAGGGGTCCCTCAGCCCTGCTGGATATCAGAGGTGGCAAAAATGATGGTGACTCACAGGAGCATGGTGGCAGAGCTGGTGGCCCCGTGTGCCTGCAAGGATACTAGTGGGACTAGTAGGAACACCAGGTGAACCTAGACTAATAACTTTGCATACATTGCAGAGAAAAGGCCACATATGCTGTTTTTATGAATTCAACTCAAAGGTCAAGAGGCGCTCAAGGCTACGTTAGGGAACACAAAATCAGGAAGTGTCCCCAGCATAGCTGCCTCTATGGTCTGCTGTGGGTTTTGCAAGGAGCTGTCTCTGCAGGGAAACGGATCAGCTCTGCGAACTGTGCTGGGTTACTGCCTCCCCCTCAGCACTCTATTCTTCTTATGCATTATTTATTATCATGAGGTAAGTAAACAATTAAGTCATCACATAATTAGCCACAGGGATCCTGGAGAAAATACAGACCGTGTCAGTGGGGAGACTGTAAGTCCCCTGCTCAGAAAAACCAAGTGTGAGATATCACTTGCCTGTGTTCCTTTCCCTGTGTGCCTAGAGGGGAAAGGTGATGGTGCAATTCAGCCCTTACTTCCCTTATTCTCTTCTCAGCTCTTCCTTTCCAATAAGTGAGGGCCTGTTGTCACAGCAGAAACCTTAATTTGAAAGGCATATTAAGCTCAAACTAGACTGCAGCTGTGTCAAAGGATCCTAAAGAAATGTAAGATTTTATAAATTCTAAATATCATGGCAAACTGAATGGCAGGTTAAATGGAGACCTGTAACAAAAGAGCTGAAATGCATTTCCTCTCAGCAGGAATGATCCCTTCCCATTGAGGAAGTGATTTTAACTTCTGAAATGTCCTAACATATGATTGGAGGTAGCACTAAACAACAAACCTCTATACTTAGAGGAACATATTCCTCAGATTTTGTAATGATTTCTAGGGCAAAACAAGGAAATATGCCTAACTGAACTCTACTGGGCATCAATATAAATAGAAGAAAACAAATTATATTCTTATTTGATAAAATTGAAAACTAATTTTTTAAAAGCAAAAGAGTTTGTGGGATGGAGTAGAAACAAATATGTAAGTAACTTTGACCAAACTTGTAGAAAAAGAAACCACAAGATGTGTATTAGAAAGCATGTTAGAGGGTAACATGTTACACTAAATGTGTGCAAAACAGTGTATTTCTACAGCACTGACAGCTGTAAAAGAAAATGGTTAGAGAAATTATTTCAGTGTCAGAAATCCGTCTTCTTTCTGCACTTGCAAACCTGATGTTGTTTGCCTTAAAGCTCCAGCTGCCAAAGTAAGAAGATGCTTAAGCACCCACACTTCAGTTGTTCTGAGGAAAATAGCCTTTTAGACCTCATGTTTTGAGGGAAAACTAACAAATACAGTCCTGAAAATATGACTAGCAGTATATCCTCCAGCATTTTTGTCAGAAACACCTGGTGACTTCCAATTCTATAGTAAATCCAAGGGATTTTTTTTTTTTTAAACACTGACATACTGGAGAAAGCAATATTATGATTCCTCAATGACTATTCACAGACCCTAGATTGCATGTTACAAACTGGAGAAACACTGCTCATGCTGACTTAGTTGTGCTCACAGGGCTGTGCTCACAGGGTACACCTGTGCTCACGGGGTAACACCATTATCTCAGTCATAGGACTAAGCTTACTTAATGTTTCCCATTGCTGCCCAAAGGCTGTGGTTTTCTTTTTCAGAAGCCAGCTCAGCTCCCAAAAAGCTGCTTAAGTGTAACAGAGGCTGGAGTGATGTGTCATGTGCTGAAAGTGAGAAGCAGTAGTGGAGTGGGAATACCATATTACAGCATAGTTTGTTGTGTCTAATTCTAATTGCCTAAATGTCATGCACCTAACATTACTTAAGGTGCATTTTGAAGGTGTACTTTTATATGCCCTTTCCTATCAGGTGAGGGCTCCCTCTGCTTTCCTCATCTGGGCAAGACTTTGTTAAATCTTGTCTGTCAAGGTACCTAAGAAACCAGTTTCTCTGCTTGAACAGGTTTTTTTAAAAAAGGAGTATTTGTTCAAAATGTCTTGGACAAATGCCCTGGTTGCTGCAAAAGTGGCATGAGTTTAGCAAGACAGAGGTGGAAATCTTTCTGCCAACACCCTGACAGAAAAGAGCTGTCTCCATTTGCCTGTTGGAATAAATATTTATTCATTTAACAGAGTACTTCGGAGTGGAGTGACTCTCCTTGTCTAGACATAATGAATAACCATAAAAATGAATTCAGAACTGTTTGAAAGCAGAGAACATCTGTGGCCGGCTGCAGCTCAGAGATTCAGGAAAAAAGCATTCTTTGTTGAGCTGGATGTAGCAAAACTAAGATCTTGATTGTTTCCTCACATGTTATCCACAAGCTATAAGTGGTTTGCCTATGGCAGTGTTTCTTTTGGGGGGTGGGATTTTTATGGGTTTTGGAGTGGCATTTTTTTGATGTTGTAACTCAGCATCTGTGTGCTTCTTTGTGATTGCATGTGCTTAGCAATGTTTCCACTCCACTAAAAGTCTATGCATTATTCACTCATTAATGTTTTATTTATTTATTACTCTTGAGGAGCTTTGCATTTACAGCCTACTGAGTGACAGCTAAGGCAACCCTACAACTATTTCTTGCCTGCCAACAGTTGCCCCACAGATAAAGCACAGGCTGAACTCCCATGGATTTCCACTAGATTAATTCTGGTCTTATTTCCATCACTTTTCCACTGGCACAGCTCCAGCCTTTTGAAAAGCTCCTCATTATTCACATTAGTGTAAAAAAATGAAGAACACGTCTTAAAGAATGACAAATTCAGGCACCAGGAGGCTCAGCCAGGAGACCTAATCCCAGCATCCAGGACCCTTCACAGAGAACACAGAGTCAGCAGCCTCCTCTTATTTAAATCAAAATGGCTTCCATTTGAATTAGACTCCCGGAAGAATCTTTTTTGTTTTCTGAAAGGATAACAGGTATTCCTCAGATAACAACACACCAAATCAGTTGCATCTGTAGCATTAAAATGAGCATGTGAAAAATGAGCAATGAAAAGTTAATCAGCATCTTGTGTAGGTTGGGGAGTATCTGTATCCTGGTGCTGGCTCCTTGGGTTACAGCAGCCCTGCTTCCAGAGAGGTCCAAAGCTGCCTCCACTCCAGACTTGTTCCACCAAACATGTCAAAGATGAGCTAATCCCTGGGTAAGGACACCGCTCACCCATCTCACAAGGCGTGTGTGCCTGGTTGAGGGAAGGATTTCAGTCTGCTGCTGAGCAGTGACAGCTGGAACTCTGGGAGCTTTGTTAGTAAGGATTTTCTGTTCCTTTCATTAGTTGTTTTCCCTGCTCCACCTGTAGGTCAGTTTGGCGATTGCATTTGGTCATTGTTAATGGTATCACTGAGGAAAGATCCTATGTCACAGTGAACAGCTTTCCTTGGTTTCAACATTTGTGTAACAGTAACAATGCAAAATAGTTAATTACATAGTTAATGACTTCTTAAACAGATGTGGGCTCTCACCCGTCTGCTTTTTCTTTTGTTTTAAGATCAGTCAGTAGTTCTGATATGCTTTTGGCATGCAAAGTCCAGTTTTACCCTGGAAACTGTGCTCCATTTGACCTTGTATCCCTGTCTTCAAAAATTACCTACTCTGTATGTCACAAAACACAGAATGGCAGTCCCATGAAAGACACAGAGTTAGAGTTCACATTAACAGTACAATACCAATATTACTGTTAATCAAAAGCACATCAGCATCTTAGTGTTCCTTTGTTCTATGTAAGCATATTTACTAACAGCTGTGACCATTCTTCATTTCTTTTTTATATATTTACATTTTAAACCCTCTGATTTTAGCTACAGACTGAAGAGACAAAGTCAAACTCCTCCTGAGTACTGAAAATTGAACTGATGGGCAATTACTCTCAAGCAGCCTGAGATTACATATACATATACATATATAATTATACTGAACACTATCAAAACAGTTATTTCTGTAACTCCTAATTAGGAGGGATGGGGAAACATATTCATAGACAACGGTTTCCAGACCTGTTGGATGGGAAAGAAACTTGGGAAAAATGACTTTAACTGGTATGTAATCCTATATACCAGGTGGTATGCCTTTCAGATAGTTTAGTTCTAATGCCAGTGCTGTAATTTGTAGGCAGAATCTGGAGTTTGCAAGGGAATCCATGGGGTGTGTCTGCAGGGACAGCCAGCCAAAGATAAATAATGCAGAAAATACAAGAGTCCACTAGTGGCTTCACTTGCAGAACTCTTGCAAAGGTGGAGTACTCTTAGTTTTACCTGATTTCTTATTCCTACTCTCTGCAAAGTCCAGTCGAACTGCAAAGCAAAGGATGCTTTTATTTATAGTGGTGTTTACCCTGGAAGTCATGGGGTTAAGTGGTCTGTATTCTGTGTGTGCACAGAGCAAAGTAAACATTATAAGCATTATAAGCATTATAAACCAGATGTAAAATTCACATTTCAGGTCTATTGTAATTATTGGTAAAAAACTGTTGCCCTGCAGTAACTAAACTCTGCATTATCATGAAACTTTTAAATTAAAGTGCTATTTGACTGGGGAAGAATAAAGATCAGACCTGTAGCAGAGATTTTTATTTACTGTATTTACTGTATCTACTGTATTTACTCAGAATTCAGCCAAATAATTGGGACATCCAAGCAACATTTTAAGGTTTTGCAGCAGGCATTTCACACTTCATTTTTGCAGCTAAGGATTCTTAAGTACTTACCTTTTCAGCCCATAACAGTGTGTTTGAGAAATACTTTGACAATTTGTCATTCTGCGACTAGAAGTGGGACAGTCTGTCTGTTCTGAAGGATAGTAGAATTTACTCAAGAACTGGTAGGGTTGGCACTAGTATTTTCACAGCTGGAAACATTGCCTGGATTGAATAGTGTGGGCATTTCCATATGTAGTTCAGTCAGGCATTTTTGTCTTCCCAGGCTATTTAGTGCTTACAACTTCAGTCTGCTATAGTTGTGTGTACTAAAATCACCACTGAAGTCCTAATCAGATCAGTTAGGTTCACTGTGAGAGTCACAAAGCAACATGCTGTGAAATGCAACTGCCGAAAGAGTGCATGAACTTGTATACTGTGAAAGTTTACGTATGGTGACACCAGAAAATATACAGAATGGTATGAATTTCTGTTCAGCTTAATATTTTTAAGAAAGTCTCTGAAGAACTTTCAGCCAATATTTCTTATCTCTGCTGCCAGGGTAAAGTGCTCTTAAAAAGTTCCAGAGATGAGTAAATAGGTTGCGGAGCGGTTTGTGTTAGATACTGATCTCACATAATATATTGTAAGGTTTTACAATTGCTATGGGTTAAATTCAAATCACAGCCTAGCTGGCATCCTAGTAAAAAGCAAGACATATGGAGGATTCATGTGATCTGTTTTAACATTTGTGCTCAGGGATATACTGTGCTGTATACCACAAAATGCCTCCCCCACTTACCATTTGCATCCTTGGTCTCGCACTCATCTCAAAAAAATATCTAAATGGACACACACAACCAGAGTGTTCTGAAGTATCACCATTTTGATAGCATAGCTTTGTTAGCCAGGACTATACACACACACACAAACACACACAAACACACACACACACACACACACACACACACACACACACACTTATATATATATACACATATATGCATCCAAAATTAATTTAAAGAAATGCTGTCCTGCAAGTGAGGTATCCTTCTCTGCAGGCTGATGTCTTCCAACAGAAGATTCCCTGCTACTGAAGGTTTTCTAGAGAGCATGTGATATTTCTGAGAGGTAGCTGTGAAGAATGTCTGTGGAAAACTGCAGAAAATAAGAAGTGTTTCCACCCTGAAGAGTGAAACTGGAAGGCAGATCTCCACTAGAGAATGAAGTATACCCTTCAAATGCAGGTAGATGAGGATGTACATCTAAGGAGTATTAAAATACGAAATAATACTTCTGTTTGTTGTACTTAATAAATACAGACTGTTATTTTTCATACTCTACCACAAAACAATCTAGTTACTAAAGGACAGTCACAAAATCATGCATCCCCTTTGTAATTGGGTTTTGCAGACAGTACTGTGGCATGAGATGAAAAATGTTTCAATTCACATGTAGCTTAAGTTTTCCCTCTTGGTGACACAGCTGAAGAGACTCATGTGTTTTGTTTAGTCCATCATATGTTTAAAATAACCTATATTTGGAAATGTGTTTCTGATTTAGCCATGGAAATGTTAGAATATAAACAACTCAGCATTTTTTGTTATTTGAAAGCTACCACATTTTATCTGTTGATACTTTTTGAATGTCCAAAAAGCACAAATGCAATGAATTTAATATTGTTGCAGTTCTGCTTTAGTTTTGGTGGTTTCCGGTTTTTTTTTTTTTTTTTTTTTTTTTTTTTTTTTTTTTTTTTTTGTGTGTGTGTGTGTGTGTGTGTGTGTATGTGTGCGTGCTGGTTTAGGGGTTTTTTTTGTTAGTATGTTTGTTTGGCCTTATTGGTGGTGATGGGGTTTTTTCCTGTGAATACCAAGTTCTTATGGAACCACAGTTTACTATATAGATTTCCACTGGCCTTTCAGATTCATTGATCATTATACTTTGTTTTTCACATTGAGTTAGACTAGACCCTTTTGTTGATAACATACCTCTGCAATGCAGTTATATACTGAAGGGCCAGGTGTCTATTTTGTGTAGTTACATACCATAAAAATACAAATCCTAGATGGTTAACTGAAGAACTTTGCCTCTTACAATCATAGTAACTTCTACTTTATCTTCTTTCAAATTCACTTAAATTCATTTAACTTTATTAACTTGCTCCATATTTACTATATGTTCAACTTCTACTACAGGCACTAAAGATGAGCTACATAGAGAACCATCATAAAAGAACAATTAAGGTAAAGGAAAATAACTGTTTTTTTCTATAGTGGGTAGTGTAGTATCTTGTGGATAAAGAACAACAATATTATGGCTATCATCACACCTGATATATATTCATTGCAGAGAACATATCTTTATTTTAATATAGCAGAGCAAAAAATCATCCCCATTTATTAATTTGATGTACACTAAATAACTTTGCATTTGTTACACAGATGATAAATATTTTGCAGATAAATTTATAAACACTTCCACATTTTATAGATTTATACTGTACACAGTCATCCTACATAGAGCATGCCCTTCCACAAATATACAGACAGCTTTCCTCAGAAGACTTAATCAAAACACTTGGTCAAACATTTTGGAAGCTGGCAATCAGACACAGATGAGGATACTGGAAAGATGAGTTCACAATTGTACCAGCTGGACTTGAAATGAAAAATTCAGAACTCCAAAAGAGAGAATTTATCAAGGTACACACATGCAAATACATATGTACAGTAGTGATGACTATAACCTGCTTTCCAGGCACACACAGCAGTAAAGGAAATAAAGAAAGAAAGAAACAGAGAGGTCAGGACCATTGCCAAGATCTTGATGCAGATTAGCAGATCTGAAGTCAAATTCCCATGTTCAAATGGCAATTCAATTTTAAAGTAGCTTGTTACCCGTATATACAATATGTATATGTTACCTTGCGTTGAGAAATGGAGATTGTCAGAAATGGTTATGATTTTCTTGATGACACATGGCCACTGACATACCTGTGTGTTTGTACACTGGAGACTGAAAAATGGTACGGCCAGTTGGCTCAGAGCAGTTGGAAATTTGAGTGGTAGTTTAGAAGCAGAAACTGGGAACAGAAAACAACTGCAAAAACTAGGAAAGAATACATGTTTTCCTTCTGTTCCTTAGCATTAGAATATTCTAACAGGTTTTTAATATCAGTAAGCTGACAATGCGAATAAATTGCAGTGAAAGTAAAAAATGAACAAGTTTTTAAGAAAATCAGTGGCCTTACAATACCAATAAGTTGCAGAGAAGACCAAGAGCTCTACTTTCTATACCGCATCCTTGATACCTGGCTTCTGCACATATGTCATTACACTGCAATGGAAACTGCCCACTTAAAAAAAATATCTAATTTGATACAGTATATTCCTACATATATTTGAGGCCAAACATGAAATACAATTTAATTGTCTCACTGTTGTGCAGCTGAAGATAATATAGCAATTTTTTTAAAGTATAACTTGAGTATTTAATACAATATTTTGTAGAGAATGATTAAAAGAAGTTGCCAGTTGATTCACTTAGCTTGTAACATTGGTACTGAAATCCTTTTAATATTTGTGAAGCAGTACATTCATAGGAAAAACCAGGCTAAAATTATTCTTCCTAAAAAAGTAGCAATTCCACCATGGCAGTATACACAGTCACATACTTCATATTTTTGAAAGACAAAGCTCCTGACCCTAAAAAATTGCTTCACTGATTTAAACAGGGATCAGATTACACATACAAAGCTTCTGACATGTAACACTTTGTAGGAACCTAAACTACTTGGAGGACAATAAATGCAGGCGGCCACCAGCAGCTTGGGGCATTTTAAAAATTCTTATAAATGAGCTAGCTTACCTACAGTGCTATCTTCATTCCTGCTCTCAATTTGTGTTGCAAATTTTAATTTAGCCTTTCATTTCATTTGTGAGGCATTACAGGACTAATATTAGGAAAACTAGGAATATTAGGACAACTGGTAGCAGGAAGGAACAGGAAAGCACTAAAAGGTTTGTCCAAAAGAGACGATGGGAGGTTGTGTTTTTAAGTAGCTCTTCAAATATTCCCCTTTTTCTTCCAAGCCATTGATTTTAATCTATGTTTACAGATTTCCATATATAAGGTAGTACTATCTTTTGCTGCTGTAGATTTGAATGACAATTTTCTACTTAAAACTGCCTGTTTGTGATCACAATTAGAAACTATATGCTATGGTTTCATTCACTGCATATGTTCACTGCTTTGGAAAGGTCTCCACCTTGCCAAAGAAGTTTCGTGTAAGCCTTGTCACTCTTTCTTAACTTCCTCCCAAAGGTTTCGTAAGCATTGGTATTTCGTTTATCAATTCAAAGGAGACATGGGAATAAAAAAGAATAGCAAGCTGCTTGGGTTGGTTGGTTTGTTTGTTTTAATCTTATTATAGAGCTGGCTTTCCTACAGCAAACATACGTTCTTTCCTGTGAAAGGAATATGCCCTTTCTTCTGCTTTCCCACTTCTGTAGCATGAGTGCATGTCCCCTACCAGAGAAAGGATACTGCAGAGAGTGAACTTCCTCAAAAGAGCAAAGAAGAAATGTAGCAGATGCCAGAGCTTTTGGAAGAGCTCTTTCCACTGTGATCTGTGGGTATGTTTCACCCTGGATTGGCTTAATTTATAGTATCCATGACCTTATATGGCACTAATTACTGTAGAAGATCTTCATGGGTGTTAATCATTAATTGAAAAACACCCTGGCAATGGCTCTGTTTCAGGCTGGTCAAAAATTGCTGATAAGAACATTAGCAGATAATTTTTTAACCACATCACTAGAACAACGGCAGCCATATATGCAGAAACAATGAAAAACATACAATACAGAAAATCACAGATATTTTCTCATACATTACACAGAAATGTGTTGATATCCCCATGGACCATTTTGAAGGCCTTTTGGTTGAATAAGACAAAAATTCATAGCTTTTAGGAGTTTATGTATCTGAGAGTGCTGTGTCTCCTAGTCACTGGAACACCAGTGCCTCTGCATGATGTGCTGTTTTGCTGTTTGGCACAGTGTGATGGGGCAGGAGGGTGGGTTGGGCAGACAGGGGAAGGCAACAGCTAAGCCAAAGCTCATTTTTCAGACCATTTTAGGAATCCCCTTCCAATGGCTGGAAGCTAATGGCCAGCTGAGATGACTCTTGGCATCCCAACAATTTTGCACATGAATAAGTAAAGGTTTCTGCACAAGGAATGGAGCAGGATGTCATTTGTGTTCAAAATATAATGCACAATGAAGAAAGTAACACTGTCACAGAGAAAGAGATGAGGACATTGTTTGAAAGTTTAAGATTCATCTCTGTTGTAAAGGTGACTGTGTCCATATGTGTGTATACTCACCCACATATGTCTGCATTCTGTGTTCACTTCTAACTGTGTACTATTTATTTACAATTTACAATATTATATAGCTTCAGGCTAGGATCTGAAGAAAACATCTGAAAAAATAAAAATAATTGAAACCTATTTCTTGAACTCTTCATTGTTTACATTTAATTTGATTCTTTTTCATTATTTTTCCCAACCCTCTTCTTTTTTAACTGGGTAAGACAGAGCCATGTAAGATTCACAAAATATTTTTATCACATAGCCGGTGGGGGATGGGCATACATATAGTCACACAAAGCAGACATTAAGAGGACAGAAGACCTTATACATAAGAATACATGCAGAATTGTACAGGAGAAGTGTTCGCCAACAACTCTAGCGCCTGACAACAAATGAAGCTAGAACAACACATATGACACTGGACTCTTGCAGAGAACTCTACTTGCAATGAGCTGTGAGTGATATCCTTTAGCATTAAAGCAGCTTCAGCTTGCTTGGTGGTGACTACTTGTGAAAACTGAATGGCAAGTGGGAGGTGCCCAAAATTAGAAAATAGAAAGCTAAGCAAAAACCAGACCCTTAGGATCCAAGAGAAATGAACTTTGGTGGCTAGCTGTGGAGAGAGTGCTGAAAGTGCCTGCCAGCTCTTTTTCTCTCTCACTTTCATTTGTGGGCTGGTATGTCTGGCTACAACTCAAATGTGTTGACCAGAGCAGGGGAAGGTCTCTACAAATCATCTTGGTTATGTGTCATTAAAATGGATATTTATGAGAACCTGGGTGGAAAGAACAATACTTTAATGTCAGGTCATCCTCACCCAAATGGTCCTGTTGTTAAGCAATCTCCAATCTTTGGTTATCAGACTTCGTACTGGTCTGAAGGGACCAATATGTTCTAGACCTTTGTCAAAGAGAATAGATGGTTTTCCCTAGAAAGCACTGTACTTTTCCCTAAGTGTTTTGGTCCTATTAAATGTAACTCATGTGTATGTTGTGGGAGGAGACTGCTGAAAATTACTGCTTTGTTTGAGTTCCACAGTTTGTGTTCAAAGTCCCAGAACTCCATATTATAGGCCAGCATCTTTGTACATAGTTCAACAAAATGTTTAATAAGAAAAGTAAATAACTCAGGCCCAATTTATCTTTTTCAGTTTTTCTATATAACAATCTTATAGAGGTAGAGTGGGACTAAATGTTGAAGGGTTCTTCCTGTACAGGAAGAAATAGGAAATTTGCCTCTACCAAAAAAAAAAAAAAAAAAATCTTATGATAATGAATCTAAATATATTTTGTAGCACTTGTTGAAGTTATTAGAAGAAAGCAAATTAAGCTGATAGCAGCACATGGATTGGTTGTAGACTATGTGAGGTTAAATGGAAGGTGAGATCTGCAAGTAACATTTTAAGTTGATGCTTTCCATTTAATTCCTGTTTTGAACTGAGTTCCAGATTTTCTGGCTAACGTGTCTCCTCTAATTCTACATCACTGAACTGTGTCTTACCTTGAAAGTGCAAGCAAAAGTCTCTATTTTCATGCTGTGTTTTCTCAAATAGCAGCATTTGAAAGTACTAATGCAGGCAAATACCTAATATTTTACAGTCAGTTTGCCTCTCAGATGTGTTTTCTTATGGAATATGATTACTGAATGTGTGTTTTCTTTCAAAACACCAGAGGAAGTGGAGCATTTCTAGTTTTACTTTTTGTGTCTTTGACCCCCTGAGTGCAAAGATTCATTTTTCAACTTTGCGATTGAAATTTCAATTGCATTTCCAGGTTATTAAGCAGGAAACATGGCTTATAGGTTGTATTAACATGATATCATCTTGTTTAGGTAAGGAGGTGAGACGGGATGTAAACATCTTTCTCTGACTATTGAAGATTAATTTAAAACTCGGAATGGGGAAGAGAGCTAAAGCCTAGCACTCAGAGGCTGTCCATATGAGGGACTGAGGACTATATTACTTTGCTGAGAATTGGTATCTGCTCTTGTGCCTCAAGAGCAGTTATGCAAAGATAAGGCTCCAAAGTGGTAGAAAAAAAGAAAAAAAGAATACAGAATATAATTTCCTTTGAATGGAGCTGAGCTAGGTGCACAGGCAAGAAGATTCCCTCAAATCAGGAGGTCAACAGGGGCTATTCTGAGAGGACACCTCTCCTTGTATTAGGTCAGCCTTCTCAATAGGCAGGGAAGTGTGGAGTCTGGCTGTCTCAAAAGGTGAGATTCACATGCAGAAGGACTTCTAAGGCTGCTTTACATATTGTTTTAAAAAGTTATAACCAAAATGCAAAAGATATGTAACAAAACTTCTTCCTGAATGTTATTGGGAAGTCAGAAGCAGGTGAGAGAGTTTTTATTTTCTTTATGGCTGGTCCCCTAGCAAGAAAAGTAATTTGGGATGGAATGAATGGAATGGCAGGAAGAGAGAGCAAGCAGAGCTTGAGTTAGTAGTCTTAACTTTGACCCATATTCTTAAGATGATAAAGGAGGAATAGACTACTAGAGCCATCAGAAAGGGGGGCTAATTCTTTTTCATCAGTGCCTAGCTTTTGTAGTACACAACTCTGTAAGGGAAGTGGTTAAAATCAAGCTGAGAGGAAGAAGGTTTCCCAGTAGGTCATTCACCACCAATCCTGTTAAGTGCTCCACTGTGAACACCTATTCCTAGTTCCCCCAAATGTTGTAGCGCATGCTTCCAAGCAGCACTGTCCTAGCATGGATATAACCAAGCTGGTTAAAGTGTACTAACATGATGAATAAGATGCTTTCAAGAAATTAGAGTCTGTTAAGTCAAGTTCTACTATTGGACAACCTGTAATGAGTAAAGCTAATTCAAAGAAAATTTCCTTGCCAAAAATGAAAGCATGTGGTCTCTTTTGTAGACAGTTTCCAAATTTCAAAATATTTTACTGTTATGGTTAACAGCATTCTAAATGCTGTGAGTCTTTTGTATTTTCAAGGGCCATTGTGCTTTTTTGTCATTGCTGCTGTTGGGATAAGCTTTTCAGCTGCACAGAAAATTCCTAGATGTTATATCCTACTTCACTTTTGATTGACAGGGATTTCTAGTTAGCAGTCAGTCAGGTCTGTGACCAAAATAAACAAATAATCAGTTTTGATTACATAGGGTTTGCAATTGTAATACAAAAATGCTATCAAGTTTGCTTCTGTCTGGTGTGTTAGGAATCTAGCCATCCCACTAAGTAATTCTTTGTGTGACATGTAAGCAAGTAGACATAGAAAGACAGTGCAGATCCTTCTGTTCAATATTTATTATCTGTGATTGCTTTGGAGGCTGCAAGAAAAGATGGAATTGCTGAAGACTAGTCAAATTTCTTTTGCTTATAATGTGAATAACATTTGTGGCCAGATTGCCATAGATTTCTGTTCCAGTCTGTGGATTTCATGTATCTCACAAAGTTATTTATAGTGTGAAATTGCATTCACTTTTTTGTTTTTATGAGATAAATCTTTACTGTGCTCAAGCAAAAACTATTGACTATTCAAACAACTTTGGTGTTGGCTTGCACACTAGCTCAAATCTGTTGAACCAGGTAGCTTACCATCTGGGAAAATTTTACCTTTAAGTTTTGTTTTGTTTCATGTGTTGGAATGGAATTGTTCTTGCTTCTTTTCTTTGTTCATCTCTCTCATTTACTTATTCTCTCAATTCCTACCCACTATTATTTTTTTTTATTTTTTTTACATTAGAACTTTATAATTCTGGACTATGCTGTGTCTGTTTTTAAAAATCTCTGCTAATTCCTATTGCTACATTTATTTTCATCCAGATTTTAACCCAGACCTATGATATAGTCAGGATTTATTATAAGACCAACACAGAAATCAACATAAATTTACATGTCATGAGATTTTAGAGTGTTAAACTTGAATCATAGACCTCAAAAGCTGAATATTATTTTTCTGTGACCCATTTCCTTCAAGCTGGTCAGAAGGTGTGAAGTATTGCATCTGTTATGGGAATTACATGCAGAGATGGACAGAATATACTACTGCAAGAGGACAGTGCACAGCAACACAAAGCAATATTATACCATTGTTGTTGGTGTTTATTCTAAATACGTACAGAGGCTTCAGATTTCAAAATAAATGTGCAGTATGTGCAAGGAGTTAAACATGTGCTACTAATGAATTGCATGAAGAAAAAGGGCTCAAATATAGTATTAATTATAGAAAACAGCCTTAAAATAATATTAAGGCTATGATTAGTGGAAAAAAGGCCACAGATACAAAACTAAGGCCAGAATTTTTTCTAGGCCTTAGTGAAAAATAGTTAATGCTCATTTATTAGCATAGTTTAGAAATTTAAGAGACATGTCTAAGTCAGATTTAAACATAAAGTATTTCATCTCAAATATCTTCATCTTAACACTCCAAAATAAACACACTTGCTAAATTTTTTTTAAATTGCCAACATCAAAATAATGCCCCCCTGTTTTCCATACTCACGCTTTTTAAATTCTGCCAATTTTCTCATTTCATAGGAGAAAACAGCATCTTGGGCTAACATTTTTTGTGCTACAATGTGTAGCAGAGGCATTTGTTAGTAGCTGAAAATATCACTTCTAGAATCAGTAGATTTAACAGCGAACTATAAATATGTTGAATGATCTTCTTACATAGACTTTTACTGATTCTTTTAACATGACAAAGATGATAACTGATAAAGACTTCAGTGCCACATATTACTACCTAAATCCGAGCTCACATCTAAGAGCAAGAGAAAAATCAATGAAAAAAGGTCTAGCTTACTATATGATGACCTTATTTGAAAGCTTAGTTGCTTTGCAATGCTTCATCTACCTAATAAATGCTGTCAGACATAATTAAAAAAAATACTGAATAAAAATTTTCATATATTTTATAGCAAATTTGTTACTTCACACTTGAAACTGCAGATAGTTAATCACCTGATACAAGTTTTCTTAGCTCCAATGAAAGCAATGCCAGTTTTTGTCATCAGAGGATCTGCCTCCTTTCTTTGATGATTTTATAAATGTATCTGTATTAAATTTGTAATGCTGATATTTTAAAGAGATCCCATAAACTTTTGCATAGCATTAGGACTGATGGGGAATTTTCCAGTAATCAGAACAGTCCACAGCATAGAAGGAATGTATTTACTACCATTTGCTTTCCATCTATGCACTTGGTCTAATAAAAGCATTATTATTCCCTGCAGCCTTGCCATGGCTTATTTCTTAGTGGCTTTTCGAAAAGATATTTGAAAATATTACATGGTCAGACATTTCTGGAGCTATTAGCTGAGAAAATGGTTGTATTAAGAAGTGTAGAAACTATGAAAAAAATTAAGGTCTTTACATATATAAATTCCAAATAAACATCTGAAAGTATCATCATTATCATATAGTTCAATGGCCTGATTCTTCCTTTATTGTTACTAACAACAGCAGAACTATTTGCATTCATTCATTCCTGGAATAAGACAAATTCACTGTTTTAAATGG
The DNA here is from genome assembly GCF_050655825.1 of Lonchura striata. NCBI lineage: Eukaryota > Metazoa > Chordata > Aves > Passeriformes > Estrildidae > Lonchura > Lonchura striata. The sequence continues at coordinate 74,070,605 of NC_140740.1, read as the reverse complement.
AAAAAAAAAAATCCAGATGCCACAAGTAAGAATAAAACAAAAGTAGCATCAGCAGTAAAAAAGCGAAAATGTTAATTTTGTTATTCTCTCTGCTGCATACCTATATGGACTTTTATATTCCCTGCAGTAGTTGTTGCCTTCTCCTCAGTCAGTATGGGGCGTAGTTGGTAATCTTTGCTTAGATTGAATCTGCCTAAAAATGTTTCCCAAGGAAGAATCACTGCCTACAAGTTATTGCATGCAAGTTTTTATCACCTAAGCACAGCTGCAGAAGGTCACTGTTCCCAGTACTGATGCAATCAGTTGAGTTTCCTGATAAATGTTGCATGCATTGAAACATTAACATTCCCCACACCAATACTGCTAAGTAATTGACTTGTATGTCTGTACTGTTACTAAAGCTCATAATGCCATGGCCAAATTTAGCATGTGCTTTTGAAATAATCTGACTGCTTGCATTTTAAATATCTAATTATCAGTATGGTTTTTACCTTCCTGGATATGTCACCAAAACTATTTTAAGAGGTAGCTTTGCACTTCAAAGTGAAATGGGTTTGAACAACAAAGTATGCAAGCAAACAAAAGTTAAATTTAAATTTAAATTTAAATTAATTTTAAATTTAAGAATGTAAAACTTTCATACATGCTAAATCTCTGCTACTCCAAAGTATCTTTTGAGTTTGATTTCTGGCATTTGAGCACTCTACTGTGTGTTGAGAATCTGAAGCCTTTGCACCATCAGTCAGGAGAATGGCATTTGTACAAAGAAGGAAATAAATAATGAATGTTTTTTCCAGTTACATCAACACCTGTGTTCTTGTATCAGGAAGCCGAAGTCCCACCAGACCTCCGCATACTAGAACAGTAGAAGCAAGGAGAATAGGGATTGCTTTGGTGATACCAACAAGGGAACCAAATATTAGGTTTCCAAGTACAGCTGCAGCTTTGCATAGTGCATTCAGAAAGCCAAAGCCTGTTGCCCTAGAAGAGAAAAGAGAAGAAAGTTAAAATACAAGTGAAAGAGACACATCCTCAGTATTAGTAAATCAGTACAACCCCAATAGCTTAAACAAAATTTATGCCAATAAGAATTCTGTGCTCATATTCTGTGCTCTTATTTAAAATGAGAAATTAAAGCTCAGCTGCTACAGTATTTCATTGAGGCAATTCATTCTTCTGCCTCAGAGATCAAAATGTAAAATGAATGACCGAACAGATGTGTTTCCACCTCTAGAGTTGAACATGAAACTTGCAAATGGAAATTCAGTAAGACTTAAATGGCTACATTAGGAGAGTAGACATGTCAAGTAGCTCCCGAAGGAGAACTGCCTCATCATCTGTGTGATGATTATTAATCAGAATTAAAGGATGATCATCATAGGGTACTGAATTAAAATTGAGTTTCTTACAGATGGTACACACATTGAAATAGTTCTTTTTCAAAGGCTAATGAGACTTCCAATATTAACAAATGTTCATCTCTTAGAGGTAAGGAAGATAAGAGTATCTAAAAATGTGTTGGGTGAAAGAGATATCTGATAAACTTTGGACAGAAGAGAAAGGAAATAAATTGCCAACAGAAACTATGACACTGGTAATTCAGGTGGAGTCTTGCATTACAGTGATGAGATTTTAGTAGTCTGAAGACTCTTGCATAGATGTCTTATGCAAACTGCCACAATTTAAATTGTGTTTTGACATGACTGTATGATTCATTGATGCAGGAATAAGCCTGCCCTACCAAAAGTTTCCTAACAGATATCTGTATAATAATCTGTATAATCTCTAACATTTCTCAGCTCTCTTAGAAATTAAAGAGAGAAGGTCTATGTGTAACTTACACTGTATTTGCTGGGATAAAATGTTAAAAAATCAAGAAGATAGTTGTTCTAATTTTAAGAACAAAATATTTCTTGTTTGCACTGCAATTAAAAGCCCAAGTCTAAACAACAGGAATTAAGAGAAATGCTAGAGATCTAAGTGACTTAAAAAGGCTCCACTTATTCTACTGAAGCACCTGTGAAAGAAAGGAAGAAGTCTCATGCTCAGATGTAGACTGAAATCCTAGGAAGTTTGAAAAGCTTCTTACTGGAGCTACTAAAGAGGAGCCAAGAGAATCAACTCGAAGTAAGAACACTTGACCCCAGCTGAGAGCAAGGATATAATGTCTCTATGCTCTTAGTGGAAGAGATTTTTGATTTTGAAAACTAGAAAAGATTATATCAAATCATGAGAGATCCTCTGTCTCAGGCCACTGATTGACCTGGCCACAGCCCAGTGTCAGAGTTCACCTCCTCTGCTGTTTGGCAAATCTGTATTTCAATAGTGACATCAGTTAAGTCTTCTGGTGTCATGCTTCCAAGCTTTATCTAGGGGAGAGATAAAAGTTTCAGTCTAGGAGAGGTGACCATGATCTGGGGCTTTCAGCACTGTCCATGCCCTGTCCAGGATACTGTGCTTCAGAATAATACCAGTCCTGGTATATTTGAGGACCCTTCATCAAAAGAATGACGGCTATGCCTAGATCCTTTTTGTATGTTTCTAAAATACTGTGGTTTGCTCTAAGAAATATAGTCCTAATTAATCCACAAATCAACTCCACAATCTCAACAAGATTCAGAATGTGTAATTTTGAAATAATGGTGCCTTTCCTGTTGAATTATTAAATTATTTAAAAGAATGTCTACAGAATAGAATTAAGACATGTAATATACTAATTAACACACCTTCAAATAGTTTTTTTCCATTATGTTAAATATTTATTTTCCATTGTTGCAGACCAAAGTCAGTTCCCTTATATGTTACATGTTCCCTTATATGTTACGTGTTCCCTTATATGTTATATGTTAGTTCCCTAATATGTTATAAAAGAAAATTCAGAAGAGTTGATAGTGTTCTAGTGTCAGCTTTGTGTATCATGTTTCTTTTCTGAATATGGGACAAAACACAAATTACTTTTTTTTAACTGGATGATCATATTGTATTATGTATTATTAGTTTGGCAACATGTCTCTTGCACCCCCTGGCAGTATTTTAATCTCTTTGAAATGTCTGATATTTAGTAAAGAAATTACTGGTTTGTCTAAAGTAAGCACAATTCCTCTTTGTGTAAAGCATGGCATCCATCCAAATAGTGAATGATACTAAGTATTGGCAGTATCTAAAGAAAAAGAGACAGGTCACTTCTACAGCAGAGTAGAAACTATTAAAAAAAAAAAATTCTATGGGAAAAAACAAGTAGATGAGACCTATATATGTCTCTTACACGTTCAAAGTCCTTATTTATTTGTTTTATATATATTTTCTTGAACCTGCAGTACTTATACAAAATACTTAGTGTTAAGAAAACCTAAACATGCACATCCTGGACATAACAATTTTAAAAATGACAGGTCCTCCGGCAGCCAGGACCCCTGAGGGCTGCTAGAGAGCAGTAGATGAGGAAACTTGGGGAAGTGTTGTGTTTGGAAATATCTGACAACATTTGCAGCAGCTCCTTGAAAAGACTTTCCTCAGAGGAGAAACAAGAAAGTTAAAACCTGCCCATTCTAAGCACGTCCTTCAGAGGGACCAGTCTGAAGGAGAAGCATGAGATACACTGAAGGATGCAAAGAACAGCCATCCTACTGGGATGAATTTCCAAAGCCTAAGAGAAAACAAGCAAACATCTGGCGTGGAAATATTTGTGCTCCAGGGACATATAAAGCCCAAAATATCTGGAGGAATATCACCCAGGATGGGATGCAGCTAGTGAGAGGGAAGGAGCCCCAGACTGATGGATCTTGTAGAGTTTACAAAATCACAGAATGGGTAAGGTTGAAGGGGTCACAGTGAGTCACCTGGTCCAATCTCAAAGCTCAAACAGGGTCATTTTAGACCAGCAGGTCTGTGTCCATCCTGTATTGGTTATTCTTCCTGAGGTGCAGCACCCTGCATTTGCCTTTGCAACTCTGCCCAAATCTCCAGCCTGTCAAGGTCCTTCTGAAGAGCTGCGCAAAGCATGCAGGCAGGAGATTCTCGAAGAGGAAAGGACCTTGTTAAAATAGGCTGTATTGCAAGCAGGTGGAAAGAGGTTAAAGACAACACAGCTGGACTGGAAAACCAAGTTTATATGGTAGGATAACAAGAGATTGCAGCTATTCTGAAGAACTCAAGGGAAGAAGGAAAGGGAAAGAGTCAGAATGGTTGTAATGTCAGCCTATTTATGCACAGAAAGTACTTCCAAAGTTATGGTGGTGACTGGTAATGATCAGAGTCTGCACATAAATATGATTTTCTTGGTTGTCAATGCTGATGTAAAATCAAACTTAACTCCGAATAACAGAAAAAAACCCATAGAGAAAGCAGACGCCTAGTCTCAGTATATTCAGAGATACCAGAGCTCTCCAAAGAATACACAGATCCAGCTAAAACAAATTCAGATAGATACAGGCAGGAAATCTTTGGAAAAACAATAGCACGAAACATATGGGGATGTTTTACTTATGTTTAGTGTTGTTTTATATTACCTTATAAAAAAAAGGTAAGCTGTTTCACAGATGTTAGCTGCTTATATCAACTAGTTATGACAGTGGTCTGAATACAATTTTCTGAGCAATTTGAACCATTTCTTTTCATGTTCTAGTCTGTAATGACACTGTTCTTTAGATCTATTATTGTTATATACCCAATATTACTATATCAGGTTCTAAAGCAATTTTGTAATATACAATGCCTCTTCTGTCTGAACAAAATTAATTTTTTTGCACTTAAAAACCAGTTCTGTTTGTAAATTGAGCTTGTAGATTTTTGCTGATTATAAGGGGGTTTTATTAGTCTAGTCTCATTAGAGTTATCAAAATATAAACAAATAAAAGTACGAAAAAGTAAGCTCATTTTATCACCCTTAGCTGTCCTGATAATTAAAAATGAACAACCCAGTAGAAGTGCAATCTTTTAATCTTTAAGCAGATTTCAGGCATGCCCTTTTGCCTAAAATAAGCACGTACTTGGCATGAACAATAAGATTTTAACAGGCTTAAGTAAATTGTTGTTAAGACCTGTACCTGAAAAGCATTGTCACTATTTAATCTTATAAGTTCATACCCTTCAATTTTAATACTGTGTTTGAATGTGTTTGTACTTACAGTCAGAACAAGATGTCAAACCATTATGGAGCTCTAGAGGCAGCAAATTCAGACTGCTTCATTTTTTTAAACATCCTTCTTAGAATGGTGTTTGTGATTCAAACTCTTTAAAATCTGTATTAGTCATGCTTTTATAATTAATTCTCATGAATCCAGGGAAATAAAAATATCCAGGAACTAAATATGCTGCAAATCACAAATGTGTATGACTATAGTCTCTTGCAGTGTTAGTACAGTTTCTGTTACAGTGTTAGAGGAAAGTGCAAGAGTGTCAGCAAATGATTAACATTACATGATGCATCATCTTAACATGATGAACAAATTATGTGAAAAATTCCAAGTGAATAAGACCATTTATATATACACACCCACTTTCTTTGTTTTGATCTATTATTGGACAAACATTTGCACAAAAATGTCATGTTGACTTCATGAGTAATCCTCATTGATGGTCAAGGGCGACCAGTCATAAGTAGCAAGAATTGTTTGTCTAGCTAGAGAGTTCACTTAAGTCTTTCAGTCTTTTCAGTAAGAAAATGCTGGTTAATCAATTTAGGATTGTCTTTTAAAAACCCCCCAGATACAGAATTTCGTATTGATAGGAGAAAAATACAACTGTCTTTTATAAAAATGTCAGCATGAAGAGAAAGCTGAATGTTACTGAAAAGGAATTTTCCCAAATGTATTTTACTTCTTCTGCTGAGAAAGCTGTGACAAAGAAAAATGCTTAGCTTCCTTTAATCCAAGGTCCACATAAAAATGGCAAGAGTCCAAACAGTTAAAAATAGAGGGATTATCCAAGCCTTTAGATTAAAAGAGCTTGTTTCCTGATTGTCACATATGTTCCTTCTTAGACCAGGTGCTTGAATTCGTATATAAAATACTTCAGATCCACTTTTCCACTGCTGACAAAATATCTAAAAACTTCATTGTCCTGTAGCAGAGTGCTACTAATGTGTAGCACAAATATTTATTATCTTTCTTGGCAGAGCAATTTACAAAACCAGCAGGTTACAACAAAATTTCTTTAGAATTGATAATATGTAAAGCATTAAAACAGAGTATCCAAAAGTTCTCTGGACAATTTTCTATATCCAGATATTTTTATATTCTCTTTAAAAATTAGTACTTACTGTGCAAGTAAAACTGTGGAATTTGCCTTCCTTCCTTGGACTACTGTGAAAGGCAAAATGCAGTTGAACTATAGCCATAGGATGAGAGTAGAAAATAGCTGTCAGGAAATCTGTGAGTCAATCACTGCTATTATGACTCAAAAGAATAGAAAGTTTCTCTTCTGACATCCACACTAATACAAACTTGGAGATAAGATACTGTGAGAATAAAATTTATTACTCTGGGTATAGATCCTAAGAGTTCAAAAAGAAGTGAAAAAAGTAAAAACCATGAACTGAAGATGGGAGACTTATTTCTTAATTGTGGCCAAATCCCTAAGAAATTTTTCAGAGGCATTAAAAAAAGGCTGACTTAATTTTATGGCTCACCTTGAATTCTAAGTATTCCTGGACAAGATTCAAACTCAGATCTATGGCAGCCACAGAAAAATTATGAATTGTTGGTTATCTGATGCAATCTGATTTATTCTCTATGTGGGAGATGATCTATTTCTATTTCACTTTCTATTTAGGTTTTAGTTATTGTATCATCTCTCTGATGAGAATCTTGGCTTATCATGCTAGTGCTTCCCAAGTTCACGAGAAGAGACTTACCACTAATGTGAAAGTAAAAATTGTTTTTTAAAGAAACAAAATTGTCCTAAAGTTCCTCCTTCAGAGAGCTTAAGCTTTCTTCCATCCGTATTTATACTACAGGCAGAGCTGAGAAACTGTGCAGTGTTATTGCAGGCCCCTTGGGCACACACATTACAACCCAAGCTGTAATTACCTCATCACACAATATTTTTTTTCCACATCACTCTGCCAATGCAGTGAACAAAGAGGGCTTGAGGGTAAAAGATAGATGTAGTAAAGAAACCTTAGTTTCCCTCATCTGCAAGAGAAGTTGGAAGATGCACTGTGAATAAGATTGGGGACTGCAACATGAGAAAACAGTTTCCTGGTTAAGAAAGTGGAGCGCTGTCAGAAGAAAGGATAAAATCCCTACTCCTATCACAGAATTTGCATATGATGCAAGCAAGTCACATAAAGCTAACAAAATGGTCTTTAAGCATGTATTTCATATTTTCTAGGTGCTCAGGTTAGCACCTTCAGGCTTATGTTGCTGGAGTGCTAGGTACCTACAGCTGCACTTTCAGCCCATCCCTACTTCTAAAATGCTCAGTGACTGGAATTTTTGGTGTCACACACTTCAGCCTACAGATTTCCTCTCCTGATGGATAGCAGAGTCCATTAAGAATATAAGGTAAAAGACAAAAGAAGAGACAAGAGAAAATGTAAGTTCTTTACATTCTTGAGTTGTATTATTTACTTACTTGTTGGAAATCGCTAACTAGTTTATATCTAGCTATCACAAGCGTCTTTTAAAATTTGTGTATTGAAAAGTTTAAAAAATGGTAGAATATTAAAATATTATTATTTACTTCATATATATCATCTAGAAGACAGAAACCCACTTATAACCAACATTAGTAACATTATTTTCCATTTTAGCACTGTCATCATCTACCTGAGAACCATTTGCAATCTATACATCCCCTAATATCAGCAGTTGTACAAAACAGCTGAGACTTTATGAAGAATGTGAAACAAACTTAAATAGTATAAAATTTGCCAGTACTCATCAAGAAAGTAGGACAAATTATGTAGTTACCTCAGTTCTAGGGATCAGTAAACTAAAATACAAATGTGCAGATGAGTATGAATTTATACAGAAGACAAATCTGTCAAGATTTTGAAGCAACCATAACTGATGAAGAATAAAGTGAAATGTGTGCTCTGTATCACATAGACTGCACATTGCCAAACTGTTCACCACACTCTACCTGGCTGAAAGCCAGTAGGACTTCTAAATACCTAGGGTACAATTTATGAAACACCTTTTGTATTATAGTGCACGACACCGGCAAAGCCCCTGCAGTTCAGCAACTGGCTGGTCTCCAAGAGGAGGAAAAGGAGGGGCTACCCAAGAGTTCGTGCCTCTTGTGCATGGTAGCATGAACTGGTCTCCTTCCACCCACCAATCTTTGAGCCCAACCTCCAGCTACCCTTGGCTGCACGTTTGTGGTCATTTCACTGATAGGCTGTAAGAAAATAGTATTAAACACTGACAGAGTGAGCAAGGATTTTGTGCTTAGATTCCCTTTACAGGAGAATCTGGAAGCCAGTTTCAGGACTAGATTCACTCTGGAATTTGTTTTGCTTTTGCTTTGTAACAAAAGAGATAATTTTAAGCATGAAGGATTTCATATGCAAGAACAGATCAGGAAGCTTCATGTTCCACAAATGCCAAGAAAAGCTGTTCAGCCCTAGAATTACTTGCAGAAACTGGACATTCCCAGCAAACTGTTCCTGGTTATGGAGATCACAGGAATCTCAGAAGGAAACCCATGACAATGAGAGGTGAGCAGTGCTGGTTAAACTGTAGCCAGTCTGGATAAAAAAAAAATTATCAAAAAATCTTGTAAGCAAGTTATTTGAGTTCCTGAAGGTATTAATTTTCAAAAAGTTCTACAAAACAGGAAGTAGCTTTGCCCCAGTCTAAAAAAAATATCTCGAATTTTGTGTTTACTTATAACCAAGCTGACAAAAACTAGCAGCCATGGTTCCATCACTATCAGAACTTCTGGGAGAAAGTCTCATCTACAGCATATGTCAACAATGTCTTTCCAGGCATAGGTACATTCACCCCCAACCTTTTTGAACAGATAATTCAAAGAGACAAGTTTTTTATCTCTGGTTTGTTGTAAAAAACAACTCAGCTTCAATTAAGTTTCTGGTTCTGGACAGTTATTCTTGCATACAAAAGATGTTAAAATAGGAAAAAAGATGAGTAAGAAATTGCTATAATCCCAAAGCTAGTAGAAACTATGAAAAATAACCATTAGATACAACTACAGATGCCTTAACATCTCTGTAGATATATACAGATAAATATCAGTTACATTCTTTTTATCAGTCCTAGTAATGATTTTTTTTCCATTAACAGCAATGATTTTTCCAATTGTTCTTCTTTACTTCATGTTAGGAAAACATATCTGGCTGTTATATTCAGGAATACACAAAAGATGGTCATTTCTACAGAATATTTATTAGAATTATATCATAGCATTTGGATAGTGGAAGAATTCTTGCCAGAGGAGCAATTTCCTGAGGTGTATTAAAAATACTAGCACTTAATATTAACACTTAGTGCTTAGGTTTCATAAATGGACTAGTATTGTTACTTGATATAATAAAATGGATGTTTCTTCTGGACATCAATTTCTTGTCTGAAGAAGCACATAATTTTAAAATGACAATGAAAGGAAAACAGGGAAGCCAGTATACACTTTTCTAAATCTCTTAATGGACAATGTTAAAGACAGGGTAACTCCTTTACAAAAAATTACACTTGCCAATAAGGCATCACTCATTTATAAACTGGAAATATTTCAAATATGCAGTAAATGACATAATAATTAGCACTGTAACAAGAGAAAGGATACAATGTTCTTTTTTAGGAATCTGGGCAATTTTGATTAAATATTTTTAGGGATTTGAGAGGGGAGAAATATTCAAGTCTATTCAAGATAGCACAGCTTTTACATTTTTGCACTTCCCATACAACTGAATATGACTCAACAGTTCTTCCTTTAGTCCATTAAGTAACATAAGTTCAGGATTAAAAAGTGCCCTGTATCTGAAAAAAACCCAACTCATGTCATCTAGCAGCAATGCAGGATTCGAAAATTGTCCTGAGATTTCCTGCAAGAGCCCTGAAGAGTCAAGGGCAGTGCACAAGATAATTTTTACCCACTTAATGTACACTCCTAGTGGCCCTGCATACAAATTCATGGAAGACTGATTAGCAGCACAGGGTGGTTCAGACAGTGATTCCCATCATTCCCACCATTTCACAGTCAACAGACAAATGCAGTTGTATTTCTGGTTTGGACCAACTACTGCCCTTATATCCAGTTAAATTACAGGAAATTCAAAGATACTTCATTACTGCTTTCAGAAATGTTAGCTGTGTTTTAAATAAGAGTAGCTGTTAGACCTTCTGCTTTCAAATGAAACTACATTTATGGTATTTTCCTGATCGGAAGATATTTGATGCAAAATACATACTATATTGCTCAAAACTCCTCATTGTTTCCATTTGCTTTTCATAGGACAAATTATTAATTTGGCCCTCTCAAAACATCACTAACTTTGTAAGCCCCATACAAAATAATTTCTATTTACCATTTCTGCTGGTACATAGTGAGTTTAGGAGAGGTATATCTGCACATACCTTCTGTCTGTAGGATATAGCTCCACAGTAATTACATCCAGAGAGTTCCATGCTGAGATTGTGAGGCCATTGTAGAGGCACAGCATACCAATCATCATGGATTCGCTGGTCCCAAACCACAGGAAAAAACAGCTGATGCCAGAAAGAACCATGGAACCACCTAGGTACAAGGCAGGTGAAATAAACATGTAGTGGAGTTGTATTTAAAGAATAACCTTTGTTTTGTCTAATATTTCTATGCACAGTGTAGCTAGATAAGTGGCCCAAATATTTGAGTTAGAAACTGAAGAGATCTCCTCTACTGGTAACTCCAGACAGAAAGACAAATCTTGAAGAAAGGAGGTCACAAGAAAAAATACAATTTCTCACATATCAGAATATATCACAAAGTATTAAGTTGGAAGCTTCTCTGAATTCCCAAAGCATGATTCCTGAGCAAAACTACCCCCATTTTTCTTTGCACATCATCTTTTGCAATTACATGAAAACTGTTCATATATTATAATAAAAATGCTGTATTTATTTTAATGTATATATATATATACACATTAAAATCTCTATATGTGTTTATATAGAGATATTGTCCTAGAAAATAAAGACAATTAACTACCACATAGTTATTTAAGTAAATTCAAAACACATTTCTCATTGTAGACAATCCACAGGAGATACCTTTCAACTGTGCAAAATAGATAACAGACAATGAATAGCCGATACTTTGCAGGATCTGCTCCACTAGCTGAGGGTTACCTGTCCACACCTTTCTTTCCTTTCAGCTGGAGCAGAGATAAACCAATGGTCATCAGTCTCCAAAATCTCAGTCTAAATGCCTAGCTTATGGACTTGTAGTATCTGTGGAAGAGCATGTAGAGGCGGCTACAGATCCCTTTTTTCTCTAGAGTTTCAAAACTGGGCGCTTTTAAAAACAGTATTTATGAGGGCACACAAATTACCTATCTGCAGAAAGAATGTTTTTCATTTCTCTAGCCAAATTCCTTGAAAAGAGGACATGTTACTTTTGATGTTCCCTGTACCAGAGTGAAGGACCTACCTAGCATCGTTAACCGTCCTATTCTGTCCATCAGCAGAGCGGACACAATATTTCCTGGCAACACTGCTAAAGTTCCAAGGAAATTAACAAAATAGATCCAGTAGGCACTGTAGTCATCATCAAAAGAAATCTGGCATCCTGTCCTGATGTGAAAAAATGTGCAATTTATCAATTCACTGTCAACAAATTTATACTGCTCGAGATCTGTGGAAAGAAGAAAAAGAATAATTTCAGCAAACAGCCAAATCCATGTGCAACTTTTGATTAAAAGTATTTCAAGTTCAAGCAAATTTAATGACAGCTTGGAGCTTTCACAGTTTTGCAAAAAGGGCACTAGTTACTGCTAGTAATTTTGATAGTTTTTATCTTACTAGAAACACTTGCAAAGATCTTGAAAAGGACCAACTAAAGTCTGAAATTAGGAAATTATATTACTGTATTTTACCCTGCCTGGACTGTATTTGGTAAGGCCTTTCAGCACCAGCTGGTCTTGCATAAAATGCTCTAGGTACCTGCAGGTTTCTATGACTCAGTCTTTCTCAGTATCAGACCTTCATTTCCTGATGAGACTCTCAATTATGGTCAGTTTTGTTTGCCTTCCTTGAAGTGAAATATTCCTGTGGAATTCAGTTTAAACTGATTTTCATTTCTGAGAAGGCCTCATGGTCTTCAGCTTGTCCATAGATGAGTTACACTATGCAGTTAATTCTTCTGCCAATACCATTCTAGAAAACTGACCCTATATTCCTTTTATTTTCCCATTCCTCTTGTTAGCCTTATAAACCTGAACCAAGATTGCCTTCCTTCCACATTAACGTCATTGCTTGCTCTGAAACCTAGGTCTGTTACTGTTGTGACTGCTGTAGTTACAGGAGAGTGGGAAGAAGTGCCTCATCTTTTCAACAAGCTTAGTTGGCCATACTCTACTTTCAGTGTTTATGAAAATATGAAAATATGAAAATATGGATTCATATTTTTGTCACAAAGAGACACTTAGGAGACTAGGAATGAATATAGACTAGGTAATTCCCCTGCCATAGCAAGCACAGAGAACAAAGTATTTCACCAGTCCCTTTTGGACTAAATAAAAGTTCATTAGTTAAAGCTACCAGTAAAACAGAAAATGCATTATCTTCTCTCCAGACTGAGTCTCTCTGAAATCAAAGATAAAAAATAAATCACTTATTATGTGAATAAAACAAATAATTCATTTTCTGAGTCAATATTAGGCCTGAAGTATATCTTGTGCAGTGAGATCCATTCAATTCTCTGTTGCAACGAGCTAGTTGCTTCCTATAAATTATTATTCCTATTATTATTATTATTACACAGGAGGACTTCTTGTATGTCTTATTATAAGTCCAGAAATTATAAATGTAAGATGAAAACATGCAGCTGACCAATGGGCATTTGATTGTCTGTCTCATATCTCTCTCATACCTGTGTTGTAGAAGGTGGTATTCACAAAAGTACAGTTCCTGAAGTATGTATTCAGTGAAGTAATGTCTTCAAAAAC